>NW_027529632.1:128492-220934 GCF_008692635.1 Crocuta crocuta
ACTGCAAGATCATGACCTGAACCGAAGGCAGATGCTTAACCGACTGAGCCACCCAGGGACCCCTCAAAAAGCATTCATATTTTAATGAATATTTATTTGAGTACACTGGAAAGCTCCCAAATAAATTTTTTAAAAATTCAGTGGAATGGGGCGCCTGGGTGGCTTAGGCGGTTAAGCGTCCGACTTTCGCTTGGGTCATGATCTCGCGGTTCGTGGGTTCGAGCCCCGCGTCGGGCTCTGTGCTGACTGCCTGCTCAGAGCCTGGAGCCTGTTTCAGTCTGTGACTCCCTCTCTCTCTGACCCTTCCCTGTTCACGCTGTCTCTTTCTCTCTCCTAGAAAAAAAAAAAAAAAAAACATTGAAAAAAAAATTCAGTGAAATGTGGCTGATAAAATGTGTAAGTGATGTAGTAATAAGTAATAATATAAAAGTTTTCTACAATTAGGATTTTTTTTGAAGCATTTAAAAATTTCAGTCCACTTTAGCTCTGAATGGATTAAAGGGAAGTTTTTAAGTCAAAATTTTTCACAAATTAATATATTGTATAGGTGTGTGTGAGTGTGTGTGTATCCATATATTGGATAGTTTTCACAAAAATTGCTTGTTTTAAAATTGTGCCTAATATTTTATGGCTTGTGTGGATACTGAAAATATCAGTTCTTTTTTTATTGGTATTTTTGTGATTTTTAGTTGTATTTTGCATATATATTTTTAAAAAGTAAAAGGCATATTTTGTGGTTTTAAATTGAGATCTTGTTTTGTAATGACTTGGACATTTAAAAAATTGTTTTAATGTTTATTTTTGAGAGAGAGGGCGGGGAGAGAGAGAAGGAGACACAGAATCCAAAGCAGGCTCCAGGCTCTGAGCTGTTAGCACAGGTCATGAAGAGCGACTTGAACTCACAAACAGTGAGCTCACGACCTGAGCTGAAGTTGGGCATTTAACCGACTGAGCCACCCAGGTGCCCCATGACTTGGACATTTCAAGTGCAGTTTTGTTTAAAAATTTTTAAATAATCTTAGGCTTTTTGTTTTCATGTTAGGCTTGGTGCAGTTAATTTTCTATTTGACCTGAGATATAAATTGAGATTTTTTTTCCTTCTCATTTGCAATCCATCTTAATATTTTATTCCATTATCTATTTTCTCTACAAATTGATAATCACATTTAATACATATATGTTTCTAAAAATTTACCAGTATGTAGATGTTAGAGGTGTTCCAGGCTGTCTGCTGTGTACCACTAACCAATTCTGGTTTTCCTTCCAGAATAAGTTTCTAGATATAAATGTAAAGTTTCTCAATAAAATTACACTTACTATTTATGTATTTTGAGAGAGAGCAGGGGAAGGGTGCCCCAAGCAGGTTCTGTGCTGTCAGCACAGAGCCTGACACAGGGCTTGAATCTACAAACCATGAAGTGAGATCATGACCTGAGCTGAAATCAAGAGTCAGACACTTAACCAACTGAGGCACCCAGGCACTCCCATTTATTACCCCTTAAAATACATTTCTTACATTTTATTTTTTTAATTGAGGTATAGTTGACATGTAATATATTAGTTTTAGATATACAACGCAGTGATTTGACACATACATCATGAAACACCATAAGTGTAGTTATCGTCTGTCACCATACAAAGTCATTACAATATTATTGACTGTATCCTCTATGCTGTACTTTTCATGTTTCTGACTTCCTTATTTTATAATGAGAAGTCTGTACTAATCAATCCCCTTCACCTATTTTGTCCATCCCCTTACCCCTTACTCCCTGGCAACCACTAGTTTTCCATGAGTCAGTTTCTTTACTTTGTTGTATTTTTCAGATTCCACACGTAAGTGAAATCATATGTTATTTGCCCTTCTTTGTCTGACTTATTTCACTTGGCATAATGCCCTCTGCATCCATTCACGCTGTCACGAATGGCAAGATTTCATTTTTTTTTAAATGACTGAGTAATAGTCCATTGTGTATATATACCATATCTTTATCCATTTACCTATCAGTGGACACTTTGGTTGCTTCCATATCTTGTCTATTGTAAAAATCACTGCAATAAATATAGGGGTGCACCGATATTTTTGAATTAGTGTTTTTGTTTTCTTCAGGTAAATACCCAGAAGTGGAACTATTGGACTGTATCATTCTATTTTTAGTTTTTCAAGGAACCTCCATATTGCTTTCCAGAGTAGCTTCATAAATTTACATTCCCACTAACTGCACGAGGGTTCCCTTTTCTCCATGTCCTCGCCAACACTTGCTTCTTGTCTTTTTTGATACTAGCCATTCTGACTGGTGTGGGTGATGTCTCATTGTGGTTTTGATTCGCATTTCCTCAGTGATGAGTGATACTTAGCATCTTTTCATGTGTCTCTTTGCCATCTGTATGTGTTCTTTGGAAAACTGTCCATGTCTTCTGGAAATTTTTAATTGGGGCTTTTTGGTGTTGAGGTATGTGAGTTCTTTATATATTTGAATATTAACCCTTTATTGGATGTATCATTAGCAAATATCTTTTCTGATTCAGTATGTTGCCTTCTCATTTTTGTTGATGGTTTCCTTTGCTATGCAAAAGCTTTTGAGTTTGATTTAGTCCTATTTGTTTTTGCTTTTTGTTTTCCTTGTCTGTGGAGACATATTCAGAAAAATATTGCTGAGATTGATGTACACTAGATTACTGCTTTTTTCCTTTAGCAGTTTCATGGTTTCAGGTCTTCTGTTTAGGTCTTTAATCCATTTTGAGTATAAGTTTCTGTATGGTGTCAGAACGTGGTTCATTTTCAGTGTTCTGCCGTGTAGGTGTCCATTTTCAATACCATTGATTGAAGAGACTGTCTTTTCCCCACACTATGTTCTTGCCTCCTTTGTCATAGATTAATTGATCAGATAAGTGTGGGTTTATTTCTGGGCTCTCAATTTTATTTAATAACTTCAGGAATATTAGCACTTTTGTTTGTGAATTGTCTTTCTGTAATTTTATTTATAATATCTAATCTTCCTATATCAAAAATGGCTTATATCTATCTTTGTTTTGGTCTGCTTTCACAGTTCCCAGAAGTTTTTTGATTTCTTTCAATTCTTTTGTCACATTTCTTAGTATTTATTTTTCAAAATTTTATTTATATTTCATTAAGATATTTTCTCTAGATGTTTAAATAGGAGAAAGCTTCCTACAGGATTGCCATCAATTTTTTACTTTTAAAATAGGAAGGCTGGTGGTTTCCTGACCACCCCCAGCTCAGTTTGACCTGAGCACTGGCACATCTTGATACCAACTCCCACTGAACCCTCCACACCTGTTTACACTGGTTGCAAGAAATGGTAATATATATAAAGCCTGACATGGATTTCAGTCCCTGGGCTTTGGGTTTCTCCATGATCTCCAAACTCAAGGACTGGAGAAATAGAATTTAGACTAATAGAAATCCACAACCCTGAGAATATGCCAGTGGGGTCTCTAAGCAGCTTTGGAAGGCTGGACTTGGGTCTTCCTGTTCACGATCCTCCGTGGGTCCCAGCGTCCTAAGAACGTAGGTACCACACCTCAGCCTGCCAGTCCCCCCATGATCACGCCGTACACCCTCTGTTACCCTCAGGGCAGAAGGCGGACCCTTCACCCCGGATTCCTTCCGCCTCAGACCCCATCCAGCCCTGCACCAGCCGGTCTCATCCCTGCAACCCTCTTCCGCATCCTGTCACACGGGGTCCCGGCCCAGACACCGGGAGCTGGGCCGCAGGGACGCAAGCAGGCGCCCCGCGCTCGAGCCTTGAGGGTCTGGGTAAGGGGAGAACGGCAAGGGCCGTGAGGTGGGCCCCGGGGCCGAGCGTTTACCAGAGCCGGGTCCCTGGGCGTGGCCCTGCCATCGGACTCTGTGGGCAAGGGGACACTTGGGCCGTCTGTCCCTGTCTCGGCCTCGGAGCAGGGCAGCCCGGGCGGTGTTGCTGAGCCGCAGACGCGCCTCTCTGCCACACGGACAGCGCCCCTTCCTGTTCTATCACCTTGGTCCCATCCTGGCACTGGAGAATCAGAAGACACCTAGAGCAGCCGAACAGCCACCCCTGGGAGGAGACCGGAAGCCCCGACCCTAAGCGATGAATTTCCGCGGAAATGCTTCCATTGGTTCAAATCCGAGCGCGGTCTTCTGGATAATGTAGTTGGGGGTCATGGAGACCGCTGCAAAGGTTTTCTCCATCCTGACCAATCAGAAAATTCAATGCGGCTCTCTAAGGGATTCCGGAAACCTAGAGGGAAGGAAGAGATTTGCTCCTTGTGATCTGCGATTAAGGCATAATTTTGAGAGACTACAACATATCAGGAAGATCATTATAAGCAGCATAACTCTCAGTGTTTGGAGTGCACTTTGGAGCCACAGTCCCTAACACCAAACCAACCAAAATAAGTTGGAGGAAGGCCTGTGGAAGAAATCACCTATTTAAGCCACCAAGTGGCTTGTTCTGTGATGTTAGGTAATTGAGTTTCAACTTTCTGCAAGTGTTAACCTCGGTGTAGTAGGTGGTGTTGGCCACAGCACAGACACCTCCTTGCTTAGCTAAAAGATAAGAACTCTTCTTTTTACAAAAATTAATGTTTATTTATTTTTGGGGGGGGGGGCTGGTGGTGGCAGAGAGAGACAGAGACACAGAGTCCAAAGCAGGCTACAGGCTCTGAGCTGTCAGCACAGAGCCCGATGTTGGGCTCAAACTCATGAGCTGTGAGCTCATGACCCAAGCTGAAGTGAGACATTTAACTGACTGAGCTGCCCAGGTGCCCCAGAGCTCTTTTATTATTAAGAGCAACTTTGATCAGAGAGTCTAAAGATCTCTTTTGGAAGCTACTGTCTTAGCACAAATTCTGTATCTTCCAGAGTTAAGGAAGGCTTTCTGATCACATTTGCCTTTACATTTACTCCTAGCCAGGGAAGTATGGCCCTGTCAAATGAAGCAAATCCTAAGTTATGAATGCCTCCTGGTAGGTCTGTCTTGACAATGGAAAGCCAAGGGAGTTGATCAATAAGGTGCCTTAGTTTGCTTGTGAAAAGTTACAGGCACACTTAGATAGCCTAAGAGGCATTGCCCAGCTGTGTGCCAGCTATCTAGGCATTCATAGGCCCAAGGAGAATGATAACATCCACAGGGAAAGACAAACCCTGTCAGCGCACAAACTGTTCTCATTAAAGTGGTACTGCAGTGGCTGAGAGATGGGCTAGATGGGGGATGGGTATTAAGGAGGGCACTTGTTATGATAAGCACTGGGTGTTGCATGTAAGTGATTACTTAATTCTACTCCTGAAACTAATATTGCATTGTATGTTAACTAGAATTTAAGTAAAATTTTGGGAAAAAAATAAAGTATTATTCATGGATTCGTTTGTAGGGATTGCTGTGTCTACCCATTCAAGCCAGGAGCCATTTAGGTTTTTGTTTTTTAAGTTTGTTTGTTTGTTTGTTTGTTTTGAGAGAGAGAGAATGTGAGCAGGAGGGGCACAGAGAGAGAGAGAGAGAGAGAATCCCAAGCAGGCTCCATGCTGTCAGAGCAGAGACTGATGTCTCTCATGGGGCTTGACCCCATGAACTGTGAGATCATGACCTGAGCCAAAATCAGGAGTCAGATACTTAACTGACTGAGCCACCCAGGTGCCCCAGGAGCCATTTACCACATATGGAAAGAAAATCTCCTAGCCTAAAAGAGTGAGTCATTCTAAATACCTAGAACCCAGTGATTCAGCTCTTACATATGATGCCCAGTGCTCATTCCAAAAAGTGCCTTCCTTAATGCCCATTACCCATTTAACCCATCCCCCCACTCACCTCCCCTCCAGCAACCCATAGTTCTCTGCATTTGAGTCTTGGGGGGGAGGGGCCAAGATGTGGGAACAGCATGGAAGTTCTCTGCTTCTCTCATCCCTGAAATGGAGCTAGATCAGCACAAACCATTTTGCACACCTACAAAATTTACCTGAGGATTGACATGACAATCTGCATAACTTGAGCCACAGAACTCAGTAGGTACATGGTGTGGAGAGGTGAACTGCGGGAGAAAGAAGCTGTGGAGAGTAGGGAGCTGTTTTTGTGGAGAAAGAGAAGGGGGTGGAGAATACAGGAAAAGTACTCACCTCCAATAGTAGCTGGAGAGAACGAGAAAGAGTGGAAACACCTACAAGTGACTGAACGAGAAAGGGAGAAAGGAGAAAGGACAGGGTTTCAGTATCATCAGAACTCTATAAACGGGATAGCAGACTCAGAAATTCTGCAGCTCAATACCTGGTGCTGCTCTGGTGGGAAGGGTGAATCCCCAGGAGCAGGCAGTGAGGTCTCAGTAATCCATGGGCCACACAGGGAGAAGCAGTTCCCCTGCTTGGAGAGTATCAGGTAGAGGCTGTATGGCCTCCCCACAGGCAAAGGTCCCAGCGGACCCTGGAGAACAGTCACATTTGCTGGCATTGGAACAAAGATGCTAGGGTGTGGTGAAAACCGGAGTCAGTTGTGTGTTGTGATTTACCATAATTTCTGAACCTCTGCCACCACGGGATTTCATAAACTTTTTCTGGGGCAGGCTGGCACCTGGCCATTGCTTGGTGAGGCCCTCCCCCAGAGGGTCAGAGTGGGTCCAAGCCATAGGGGCCTCAGAAGTGAGGAGTTTGGAAACAGCCTCATCTGACATAAAATTTGGGAGGGAGGTGCTGCCTGGAAGACTGATAGGTTGGATACAGACAATGTAGAGATAGGGAGTGGACAGAAGCTGAAGACAGAGGGGGGTGCTTGATTGCTGGTTGGTAAGAGTGTAGTGTTCCTGTGCCAGAGACTGGGAAGATGAGTGAAGCCATTTTCACCTCTCCTGTGCATGCCACACCTATCTATCCCAGTAAGCTAAGCAGTGCCACCTAGTGGAGAATGGAGCCATTATACCAAGCCCTAGAGGACCACCAAAAAGTCTCTCTACCTGCTTAGTGTGTGGACTATAAAGTGCCTCATAGTTTGACCTCTAGGGAAACTGGATGTAATTTCATTTAGATTGCACTCTGTTCACTGGTCTACCTATTCGTTTTTTATTTCTTTTATTTTCTTTTTCTATTCTTCTTCTTGGATACAAAAAGAAAAACTTATTTTTTTTAATGTTTTTTANCAGGCGCCCCAAGTAAAACTTATTTTTATTTTTTGTTTTTATAAAAAATGGAAAAAATTTCTTTCTATTTTATTTTTTTAAAAATTTAAATATTTTATTTCTGAGAGAGAGAGAGAGAGCGAGCGCGAGCAGGGGACGGTCAGAGAGAGAAGGAGATACAGAATCTGAAGAAGGCTCCAGGCTCTGAGCTAGCTGTCAGCACATAGCTAGTGAGGCTTGAACCCACAAACTGTGAGATCATGACCTGAGCTGAA
Organism: Crocuta crocuta; assembly: GCF_008692635.1. NCBI lineage: Eukaryota > Metazoa > Chordata > Mammalia > Carnivora > Hyaenidae > Crocuta > Crocuta crocuta. Next base: position 135,872 of record NW_027529632.1, read on the forward strand.
GTTGGACGCTTAACTGAATGAGCCACAGAGGCACCCCACTATATTTTTTGGAAAAAAAAAAAAAGGGTTCTATTTTATTTCCTTCATTTCATGTTATTCTATTCATTGTGTACATGTTTTAATTTTTAAACTTTTCTTTTTTTCTTTTCTTTTTCTCTATTCAATCAAGCTTCTTTCAACAACCAGACCAAAAACACACCTAGGAACTAGCTTCCTTTATTTGATTTTTTGTGCTGTTTTTAACTTTAATTTTTATTTTATTAATTCTTTTTCTTCCTCCAAAATGACAAAACGAAGGAATTAACCCCAAAAGACAGAACAGGAAGAAATGACAGCCAGGGACTTAATCAACACAGATATAAGCAAGATGTCTGAACTAGAATTTAGACTCCAAATAATAAGAATACTAGCTGTGGCTGAAAAAACATAGACTTCCTTTTGGCAGAGATAAAAGAAGAAAAATGAGGTCAGGACAAAATTAAAAATGCTATAACTGAGATGCAATCTTGAATAGATGCTACAGAAGCAAGGATGGATGAAATAGAGCAGTGAATCAGTGACCTAGAAGACAAAATTATGGAGAGTAATGAAGCAGGAATAAAAAGAGGGAAACTAAGGCAAAAGAGCAGTATATAAGAATTACAGAACTCAGTGACTCATTAAAAAAAGAACAATATCAGAATCACAGGAATCCCAAAAGATGAAAAGAGAGGAAAAGGGGTAGAAATTTTGTGTGAGCACATCATGGTGGAAAACTTACTGAGCCTGAGGAAAGATACAGACATCAAAATCCAGGAAGCACAGAGGACTCCAACAAGATTCAAGAAAAACCGACCATCAATAAGGCATATAATAATCAAATTCACAAAATACACAGACAAATAAAGAATTATGAAAGCAGCAAGGGAAAAAAGTCTTTAACATAAGACAGATCAGGCTCGCAGCAGACCTATCCACAGGAACTTGGCAGGCCAGAAAGGAGTGTCAGGATATATTCAATGTGCTGTTTCAGAAAAATATGCAGCCAAGAATTCTTTATCCAGTAAGGCTCTCATTCAAAATACAAGGAAGGGTAAAGAGTTTCCCAGACAAACAAAAAGTAAAAGAGTTTGTGACCACTAAACCAGCTCTCCAAGAAATTTTAAGGGGGACTCTCTGAGAGGAGAAAACACAAAACAAAACAAGAAAGACCAAAAGCAACAAAGACTAGAAAGGACCAGAGAACACAACCAGAAACTCCCAATTCTATAGGCAACAAAGTGGCAATAAATTCATATCTTTCAGTACTCACTCTAAATTTTAACGGACTAAGTGTTCCAATCAAATGACATAGAGTATCAAAATGGATAAGAAAATAAGACCTATGTATATGCTGCCTACAAGGACCCAGTTTAGACCTAAAGATACTTGCAAATTGAAAGTAAGGGGATGGAGATCCATCTATCATGCTAATAGTCGCAAAAAAAAAAAAAAAGCCAGAGTAGCCATTCTTATATCAGACAATCTAGATTTAAAATAAAGAATGTAACAAGAGATGAAGCAGGGCATTATATCATAATTAAGGGACCTATTCATCAAGAAAATCTAACAATTGTAAACATTTATGCCCTCAACCTGGAAACACCCAAATATATAAATCAATTAATCACAAGCATAAAAAGACTCATTGATAATACCATAACAGTAGGGAACTTCAACAACCCACTTACAGCAATTGGCAGATCTAAGTAGAAAATCAATAAGGAAACAATGGCTTTGAATGAGCTGGATGGACTTAGCAGATATATTCAGAACATTTCATCCTACAGCAGCAGAATACATATTCTTCTCCAGTGCACATGGAACATTTTCCAGAATAGATCACATACTGGGACACAAACACAGCCCTCAACAAGTACAAAAAATTGGGGATCATACTATGCATATTTTCAGATCACAACACTATGAAACTTGAAATCATCCACAAGAAAAAAATTAGAAAGACAACGAATACTTGGAGATTAAAGAACATCCTACTTAAAGATGAATGGGTTAACCAAGAAGTCAAAGAAGAAATTTAAAAGTACACGGAAGCCAATGAAAATGATAACACATTTTCCCCAAAACCTTTGGGACACAGCAAAGGCAGTCATAAGAGGGAGGTAAATATCAATCCAGGCATTCCTAAAGAAGGAAGAAATGTCTCAGGAACACAACTTAACCTTACACCTTAAAGAGCTAGAAAAAGAACAGCAAATACAACCCAAAGCCAGCAAAAGGTGGGAAATAATAAAGATGAGAGCAGAAATCAATGCTATCAAAATTAAAAACAAACAGTAAAACAGATCAATGAAATCAGGAGCTGAATATTGGTAAACCCATATCCAGTTTGATAAAAAATAAAAAGGAAAGGACCCAAATAAATAAAATCAAGAATGAAAGAGGAGAGATCACAAGCAACACTGCAGAAATACAAACAATAATAAGAGAATATTATGAGCAATTATAGACCAATAAAATGGGCAATCTGGAAGAAATGGACAAATTCCCAGAAACAAACTACCAAACTGAAACAGGAAGAAATGGAAAATTTGAACAAACCCATAATCAGTAGAGAAACTGAATTAGAATTAAATATCTCCCAATAAACAAGAGAGTCCAGGGCTGGATGGCTTTCCAGGGGAATTCTACCAAACATAAAAGAAGCTGTTCTTTTGAAGCTGTTCCAAAAAATAGAAATGGATGGAAAACTTCCAAACTCGTTCTATGAGGCCAGCATTACCTTGATTCTAAAACCAAAGACCCCACTAAAAAGGAGAACTATAGATCAATTTCCCTGATGAACATGGATGCAAAAATTCTCAACAAGATACTAGCCAACCAGATCCAACAGTACATCAAAAGAATTATTCACCATGACCAATTGAGATTTATGCCTGGAATGCAGGGCTGGTTCAATATCTGTAAACCAATCAGTGTGATATATCACATTAATAAAAGAAAGGACAAGAACCACATGATATTTTCAATAAATGCAGAGAAAGCATTTGACAAAATACAAAATCCTTTCTTGATAAAAACCCTCAAGAAAATAGGGATAAAAGAATCATACCTCAACATCATAAAGGTCATATACGAAAGGCCCACCACTAATATCCTCAATGGGGAAAACCCTGAGGGCTTTCCCCCTAAGGTCAGGAACATGACAGGGGTGTCCACTCTCACCGCTGTTATTCAACATAGTATTGGAAGTCCTAGTCTCAGCAATCAGACAACACAAAGGAACAAAAAGCATCCAAATCGGCAAGGAGGAAGTCAGACTTTCACTCCTAACAGATGACATGATACTCTATATGGAAAGGCCAAAAGATACCACCAAAAAATGGCTAGAACTGATCCATGAATTCAGCAAAGTTGCAGGATATAAAATCAATGCACAGAAACCAGCTGCATTTCTATACACCAATAATGAAACAGCAGAAAGAGAAATCAAGGGATCAATCCCACTTAAAATTGTACAAAAACCATAAAATACCTAGGATTAAACCTAACCAAAAAGGTGAAAAATCTATATACTGAAAACTATAGAAATCCTATGAGAGAAATTGAAGAAGACCCAAGAGGGGCACCTGGGTGGCTCAGTCAGTTAAGCGTCCGACTTTGGCTCAGGTCATAATCTCATGTTTCATGGGTTTGAGCCCCACATTGGGCTCTGTGCTGACAGCTAGCTCAGAGCCTAGAGCCTGCTTCAGGTTCTGTATCTCTCTCTCTCTCTCTGACCCTCCCCTGCTCTCTCTCTCTCTCTCTCAGAAATAAATAAAACATTAAAAATTTTTTAAAGAGGACACAAGAAAATAGAAAAACATCCCATGCTTATGGATTGGAAGAAGAAATATTGTTAAAATGTCAATACTACCCAAAGCAATCTACATATTCAATGTAATCCCTATCAAAATAACACCAGAATTCTTCACAGAGCTAGAACAAACAATCCTAAAATTTGTATGGAACCACAAAAGACCCCGAATCCTGAAAAAGAAAACCAAAGCTGGAGTACCACAAGTCCGGACTTCAAGATATATTACAAAGCTGTAATTATCAAGACAGTATGGTACTAGCATAAAAACAGACAGATCAATGGAACAGAATAGAAAACTCAGAAATGGACACAAATATATGGCCAACTAATCTTTGACAAAACGGGAAAGAATATCCAATCGACATGCAGAAGAATAAAACTGGACCACTTTTTTCTACCATACACAAAAATCAACTCACAATGGATGAAAGACCTTAATGTAAGACAGGAAGCCATCAAAAGCTGGAAGCCTCTTCGACCTCGGTCCCAACAGCTTCTTACTCAACATGTCTCCGGAGGCAAGGGAAACAACAGCGAAAATGAACTATTAGGACCACATCAAGATAAAAAGCTTCTGCACAGCGAAGGAAATAGCAAAACTACATGGCAACCAACAGAATGGGAGAAGATATTTGCAAATGACATATCAGATAAAGGGTTAGTATCCAAAATCTATAAGGAACTTATCAAACTCACCACCTAAAAAACAAATAATCCAGTGAAGAAATGGGCAAAAGACTTGAACAGACACTTTTCCAAAGAAGACATCCAGATGGCTAATAGACACATGAAAAAGCTCAACAGCATTCATCATCAGGGAAATAAATATCAAAACCACAATGAGATACCACCTCACACCTGTCAGAATGGCTAACATCAACAACTCAGGCAACAACAGATGTTGGCGAGGATGCAGAGAAAGAGGATCACTTTTGCACTGTTGATAGGAATGCAAACTGGTGCAGCCACTCTGGAAAACACTATGGAGTTTCTTCAAAAAATTAAAAATAGAACTACATTACGACCCAGCAATTGTACTATACTAGGTATTTATCCAAAGGACATAGGTGTGCTGTTTCAAAGGGGCACATGCACCCCAATGTTTATAACTGGGCTACTGTAGCCTCATCCAATGAACTGTGAGATCATAACCTGAGCCAAAGTCAGATGCTTAACCGACTAAGCCACCTGGTGTCCCACACCATTCTTTATTATACATCTCTCACATCACTGGATCTCATAGCCAGATGCTCATAACTGCTACTACCTACCTGCCCCATCCCATAGGCATCTCTCTAGTCTCTCCACACATTACTTGTATTTTAATTGCCTCCTCTTTACCCCATAGATAAGGGTAGGATTCTCACCCAAGAGTTATGGAGATGGCCAAATAGACAATACCTGAAAAGGGATGGTTGAGATCAACAGCATTATTGTTAATCATATATATTCACAGTCTAGGGTAAGGAGACATTACACAGACATACATGGAGGTTTTACTCTGGAGAACAGAGAACAACCAAGAGCTGTGAGATAAAAACTTTATAGAATCAAGAGGTGTGGCACTCCCTGGTTTCTGCAGAAGAATATGATTTAAGTAATTCTATGGCCTGGAACTGAAAAGTGCTACAGAGGAATAAGAAGGAATTGTGCCTGATCCACTGATAAGAAGAGGTTCCATTAAGTAGTTTCTGAAACATCTGAGACTCTTGTAATCAAAGTACAGCTCTTGATAACCTCAGGTAATATTCCTACTCTCAAGGCACTATTCTCAGTTGATGGAGCTTCAATTTTTAGAGCTGCTATGAACAAAAACCCTGAATCCAGTTTCACCCCACTTTCTGCGTTAGAAGATCTAGTTACCCATTATTGGACATGCATCCACAATACAACCACATCTCTAAAGCCATGAGTCTGACCAATTAAACCTTCTGAACTACAGCATTAGCCTGCACTGTAACTTTACTTCCTCCTCCCTCAACTCTGCAGTCTGTTCTCCATTCTGCAGCCAGATGTAGCTCACTGAGACCTTGGTAAGAGATTCCTTTTACCTCCAGAATAGACACCTGAGTTTCAGCCAGATGTTCCAGTTCCAACTCCAGATCATCTGCTATTGTTTCCAACTTGAAGACAGACCCATGGGTTCTGAACACTCTCAGCTCAATTGTACTTATAAGCATTTGCACATCCTGGTGCCAGTTTCTGGGATAACTTAATATGTCTGTTCACACTAATTACCACAGGCCCATATAACTTGTGGAATTGACTTAGGACACTGGGCTTGAGTTTCTCAGGAGTTCCCAACCCTTGGACTGGGGTAATGACACTTAAGACTCCCAGGAAACCACAACTGGCAGAACATAATGGTGGTTTGGGGGCCAGTAAGGGATTGGAACACCCTCCATTTATCTGTATAGGCTCCATTAGTACATCTACACTGGTGGGAGCCGGTGGGAAGAGGCAAGTCTTAGAGGAATCTGTCCATGGGAGGGTTAAATGGGCTCATGTCTCACTCTACCTTTGCCTGGTGTTGGGGTCAGGTGACTTCAGGCTAGCTTCTATCCTCTGTGCCTCAGTGCTCAATGTCACCTCTTACCAACAGTGTTGTGTGACTTTGAGCAAAGATGCAAATTCCCAAGGCCTCTGTGTCATCATCACTCCTCTCTGATCTGTTCTTCCTTTGAAGTTTCCTTTGAAGAAGCTTTTAAAACATATAGATTGTTTCCCTCCTTTCTCCAAAACTCTCCATGGCATCTAGAGTCCTCACAATGAAGGACAACCCTCTGCCTGCTAGGCAGAATGTAGACCCCAGATTACCAACCCCCACCCCCAGTTTAGTCTCCCCTCCACAAATCTGCCTGAGCCAGCCCTTAGCCTGCAGCCTGCTCCCAAATGCCAGCACACAGGTGCTCAAACATGGGGTGCCCACCCACAAGCGCCTCCCTGTCCTGGATTGCTCAAAGACTTGAAAACTTTCATTAGATCTACTTGATTAAAAGAAATGGGAATCTAAGTGACATCTAGGTTATATTTCTCAAACCCTTGTTACTCAAATGTGGCAGTAAGACTCTCACCTAGAATGTCTGTTGAACATATCAAGTATCAACCAACTATGCAACTCCCCTCCGAGGGACACGATGGACGCAGACCAGGCTACCAATCACTCCCACAATAAGAAGGGACTAAACAGTCATAAAATTGATCATCAATGATTTCCTGTGAGAAAGATCTCAATCAAGAGGAGAAAATGTGAAAGAAGAATCAAAATGGGGTAAGCACTGCTACTAGAGTCACTCAAAATAGAATCGGGACACTGAGGAAATAGGGCCTATGCACCTCTCTTGTTTCTTGGAACACCATGAACTTTCAACTTTTGTCATTTGCAAACTCAGGCACCTCCTGGAACACATCCTCCTACTGTGAACTGAAATAGAGATAAAGTAATTCCTGTTAGCCACTAGCCAATCATTCATTACATAGATGAAATTCTTGCCAGCACCAATCATATCTCTTGCAAAATGACATCTAACCTGTTGTTTGCCTTTATAAGTTTGCATTCCCTGCTGGCAATTCAGAGCACACTTTTTCGTTGACTTTGTCTCCTGGATTGCAATCCCCTAAGACCCCAAATAATTGCTCTTGCTTTACAGCCTCATTGTCTTCTTGGTCAACATCACATAGAGGTAAGTTATTGGGTCACCCTGAAGCAGGAATATAAAGATGGGTATTTTTCTGTGGTTCCTGCATAAAACATCTCTTCTATCTGTATAGCCAGTGACTGTATGCCTCTTTCAATGAGCAGAATTTTTATCCATTTAAGGTCTTACTTGATATCCTGACTTTTATTCAATTCCTTTTAGGAACATGACATCAAGAACTGAACTCTCAGTGAGTAAGAACTCTGTTCAATTTCACTGTGCTAATAGAGTTGACTGAACTCTAGGGTGGCTTCTAACAGCATAAGTCCCAGTCCCTAGGATAACTATAGCCTCCCATTGACCTCAGCCTCCATTAAAATGCCCAACAGAGAAAGCTCAAGGCTGCCAGAATTCACTATTGTTCTAGCTAACCTGGAGGACAGACCTTTTTCTTTGAACTTAAAAGGGCTTACAATTGGAAATATGTATCTCATAACTCTCAAGGATTTGAGAGCTCTTCTTTTGAAATGTAATAACCAGGAAGGATAAGGCTTTTGTCTCCCACTTTTTGTGGGAGGATAGAATCCTAACTTCCATAACTACCAGCTAGCAAACACAGCTAAAATAATTGTATTTATGATGATCAACCCTTTGTGTTTTGTCGGTTCTGTCAGTCTACTGAACCCCTATTCTTCTTGCTCTTCATCCTCCCTTTAAAACAATAACAGGGGTGCCTGGGAGGCTCAGCCAGTTGAGCATCTGACTCTTGATTTCGGCTCAGGTCATGATCTCATGGTCGTGAGATTGAGCCCAGTGTTGACTGTTGAATGTGGAGCCTGCTTGGCTCTATCTCCGTCTCCCTCTGTCCCTCACCAATGTGTGCATGCTCTCTCGCTGTCTCAAATAAAATAGATAGATAGATAGATAGATAGATGGATAGATAGATAGATAGATAAGTAAATACAATCTTTAAAAAAAACACTTTAGGGGCTCCTGGGTGGCTCATTCAGTTAAGCATCTGACTTCAGCTCAGGTCATAATCTCATCATTCCCAAGATTGAGCCCCACATTGGGCTCTGTGCTGACAGGTCAGAGCCTGAAGCCTGTTTCAGATTCTGTGTCTCCCTCTCTGTCTCTTGCCCTCCCCTGCACATACTCTCTCTCTTTAAGAAATAAATAAGCATTTAAAAACACAGTTTAAAATACTTAACCACTGCACAAATCAGAATGGAGTTGAACTTTTTGCTGCACTATCAATAGTTTGTCAACAAAATATGTTTTTAGTGCTGCAAAGTCTGGCTACGTTTATCTTTGACATCAATTTCTAAAGGGGAACAATGAGGGGTTCCTGGGTGGCTCAGTCGGTTAAGCGTCCAACTTTGGTCATGATCTCATGGTTCGTGGGTTCAAGCCCCGTGTTGAGCTCTGTGCTGACAGCCAGCTCAGAGCCTGGAGCCTGTTTCAGATTCTGTGTCTCCCTCTTTCTCTGACCCTCCCCTGCTCACACTCTCTCTCTCTTTCAGAAATAAATAAAACATTAAAAAATTTCTTTTAAATAAAGGGGAACAATTAAACAAGTGCTATTTAGATATAGGATGATGGGAGCAGTGCTCAAAGTTGTATCATATTTATAAATTGTGCTCTGAATTCCAAAATATTAGGAATATCACAAATCCCTAATTTTATCTCATTGCTGGGAAGTGATTATCATTTCTTTTGTGACTGTAGAAACTGTTCTACATGAGGAATTTATATTATCTGTATTCACCAGGGTTCTCTAGAGAAAAAGAACCAATAGGATATATATACATATATATGCATATGTACACACACACACACACACACATTTATTATAGGAATTGGTTCACACGGTTTTGGAGGCTGAGTAGTCCCACAGTCTGTTCTTTGCAAACTGGAGAATCAGGAAAGCTGGTGATATAATTCAGTCTAAGTTCAAATATGAGAACCGTAAGTCTGCTGATAGAAATCCCAGTGCCCAGAAAACCAAGATTCAGGAGCTCCCATATCCAAGGGCAGGGAACGATAGACTTGTTCTGCACACACATTGGCAGCAAATGAGATCAGAGCACCATCTCATTCCAGTGAATATGTTTGTCTCCTTTTCTCCTCTCTCTTCTACTTTATTTTTTTTAATGTTTATCTGTCTTTGAGAGAGAGAGAGACAGAGACAGAGCGCGAGTTGGGGGGAGGGGCAGAGAAAGAGGGAGACAGAATCCAAAGCAGGCACCAAGCTCCACACTGTCAGTACAGAGCCCAACACGGGCTGTGAGATCATGACCTGAGCTGAAGTTGGACGCTTAACCAACTGAGCCACCCTGGCGCCCCTCTTCTACTTTATGTTTTTGGATAACTCTGATTACTTACCTGTACTATGGTCTGATGAACACCTCTGCACTGGTGTCTTCAGGTTTCCTGACATTCATCCCTGCTCTTTGCTCTTTGACAGTGACACATAGGTCTCTCAGCTCTGCTTTGTCTGCTGGGCAAATAAAACAAAGGTTCCAAGTGTGGTCCCTGGGCTATAATTTCCCTCCAGAACACCTTATCACTTATTTAACCAACTCTACATAGTTGTAGGGTCTCATTTTGTGCCATTTAATCACCCAGGATATTTTGATTCAAAATTGACTAACAATGGTAATAACTGTCTCATATTATTTATAGTGTATACAACATGAATGCTACTCATGATTCTGACATAATTTAGTAAATTGTATAATGTTATTCCATGATAATATATGGCAGTGTTGAGAAATTAGGAGTTTGAGGAAGAAACTCATTTGTGATTAGAAAGTTACGCTGACACTGAAGAGATTTATTTTATTTTATTTTATTTTTAATGTTTTTTTTATTTATTTCTAGGAGAGAGAGAGAGAGAGACAGCGCGAGCAGGGGAGGGTCAGAGAGAGAGGGAGTCACAGACTGAAACAGGCTCCAGGCTCCGAGCTGGCAGTCAGCACAGAGCCCGATGCGGGGCTCGAACCCACGAACCGCGAGATCATGACCTAAGCGAAAGTCGGACGCTTAACCGACTAAGCCACCCAGGTGCCCCTGAAGAGATTTATTTTAAATTACAAAGCATAGTGGAGAAAAAATGGTGTTCCAGTTGGAGAGAGAAAGACCTGGGAATACTCTGAGTTGGAAGGGCACATGTGGAGTTCAAATAACTGAAGGAAGATCAATGGCTCTGTGGTACAATGTATAATGGGGACAGTGAGAAAAGGAGAAAAATTAAGGGAAGGCTTTCTCTGCCAGGGATCAGAGCTCACCCCAACCATCAGAATGATGTGGGTCTGTGGTTTAATTAGGTGGAATAAATAATCACTGTTGCTTATGATAAAAAGTGCTAAGTAGTCAACTGAAATAAATTTATTTTATTAAACTCTACATTTTAGCACCTTTAAAATTGTTTTTGATTGAAAGCTTTTTCTGTTGTTTTCAATGGTTCTTACTTAGAAGTAATACATTTATAGTATCTAGTGGCTGGCCTTTGGAAATTATGTTCTATAAAAGTGACTTTTAAAAAATATTTTAAATCTTTTTTTTTTCTGAGAGAGAGACAGCATGAGCAGGGGAGGATCAGAGAGAGAGGGAGGCACAGAATCCGCAACAGGCTCCAGGCTCTGAGCTAGCTGTCAGCACAGAGCCTGACGCAGGGCCCGAACCCACAAACCGTGAGATCATGACCTGAGCTGAAGTCGGACACTCAACTGACTGAGCCACCCAGGCACCCCTAAAAGTCACTTTTAGAGATTATTATTTGCTTTTGGCTCCTGGAGGATACTTTCAAATCCTTAGATGCTCTTGCCTGTGTATCACCCAACTATAGTAAGTCATTTGCTTGTTATTACCACTAACATTTATTAGCATAATACTTGCCGCAGCTCATCCCTAACCCCAAGTGACTTTATTAAGAGCTAGGGCTTTAAAAGAGGTTAAGGTTAAATGAAGTCATAAGGGTGGAGTCTACCCCGTTAGAACTCATTTCTTATATTGAAGAAAAAAAAAAGAACTGCTTTCTAACAAGAGGAATGGGCACCTTCCTCACTTGTGAGGACTATGCTCACTTGTGAGGACACAGAAAGAAGGTGACCATCCACAAGCCAAGGAGGGAGATCAGGGATCACCAAACCTGCTCAAACCTTCATCTCGCACTCCCAGCATCCAGAACTGTGAGAAAGTACATTCTGTTGTTGAAGCCACCTGGTCTGCAGTATTTTGTTGTGACCATCCCAGCAGATTAATACAGCTCTCACTTCATGTGTTCCCTTCACCAAAGACATAAATAATGAGGCTCCACATCTAAATAGATATAGTTGGGGACACAACTATAAATTAACTTTTTTAAAACTTGAGAAGATTTGGTGTGAGCTTCCTATTTTGCTTCCACTTCTGTTAGAAACCTAAACTTAGCTCCAATTTGCAAAGTCCAAACAAGAACCCAGAAGTGAGATACTCTTAGAATCATTACTAGTTCTTAGAAGTGTGTTTGCAGGGCATAGCTGTGAAGTAACAGGGTCTAATATACCCTCCTGTCATAATCAACTATAAAAATGTACAGAATACAAAGAAGTGGCTTCTTGCAGGCATTGGACTGACAGCACAAGGCTGTGACTTTGAGGAAAGGATGCACATCAGTTGGGTTGCATCCTCCCATCCTTCTGCAGGGCACTTCCCAAACTCGCACAGGGAAGCAGAGCCCAGAGAGAGAGGAGACGGTAGACGCAACAGAGATCAGAGCTTAGGGCTGGGCGGGCAACAGGAGATTCTGCAGCTGAGTTCTTTTGTGTGCCCTGCTTGGAAAGGGTTGAGGATGATGATCTAGACCTTTAGGCCAGGTTATCCTGGTCCTCCCTACAGAGGTGGAAACCCTCCCTCTCTCACCAGGAGGCAGGTGCACACAGCTACCACCAGCCACTGAATCCCAGCTTCCTCCTCCAGAGGGCGTGTCTTCTTTGTTGGCACCAGAGGCTGATACCTCACCTTTAGCACCTGCGTAGTGCTAGTCCCATGTGTGGGGCCAATCTGCAGGGCAAGATACAGCTGGCACAATGTGGTCTTCCTAGACACTGCCGTAGGCACTAACGCCAAACCTGACCTCAACCGAGAGTGGGTGACAGTTTTGGTTCTGCAGGCCTAGTATAGCATCACCAGCATCCTGGCCTTCATGAGATACTCCGTGGCCCTGCTTCTCAGCCCTGGTGACCCTGAGAGCATCCTGACCAGCAAGGAAAGATTCTGAAGGACTCTAGAAGTTTCTGTGGCTTGGGAGGAGGGGCCCTGTGGGAACCTAGGGGCTCTTGGTAGACTGGGTCCAGCTGGGGCCTGCAGAAACAAAATGGAAGGCAGTTTTCACAAAATGGCAGCATTAGGTCCACAAAATGTGGAGATATGAAGGCATCAGGTATAAAATGAGGAAGTAACTGTAGGTTTTCCCGGATATATTAAGTGAGAAAAATCAATATATGGATCAGTATACAACGCATGACTGGATTTTTGCTAAGAAAAACAACATGTATTAAAATATGTTTGAACCAGACATATGCACAGATTGATGCGCTGATGCGCACATGTACAGACACAATTCTAAAAGGATAATCCTACCCTCAAGGATTTAAACTAACTGAAAAGTAAATAAATAAAGGTGTAGATTTGTTCTCTTGTAAAAAAATAAAAAAATAAATAAATAAATAAAAGGATAATCCTATACTGTAAACTTTGCTTTTCTCCAGGAACTAGAATGATCAGAAACTATTCATATTTATTTTATAAATGTATATAACACAATCATCTTTAATACAAAATTGATATTTTGACATCTTATANGAAAGGTGTAGATTTGTTCTCTTGTAAAAAAATTAAAAAAAATAAAAGGATAATCCTATACTGTAAACTTTGCTTTTCTCCAGGAACTAGAATGATCAGAAACTATTCATATTTATTTTATAAATGTATATAACACAATCATCTTTAATACAAAATTGATATTTTGACATCTTATATATTTTTTAAAGTTTTGGGAAACAAACATACACTGATGCATTTCTGCAAACTCAGTGCAGAAATTTTGCAGATTTATAAGGGATTCTAAGTAATTACAAGAAACACGGGCACCCTGTTCACAGAACTTACAAAAAAAGGACAGACTGTTCTTCACATGCATCGAAATCACCTGGAGCTTGTTAAGACAGATTCTGGGGCCTGATTCCCGCAGTGGTTGACTCAGTGGTCTGCATTCAGAACTGAGAAGATGCGTTTCTGGTGTAGGTCCCCAGATGACACTGAAGGCAAAGGTCCAAGGATCAAACTAGGAAAACCAGTGTTGTATGAAATCCAGCCTGGTTCTGGACCAGAGTCCACCAAGGGAGAGAAATGGAGGCTCCAAAAGATAGACCCAAGTATTCTTACCCGTGTCCTCTGAGTGTCTCTACAGTGAGGAAAGCAGATGAATGGTGAACTGGGCTTAGTCCCACCCCTCCACTGCTGCTGAAACCTGTCAGAGCTCCACCGACCAAAGCCAGTCATTCACTTGCTTCTTCTGTCCCATATGGGACAGAAAATACCTTTAAAAATACCCATATGGGGTGCCTGGGTGGCTCAGTCAGTTAAGTGTCTGACTTCAGCTCAGGTCATGACCTCACAGTCCATGGGTTCGGTGGGTTCAAGTTCCACGTCGGTCTCTGTGCTGACAGCTAGCTCAGAGCCTGGAGCCTGTTTCAGATTCTGTATCTCCCTCTCTCTCTGACCCTCCCCTGCTCTCTCTCTCTCTCTCTCTCAGAAATAAACAAAGAAACATTTAAAAAAAATTTTAAATGCCCATATCGCTCATTCTTTACCTTGTTCAAGTGTTTTCTCAATGGCCCTCTTATTAGGGAGAACCTCCTCCCCTCTTACTGTGCTGTGTAATATTATATTCCATTGTCTTCTTGTTTTTGTTCTTTTACCACATGCTGACTTACTATATAACTCCATGATTTTCTTTTACATTACCTGCCTGTGTTCTTTGAAGAATGTAAGATGCATGACGATGATGTGTCTCTTATGTCCCAAGGTCTCCCATTCACCTACAATACTACCTGAAACAGCATTTGCTCAGTGAACATTTGTTAAAGCTGTGAATAAACAGGACACCTCACCTTTGTGTTCATTTTCACAAATCTGGCTACTGTAAATATCCACTTCAACTCTCTTTCCAAGTTGGTATTGCTTAATGTTTTTGAGAATAAAAGCCCTGATAAAAATTCTCTAAGATCTTCACTTTCTTCAAAGTTCCCTGATATTTCCCCAAAGCTATGTTTGATACTGTCTTGAATAACTGCATAAAATTTATAACTCATTTTCTGAAATTTGCATTTTAAAACACTTTTGAGATAATCCCAATTCCCCATGTAGAACTGTCCCTGCAGTTGCTGGAAGTTAATAATCACCTTGCAGTAAAGAGAGGAGATCCTGGGGCTCAAATGCCCCATCTCAGAGTTCAGATGCTCCCTTTCTACTTTGACCTTTACTGACTAGCAATAGTTTGGGTAGAGGGAGAGGGTTTTGTGTTGCTCTCAGTCTATCAACAATGATACAATCAGCTAGGAATGCCTGACGTTCAGTACCACCTGTGGGAGCCCTCATAGATATTTCCCTGGAGCCAATGTAATGACTGAAGCCCCCCTTGTGGTTTTTATTATGATTGCAGGATGCACGGCAGGGAAAACCATCAAGGAACTTTGAAAAACCAAGGTTAATTACTCACAGGCCATGAAAGATACAAAGCACACTCAAGGGCCACACAAGGAGGTCATAATTAGAGAGAGGGAGGGAGTTTGGATCTGGGGCTCTGCCTTGATTATGGTTGTGAGTGGGCTGCCCAGGGTTTCACAGGCTCCCTCTCTATTGGAGAAATTAAAACATAAGAGTAGGAATTAGGGTACAAATGGACAAACAGGGTCACTTAAATGGTCAGTTATTTAGGTTACCTGGGGCTTTATACTAGTTATTTTACTAGTAGCTGTGTTATATAGCTGGCAATATGCTTTTTCCAGATGGATGTCTTTGAAATTGATGTCTTGGCGATCAAAAGTTTATTGTGAGTCCCTTACACTACAAGGGGCGCCTGGGTGGCTCAGTGGATTAAGTGAGTCCCTTACACTACAGGCAGGGATGAATAGGTGGAGCACAGAGAGTTTTTAGATCAGTGAAACTTCTCTATATGATATTATAATGGTGGATACTTGTCATTATACATTTGTTCAAACGCATAGAATGTACACCACCAAGAGTGAATCCTTACACAACTATGGGCTTTGGATGATAATGACATATCAATGAAGGTTCATAAATTGTAACAAATATACCTCTCTTGTCGGGGTATACTGGTAATGGGGGACCTTTGGAGGGAAGGCAGAGATATATGGGAAATCTGTACCTTTTGTTCAATTTTGCTGTGATCCTAAAACTTCTATGAAAAATAAAGGCTATTACACACACGAAGGTAGCATTAGTTAATATGCTCTTAGATTGAGATGTTCCTCAGATTTCTAAAAGAAATTGAGTATATCTTAGTATATAGAGTAAAACATATGGATAAAAAATGTTTTTCAGTGTGTAGGACACAATCACTGATAATATAGGTAAGGGAGAAGTTTTCTGTGGGATCCAGGCGCAGAGCTCCTGTTTGTCCACCAGCTTCAGGGCAGTCTGACATCCTTCTTCCTTCCCCGTCAAGACCCTGTATGGAGTCTTTCTAGTCTTCCTGACCAAGCATAATGAAACACAACACTGAATAGCGCTTCAGGCCACAGCATTTGAAGAGCTATAAAAGGACTCATCTTATTAAGGCGATTTATGTTAAGCAGATCTGGGAGCATCTCACATTAGATTTTTAACCTCTGGGAGCATGCTGACTTGTTGGAGTGTGAAACGATGTCTTTCCTCTCTGCCTTTGACTACAGGCGAAGCCTCTTCCTCCCTTGAGGTATGAATACTATTCCCAGCTTCCCTTGCAGCGTCGCGCAGCCAGGGTCAGAGTAGAGAATGCTCTCTCCCACCACATCCCGAGCTCTAAACCACATTACCCAGAAGACCGTGCGTCAAGAGGAGCCAATGGAGGATCAGGACGAGGCATACCCGTGCGTGAGCATCGCGTGGGGCGGGACTTCCGGCCCCTTCTCCCGGCCGGTTTTTGGAGTTCTTGGGGAAACCTGGCGCAGAATTGAGACCTGGGTGACAGGACGGAGTAGGCGTGAAAAGAGTCGTCCTCACGGCCGGGACGCAGGTTCGCGGCTCGCCGACGTCTTGCGGGCTGCCTTGCGCCGGGGCCGGAACAGGGACGGCCGGCCCGGGTGTCCGCGGCGGCCAGAGTCCGATGGCGGCGGCTGTGGGGAGGGGCCGGGCTCAGGNTCCAGACCCTCGAGGCCCGGGCCGCGGTGTACAGGCCGGGGAGGCGCTCGTGGGCGGGGACCCCGTGTCTGAGCGCAGGCGTGACGGGGTGCGGGAGCGGGCTGCAGGGGAGAGCCACATGGTGAGGAGAGGGGCCCTGGGTGAGGAGAGGGGCACATGGTGAGGAGGGCCTGACTTCATGTGAGGACTCTGGACGCCAAGGAAAGTTCTGGCCAGAGGAGGGACACGATCTCCGTTAGGGTTGAAAAACTCCCCCAAGGAGTTCAAGGGAAGAGCAGATTGAAGGAAGGTGGGGAGTTCGTTGAGGCACTGGGAGGTTGGATCTTTGTGCAAGGTAAGACAGCTGGTAAAAGGCCATAATGAGCACTGACGCCCAGTGGTTAGACAGCCAGCCTGAGGTCACTTGGCTCCAGGACCTGAGAAGGTAGAGATGGGGCAGGAGCCCATCAACCTCCCTTTCCACCACCTAGCGTAAGACCTGCCTTTTCCCGCAGAATGCCAGGACTGCAGAAATACCTTTGGAACCAACACAGGTATGTAGAGGGGGCCCTAATCCCTTACTGGCCCTGACGTCCACTCAGATGTTCTCTGGATCGTGGTATCCTGGGACTCTTATGTGCCATTTTTCCCAGTCCTCGGGTCCAGGGACCCTAGAGAAACCCCATCTCAGGGTCCTGAGCTCATGTCAGGGGTGTATGTGTTCCCATTTCCTGTCAACCAACGTGAACAAGTGTGTAGAGTTAACCCAAGACCAGGTACCAGGAAATGCAAACACATAAAGGTAAAGCTGAGCTGGGGTGTTCAGGAACCACAGGTCTCCTTTTTTGATACAGGCAAAGAGCAAGTGTCAGGACAGGAATGACTGCCTGAAAAGTTGGGTGTCTATCCTGAAGGTAATAGGAGGTTTGGCCCAGAGGAGAGAGGTAATGTTAGCAAGGTGGAAACAGTCTCCTGACTGTAAAGTGGAGAACAGACCATGGGAATGAGAGAAGAGCAAGGAAAACCAGGGTGGAAGCTACTACCATAGTCTAGGTGAGAGTTAATGGGTCAGGGTGTGGCTTAGGGTGGTTGTGTTTCTGGGGATGCTACCGTGGGATGCAAGTTTTAAAAAGGCAAAACTAGATTTTCTAATGTG
Organism: Crocuta crocuta; assembly: GCF_008692635.1. Classification (NCBI taxonomy): domain Eukaryota; kingdom Metazoa; phylum Chordata; class Mammalia; order Carnivora; family Hyaenidae; genus Crocuta; species Crocuta crocuta. Next base: position 153,894 of record NW_027529632.1, read on the forward strand.
GGTGGTGAGGGAGGCAAACGGAGGTATCAGGGATAACCCAGGGTGATTGATCTTTGCAGCTGTAGGGATGGGAGTTCCAACTGAGATGAAGTTGGTAGTAGGAATAGTATTCACTGGGAATATCAGGAACTTTGTTTTGGCCATGTTAGGAGTCTGAGGTATTTCAGAGACCACTTAGCGGAGACGTCAAATTGGCATCTCGAAACACAAGTTGGGAAATCAAAAGAGGGATTCAAATTGGAGATGTTCATAATGTGGTAGTTACTGTGTGGTCCCAAGTAAGTAAACTGTGGTTACATTTAGAAGATATAGCGGCACCTGGGTGCAAGTCAGTTAAGCCTCTGACTTCGGCTCAGGTCGTGATCTCATGGTTTGTGGGTTTGAGGCCCGCCTCGGGCTCTGTGCTGACAGCTAGCTCAGAACCTAGGGCCTGTTTCAGATTTTGTATCTCCTTCTCTCTCTGACCCTCCCCTGCTCTCTCTCTCTCTTTCTCAGAAATAAAACATTAAAAAAAAAAAAAAGAAGATATAATTTCATATTCATGGTCATGAAGCTGTTTATGGGCAGGAGGTGGAGGGTAGGGGCTGAGCACTAGGCCTCTTGCTCTTGCTTGGGACCTGAGTGACAGTATTGGAATTCTTAAATGCAGGCGAGGGAAGTATGCGGCTCTAAAGGTAGGTGTATCAGACAGACTAGTCTAGCAGGTGGCCAAAGCTTCTAGAATAAGAGTGGACATGAGGGAGATGTAGAGAGAAGGGGTACTCGAGGCAAGATGCCACTCAGGCCAGAGCTCTTGGCTTATTCACATCCCTATGGATTCACCATGATTTGTGAGGACGTTGGTGTTGCATTCAGCCTGGTGGGTATGATCAGTGGCAAATATATGGACATTTGTGAGAATCAGTACGACTGGGGTGGGTGATAGATGGAGTGGGCTCTGAATGAGAGTTAGGTGGACAGAGAAGGTTGTCATTGCTGAGGGGACAGCCTGTACAGCACAAAAATGGAAGAGGGCCCTGGGTATTGAGACCCACAACTGGTTCTGTGTGGCCGAGTCTCAGACGTGGGACAGAGCCACGTAGGGAGGCCTTCGTAGAAGGATTAGGTGTTTCCAACTCTAGTGGGAGCCATGGGCGTTCTGGGCTAGTGTGGGTTCTGTTTGAATTTGCCAAGCAGCTCTGGATGTTTTCTGCTAAGTTTATTTTATGGCCTAAAATTAAGGCTTGTTTTTATGTGCTGCCCTGACACCTGTTGAAACCCCAAGTCCCTGACATGGCCAAGAGTGTACTCTTGGGTAAAGTCTCCCAGCCAGGCATCCCTTTTCATCAAGAGGACCAGAGCACTTCCTACTTCTTCCTTTGAGGCGGGCTTCACTTCTCTACTGGCCCATGGAGTTATTCACACAAGCCGTTCACATCGTCCTGTGGGAACCAGATGGCACCCCAACTCTTGATCTTGTAAGACTTGCACCCCACAGGCCCTGGTCATTCCCCCTTTCCCAGTGTACAACATTCACGTGGCCCTGTAAGGCGGGTGGTGCCCTCCCCTCCCGGCTGTGAGTATGTGTAATAAACCACTGTTCACCTCATCTGTCCAGTGTCCAGTACTTTGTGTTTGGTCATCCCCATAAGCCTAGGACAGGCATTCTGCTCTTACCAGTGGCGTAAAGGAGGAGTACCTAAAACAAAAGTGACTTATAGGGAGATCAGGGAGACAACCTGTGCCGCAGGGCATTGTGCCATCAGCGTTCCAGGAACGTGAGGCTGTGAATTTTATTTTTTTTATTTTTTTATTTAAAAAAAATTTTTTTTAATGTTTTTTATTTATTTCTAGGAGAGAGAGAGAGAGACAGCATGAGCAGGGGAGGGTCAGAGAGAGAGGGAGTCACAGACTCTGAAACAGGCTCCAGGCTCCGAGCTGGCAGTCAGCACAGAGCCCGATGCGGGGCTCGAACCCACGAACCGCGAGATCATGACCTAAGTGAAAGTCGGACGCTTAACCGACTAAGCCACCCAGGCGCCCCTGTGAATTTTAAAGAATACCTGGAGAAGGAGTGTGTCTGATGGTCTCAGGGCCCTGGAATGAGATTTACACAATAGATCATATTTGGGCAGAGAGTAGCTTGACAGAAGTGGGTGGGTTCATCCCGCCAGGGCCACAGCTTAGACATCTGCTCACCTGCATCTTACTGCTGCTGCTCGGACCTTGTGACCAGTGAACCCACGAAGAGCCAGCAGCGCAAGCTGTCCCAGGGCCTGGTTTATTCCCCGAGTTGGAGGCTTGGGAGGAGAGCGGGCTGGGGGTAGATGTGTATGGGATGGATTGTGGGTACTCAGGAGAAGGGCTGTTGGTGGTTTCATCTGTCACCATCGTGACAGGACACTGTGTCCTTTGAAGACGTGGGTGTGTACTTGTCCCAGCAGGAGTGGGTTCTCCTTGGTGAGGTTCAGAGGCACTTCTGCCACGATGTAGTGCTGGAGAACTTTGAACTTACACCCTCTCTGGGTAAGGCTCTCACACCCACCCCTGTACCCTTAGGTATTCTCCACTCTTCCATTTTTTCCCCAGGGTCTCGTCTGGGAGAAGGTTGAGCATTTGTTCCTTTCTCATTTCCTTCTCTGATGATTTAGGCCATGGACCTGACCTAGTTTGGGCCTGAAAGGCTCTGCCCATAATTGGGAAACAGACTTCATTTTTCAGGGATGTTCTTGGTCTCACGTGACTCTTTTTTTTTTTAAATGTTTATTTACTTTTGAGAGAGAGAGTGAGTGTGGTCACATGAGCTGGGGAAAGAAAAAGGGGGACAGGATCTGAAGCAGGCTCTGTGCTGACAACAGAGAGCCTGACACAGGGCTCGAACTCAGGAACCATGAGATCATGACCCGAGCTGAAGTCAGTCGCCCAACTGATTGAGCCACCCAGGCGCCCCTCAGGTGACTCTTGTGATGGAATTTTCCAGCCTTCTAGGCACAAACCTGGGAACAGCTTGCCTTCCACTGTTCTGGTTTGCGTGATGATGAAGGCCTTATTAAGTTACCTTTAATCTTGGGGGTTCCAGTCCCTGTGTATGTGGTGGCTGAACACAGCTATCTGAGCTCTTCTGCTGAGAACAGCTGAGCTGTGCTAGCATAAAGGTGTGACCGGCTTTTGCTGGGACCCCAAATTTGGTGTGCCTCAGTGGCAGAATACGTGTAGCTCTCTTCATTTTGGCCTAGTTTGCGTTGCTGCCCTTGGTCTCCCAGAAAGACTGCAGGGCCTTCTGGTCCTTATTTGTAGCTTGGATGGTGTTGGTGTTGGTGTTTTGTACGTTCAGAGGTCAGCCTGAGGAGGAGACAGTTGCGAAGACCTCTGGTGTTTGTGGGAGTAACAGATTGTTCTCTTATTCATAGAGGATGTCGCGCTGTGTTCAGCACTGGTAAGGGAAATCCCTTCCACAGGTCCTGCGAAGGAGCATGTGCCCTGGTGTTCAGAATTCTTTAGGGTGGCGGCACTGATTGAAAGATTATAGGGGGATGGGGTGCCTGGGTGGCTCAGTCGGTTAAGTGTCCAACTCTTGGTTTTAGCTCAGGTTGTGATCTCACAGTTGTGGAATTGAGCCCCACATTGGGCTCTGTGCTGACACCGTGAAGCCGGCTTGGGATTCTTTCTTTCAAAGTGAATAAACAAACTTTTTTTTTTTCTTTAAGAGAAATTACAGGGGGACTCATAACTGTTCTAAAAGACTGGACTTATAGGGAGTGAGGAGACTACAACAAACTGATTGGATTGTGCCTCTTCTAAAAGGGCATCCACAGGGGTGCCTGGGTGGCGCAGTCAGTTAAGCATCCGACTTCGGCTCAGGTCATGATCTCACGGTTCGTGGGTNATTTCCAGAAGAGTGTATCTTGTGTAGCTGAGGGCCTGTCAGAAAAAATAATCTAGGTGCTCGGTTAAGCGTCCGACTTAAGCTCACGTCATGATCTCACGGTTCGTGGGTTCGAGCCCCGCATCGGGCTCCGTTCTGACAGCTAGCTCAGAGCCTGGGTCCTGGTTCGGATTCTGTATCTCCCACTCTGACCCTCCCCTGCTCACACACTCTCTCTCTCTCTCTCTCTCAGAAATAAATAAAAAAATTAAAAAAATAATCTAAAGGTTTTACGAATCTTTCACTTCTTTTGGACTATTTCAAGGCCATTGCTGTGCGGTGAGGAAAACCCGGTGTAGAGAGAAGGGAGATGTCTTGGTCAGTTATGTGGACTTTGTGCTTCAGCCAGCAGTCCTTTTGAATCAAGTGGAAATGGGTTTCATTGCTCACCAATATTTGTACCACTGAGGAGGGTGTCCCCTACTGGGGCATGAGGAGAGATGGTGGAGTCAATATTGGAAAATTTTACAAAACAGTAGGAAATCCAGATTTTTATTTTGAATGATGTTTCTAAAGCTATGATAAGGTATAGATGACATGCAGTAAACTGTACATACTCAAACTGTGCAACTAAATAACCCAGGAAACTCATCACAATTATGATAATAGACCTGTCCATCACTCCCATATTTATAATGATGCCTCTCTCTCTCTGCCCTGCCTGCCCTTCAGGCTACCATTGGTTTACTTTCTTTTATAACAGGTTAGTTTGCATAGCCTAGACTTCTATATGATTGAAGTAATATATTGTTTACCCTTTTTCTTTTACTGCCATGGATGCCCTCTCTGGAATGTTTGTTTTCAGATTCAGGATTGATACTTACATGGTAGTTTGTTATTTTTATACTGCTGAGAAGTATAATTTTTATGAACTAACACTATTTGTATTTTCATTTGTCTCTTTATCGATATTGACTTCTTTCGTTTCGGTTGTTACAAATAAAATTGCTAGACATTTTAATACAATTCCTTATGTGGCTGTGTTTCATTTCTCTTGTGTTAGTACTTCAGAGTGCAATGCTGGAGTCACAGGCTAGGTGAATGTCTTAATTTTTTAAGAAATGTCAAACTGATCTAAAATGGTTCTCTCAGGGTGCCTGGGTGGCTCAGTCAGTTGAGTGTCGACTTCGGCTCAGGTCATGGTCTTGCGGTTCGTGGGTTCAGCCCCACATCAGACTCTGTGCTGACAGTTCAGAGCCTGGAGCCTGCTTCAGATTCTGTGTCTCTCTGTCTCTCTGCCCTTCCCTTCCTTATGCTGTGTCTCTGTCTCTCTCTCAAAAAATAAAAAATAAACATAAAAAAAATGGTTCTCTCTACTAGCAGCGTATGAGAGTTCTGGTTCTTCCATATTCTTGCCAGTAGTAGATACAGTTAGTCTTTTAAAATTTTGTCAGAGGTGCCTGGGTGGCTCAGTTGGTTGAGTGTCCGACTTTGGCTCAGGTCATGATCTCACCACTTGTGGTTCGAGCCCTATATCCAGGTCTGTGCTGACAGCTCAGAGCCTGGAGCCTGCTTCAGATTCTGTGTCTTCTTCTCTCTCTATCTCTCTCCTGCTTGTTCTCTCTCTCTCTCTCTCTCTCTCTCCCCCCCTCAAAAATAAACATTAAAAAAAATTTTTTTTAAGTTTTAAAATGAATTTTGGCAAATAAGATAGAAAACAAAGGAAGATCATGTGTTGTGCCACAAAACAAGTCTTAACAAATTTAAGAAGGTTGAAATAATATCTAGTATCTTTTCTAACCACAGTGGTATTAAACTAGAAATAAACAACAGAGGAAAATGGGAGAACTCACAAATAAATGGAAATTAAACAACACACTTCGTGAACAACCAGTGGGTCAACGAAGAACTCAAAAGGGAAATCAAAAATTATCTTGAAACAAATGAAAATGAAAATACAACATACCAAAACATATTAGATGCAGGGAAAGCAGTTGTAAGGAAAGATTACAGATCTAAATGCCTACATTAAGATACAAGATGGATTGGGGCACCTGGGTGGCTCAGTCGGTTAAGTGTCTGACTTCAGCTCAGGTCATGATCTCACGGTTCGTGCGTTCGAGCCCCTCATGGGGCTTTGTGCTGACAGCTTGGAGCCTGGAGCCTGCTTCTGATTGTGTGTCTCCCTGTCTCTCTGCCCCTCCCTGCCTCAAGCTTTGTTTCTCTCTGTATCAAAAATAAATAAACATTAAAAAAAATTTTTTTTAAAGATACAAGATGGATCTCAAATAAACAACCTTACTTTGTACTGCCAGGAATTAGTAAAAGAATAAGCCCCAAATTAGCTGAAGAAAATAAGTGATAAAGATTATAGCAGAAATAAATGAGACTAGAAAAACAACGGAAATGATCAGTTAAACCAATAATTTTTTTAATGTTTATTTTGAGAGAGAGTGAGTAGGGGAGGGGCAGAGAGAGGGAGAGAGAAAGAATCTGAAGCAGGCTATATGCTATCAGTGCAGATCCCAACGTGGGGCTTGATCTCGCAAACCATGACATCACGAACTGAGCCAAATCAAGCCAAATCAAGACACTTAACAGATCGAGCCACCCAGGTACCCTCCTTTTCTTTTTTAAATGTTTGTTTATTTTGAGAGAAAAATTGCTTTAAGAAAAGCAAAATGACAAAACTAGCTAGATTAGCCAAAATAAAAACCAGAAAGGGTCCAGTTAAAATTTTATAAAATGCGGAGGCTTTGCAGCTGATAGCACACAAATAAAAGGACCACGAGAGACTGCTGTGAACAATTCTAGAGCACGGAGCAAGAAGGCAAAAGCAGTAAGGTTTGGGGTTTTGAGGTCCATCTGGTGACAGCAATGACCGAACAACTGGCCTGTTCCCTAGATGAGAGCTGTTGAAAGTCTAGTTACAGGGAGAAAACCAAACATTGACGTATTTTCCGGGAGTTGGGAAGAGAGCTGCCCACATCTCAGGCATTTGTGTGTGCTTGCACATCCTGTCAGGACAAAATTCCATAGTCCCTTCACGTTAGGTTTTGTTTCATTTGAAACAGTATTTCTTCTCTCAAACACGTAACTCCTACAAGATTTTTAATTTATAATTCATGACAACTTACATCATTTGTAACACAAGGGAACTCATAGCAAACATCAGTTGCTTCATCCCTGGAATCCAGTCACTCAGACCAGAAATAGAATTTAAAAGGTTTCCCTAAAGCACAGATATTTGTGAGTAGAAAGAATGAAAAGAGCGGAGGGGTCAAGAGAAGGGATAAGATTAGATGAATTTCAATTTTTATGAATTTCAGAACTTGAATTTTGAAACTCATAAAATCACTTAAAACCTTTGCTTTCTGAAGTAACTCAGTCTCTTCCTGAAATTCATGTTTTCTCCCTTTAAGGAGGGAGGGAAGATTTTTTTTCTCTTTTGCAGGTCACAGGATTTTTTTTCCTATGGAAGCACAATCCTGATTTCTTGAGCATGTCATCAGCCAGCTAGAGAAACATTAGTCATAACCCAGGCGGTGTCAGATTTGGAGTCTCTGCCTGAATTGGGAGCTTCCCACACACTGCATCTTCCCCTCAATGGCCACGGCTCTGCAACATGAAAAGGCAACAGGAAGGTTTCAAAACGCAGATGGAACGGCAGACAGAAGACCAATGCTATCTGATTGCACTGTAAAGATTAGATTTCCTAACTACATCAAAACTACAGCTCCATTCTTGAGGATTCTACCAAATCGTGTGAACAACAGAGAAAATGTCTGACATCTAGGACAACTCTGTAACATTTCGTATTCATTTGCTGGGAATAAAGCCATATGAAGAATATTCCAAGTCTGAGGAGCCACTCCAGATGCCTCATCATTCTCCCATGTCCCCCTTTCTGGAAGTTTAGTACACGTTTACAGGTGTATACATTTAGTAAGTTACGTGTGGCCAAGTATGATCTTGGGTCAGAGAGATAGGAGCAGACACATAGGGTAAAGCAAGAGAGAGTGATGCAGCAGGCAGAGGTGAGGGAGGAGGAAGATTAAGGTTAGAACCACAGATTAAAAAAATATCAGAAAGTGGCACAATTCTAGAAAATGAGAGAGGTTTTTTTTTTAAATATGCAAAACATGAAATGTTTCCTCATGAAAATCATATTTAAGTCAATTGTTTCCTCACGGTATAGAGAATGAGAAGCAGTTTGCTAGAAAAACTAGAGGCAAGCTATAGAGAGTGAAGCTAAAGTGGAGACTGCTGGAAATCAGCTTCTAAGATGGGACAGTATAAGTCTTCAGTAGTGAGGAAAACGACTGCATGTCAGGAACTGAACAAAAGTACATTTTCTAACAATTGAAATGGACTTAAATGGAGACTAGTCAATACAGAATTCTAATAAAGGATTCTTCTTCTTTTTATTATTATTTTGCCAAGTCAGCCAAGTGTCTCTGTGCCCTGATGTAAAAGAATTGGTAGGAACAGTTTTTGGAAACAGAATAGATTCACACGGAAAAGAATGCATTCCAAAACAGCAGTTATGGGAGCGCCCTGGGGTGCTGCACGTTGCAGTACTGCTTTCTGAGTCCTAGTCTCTGTTGGATTCTGAGCCTGGCACTCCCCCTCTCATCAGGATAATCTCCAAGTTTCCATTGTTATAGCTGTGCATTGAGGATCTGTGTGTATGTGACTTGGACCCTCCCACAACTCCCTTCTAGAATCGTGCTAATATCCTAAAGCTCAGATTCATAATACGGTTGGATGATAATTAGTCATTGGTCAGTTTCTAGAATCTAGAATTACTTTCAAGGTTTTGAATAGTTGTGAGGAGCAAAGAATAAGCAGTGAAGACTTTTGCCCTCACACCCTACAATCTAACAGTATGTAGAGAGTGCCTAAATTTTTTCCTCAAGTAACTAACTGCAGGACATTTTTATTATAAATCTATTTTTCACATTGACTTTCACCCAGAGATTAAAGGGGAAAGAAGAGCTACTGACTGACACTTGTGCATTCCATGCCCCTAAATGTGTACATTCCCCAATTAATTATGTAAAAGTTTTTAATTAAAAGTGTGATAATCTCTTTAATTTTTAAATAAACTTATTTTTTAAAGTTTATTTATTTATTTGAGAATCCCAAACAGGCTCCACAGTGTCAGTATGGAGCCTCATCTCACACAAACTGTAAAATCGTGACCTGAGCCAAAATCAAAAGTCGGATGCCCAACCGACTGAGCCACCCAGGTGTCTCGTTAAGATAAACATTAATTTTTTTTTTAATTTTTAATGTTTATTTTTGCGAGAGAGAAAGAGAGAGAGAGAGACAATGTGAACAGGGAAGGGGCAGAAAGAGAGAGGGAGACACACAGAATCCGAAGCCAGGCTCCAGGCTCTGAGCTGTCAGAACAGAGCCCGACGTGGGGCTCGAACCCACCAACGGTGAGATCATGACCTGAGCCGAAATTGGACGCTTAACCAACTGAGCCATCCAATCACCTCTAAAATAAGTTTATTTTAGAGCAGTTTTAGGTTCACAACAAAATAGAGCAGAAAATTCAGGGAGTTCCTGTATACTGCCTGCCTGTCCCCAGATGCACAGTCTCCCCAACTATGAACATCCAATATTAGGGATGTTCATTTATTACAATCAACGAATCTAAACTGACACATCATTATCACCCAAAGTTCAGAGTTTATTTTCATAGTTTAAATTAGAGCCTGCTTTTGGTGTTAAACATTGTATGGATTTGACACATGTATAATGATACATATCCATCATCATAATATCATACAGAATGATTTTACTGCCCTGACAGTCCTTCATGTTCTGTGTATTCATCCACCCTGTGCCTTAACCCCTGGAAACTACTGATCTTTTTACTGTCTTCAAAGTTTTGTCTTTTCCTAAATGTTACATAATTGGAACCACACAGTATGTAGCCTTTTCAGATTATTTTCTTTCACTTAACATATATTTTTAGTTCTTATGTGTCTTTTTCATGGCTTGAAAGTTCATTTCTTTCTAGTGCTGAATAATATTCCATTGTATGAAAGTACTAGGGTTTATGTATCCATTCATCCATTAACACAAATCCTGGTTGCCTCCCAGTTTGGCAACTGTGAATAAAGCTAGTATGAACATCTGTGTGCAGGTTGTTGTGTGGGTGTGTTTTCAACCCATTTGAGTAAATATCAAGGAGTATGATTACTGCATCATGTGGTATGTTTGGTTTTGTTAGACATTGTCAGACTGTATTCCAGAGTGTCTACGCAAGTGTGCACTCCTACCAGAAATGAATGAGAATTCCTGCTGCTTCACATTCTCACCAGCATTTGATGTTGCCAGTGTTTTGGATATTGGCAATTCTATTAGGTGTGTCATGGTACCTCACTGTTTTAATTTGCTATTTTTTAATGACATGATGTTGAACATCATTTCATATGCTCAGTTGGCGATATACGTATCTTTGGTGAGCTGTGAAGGTCTTTTGTCCATTTTTTTAATGGTATTTTTTGCCCACTTTTAAATTGAGTGTTTGTTTTGTTGTTACTGTAGGGTTTTAAGAGTTCTTTGTATGTATTTGATAACAGTCTTTGATTAGATGTGTCCTTTGCAAATGTTTTCTTCTGATCTGTGGCTTGTCCTCTATTCTCTTGACATTGTCTTTCCTGAGCAGAAGTTTTGAATTTTAATGAAGTCCAGCTTATCAGTTATTTCTGTAATGTATTGTGTCTTTGGTTTTGTATTGAAAAAGTTATCACCATCCCCAAGGTTATCTAAGTTTTTCCCTTTATTACCTTCTAGGAATTTTATAGTTGTTACTGTTATACATTTAGGTCTGTGATCCCCTCTGAGTTCATTTTTGTGAAAGGAATAAAGACTGTCTAGATTTTTTTTTTTTTTTGCATGTGGATGTCCAGTTGTTCCAGCTTATTTGTTGAAAAGGAAAAGATTATCTGTGCTCCATTGCATTGCTTTGTTACTCTGTCAAAGACAGTTGACCGTAGGTCTATCTCTCCACTCACTATTCTGTTCCATTAATCTTTTTATAGATTCTTTAGCCAGCAACACATTGTCTTGATCACTATTGCTTTATTTTTTTTTAATGTTTATTTATTTTTGAGAGAGAGAATGAGCAGGGGAGGGGCAGAGAGAGTAGCTGAAATTGGATGTAGCTGAAATTGGACACTTAACCGACTGAGCCACCCCAGCACCCCGTCACTGTTGTTTTATAGTAATCTTGAAGTTGAGTAGTCTCAGTCTTTGACTTGGTTTCTTTTCTTGAATATTGAATTAATTAGCTACTTTGGTTCTTTTGCCTCTCCATGCAAACTTTAGAATCACTTTGTCAATATCCACAAAATAACTTGCTGGGATTTTTATTAAGAGTGTGTTGAATATATAGATAAATTTGGAAAAAACTGACATCTGGACAATAGTGAGTCTTCTTGTTCATGAACCTGGTATATTTCTCCATTTATTTAGTTCTTTTTTGGTATCTTTCATCAGAATTTTGTAGTTTCCCCATATATATCTTGTACATGTATTGTTAGCTTGATAACTAAGTATTTCATTTTGGGGGTACTAAAGTAAATGGTAATATTTAAAAAAAATTTTTTTTCTGAGAAAGAGAGACAGTGTGAGCAGGGGAGGGTCAGAGAGATAGGGAGACACAGAATCTGAAGCAGTCTCCAGGCTCTGAGCTAGCTGTCAGCACAGAGCCCGACGCAGGGCTTGAACCCATGAACTGTGAGATCATGACCTGAGCTGAAGTCGGACGCCCAACCAACTGAGCCACCCAGGTGCCCCGGTAATATTTTTATAACAAAATTAAAATTACTGATTAAAATATCTAAACTGGCACAAGAATGTGCATANCTAAAGTAAATATTTAAAAAAAATTTTTTTTCTGAGAAAGACAGTGTGAGCAGGGGAGGGTCAGAGATAGGGAGACACAGAATCTGAAGCAGTCTCCAGGCTCTGAGCTAGCTGTCAGCACAGAGCCCGACGCAGGGCTTGAACCCATGAACTGTGAGATCATGACCTGAGCTGAAGTCGGACGCCCAACCAACTGAGCCACCCAGGCGCCCCTGGTAATATTTTTTATTTCAAATTACATTTGTTCATTGCTGGTGTGAAACAATGATTTATAAGAAATACTATTATATATCATTTCTCAGATATACTGGTCTTCATCCATAGTTCCTAAAAACGGTTCAGAGCCATAAAGGTAAAATGAGTGTCTTGTTATTAATGAAGGTGATTTTTCCTTTCTAAACCCACCCAGGGCCAGGGCCAAGTTGCTAGGAGGAGCGATCATGTGATAAAGGATTCGAATTTGCAATCCCTACCCCCCAACCCCCACTTCTGGGGAAGGACGGGCTGGAGGTTGCATCAGCCAATGGCCAATGACTTAGTCACGACTCTGTAATAAAGCCTTCGTAAAAACTCAAGAGGACAGGCTTTTGGTCCTGCTGGAGAAGTTTCACACTTGGAGAACCAGAACGTTTCCATGTGCCACCAAGCCAGGCCCCAAGCTTCTGCTGTAAGAATTCTGGAGATGGATAGGCGTGATGGTTGTACAGCGTGTGAATGTACTCACTGCCACCAAATTGTGCACTTAAAAAGTGGTTAAAATGGTAAATTTTTCCTTATGTACCTTTTACCATAATAAAAAATGTTAATTACTTAAAGATTATTTTCTAAACTGTTAGTGTTTTTCACTAATGAATTTTTAATTCTTAAACTTATTTTAGAGCAGTTTTAGGTTCATAGCAAAATAGAGCAGAAAGTACAGGGAGTTCCTGTATACCGCCTGCCTGTCCCCAGATGCGCAGCGTGTTCCACTAGGAACATCCTATATCAGAGTGGGTCGTCTGTCACAATGAATGAGCCTAAACTGACACATCATTATCTCCCCAAGTTCATAGTCTAAATTAGAGTTCACTTTTGGTTTGTACATTCAGTGTTTTGGAGTTCTGAGGGAGGAGGATCTATTGGGGAAACAAACAAAATACCTGCTGACCAGAAAAGCTTTCCACACACAAGCAAAAGAGAAAGAAAACAGTTTTATTATTAAATAAGCATTAAAACAATGCGATGTGCCTCACAGGCAACCCAGTAAAGAGACTGTGGCATCAGTAAGAAACCTCACCTTTTTTGTATGGTCAGGCAGATAACAACATGTTACGTACATGTTCTTAAGAAAAGTGGGAACTGGCTCCCAAGTGAGAAGACGTGACCGCACAGTTTGCCACGTGGTCCATCCTGAGTTCGCTGGGGTGGCCGCTTGCATTTGCTCAGTGCCTTGATCTAAGTGAACAGTAACCTATACCTGCCAGGAATGACTACAGAGAGGGTAAGATACAGAGTCCCTGCTTCCGGGAACAGCGTGTGGCTGTGATCCTTGAGGGAAGGATGGCGCAGCAATGGAGGTGTGCTCCTCCCTCCTGCCGGGGCACTCTCTAAACCCGCCCTAGCGAAGTGGAGCCCAGACAGAAAAGGCCGGGGCACCATCAGTCTGAACCCGGGGTTCCCAAGGAAGCTGCAGTCCTGTGTCTGTCTGCTCAGGGGAGTCCTACCCAGACAGGCGTGATCTGAAACCTCAGGCTGGCCTGCCTTAAACCGCAGACTTGGAGGGGGAGACCCTCATGCTAGCATCGGAGGTCAGGTGCAGGTGGCCGCCACCAGCCGCTGCATCCCAGCTTCCTCCCGCAGCGGCTGTGTCCCCGCCTCAGGCTCCGAAGCTGAGGCCCCACTTCCTCCTACTCCAGAAGTTGAGCCCCACCTGTGGCAGCCGAGCAGTGCTGGTCCCTCTCTTGCACATGTGTCCATGCAATCTTGGGGACCTGCCCTTGGCTGAGGAGGTGACCTCACGTGCAGGGGACCAGCCTCTGCAAGCCAGGGTTGGCCCGGAGAGTGACGGTTGGCGTCGGCGAAAGAAGACACGGAGCAGCCTCTTCAGGTGGACTGCTCCAATTTATTTTTCAGCTTAGGGTTTTTATATAGCAAATCCAAACAATCATGCTTAAACGATTTACATTTTTTGAGTACAGTCATAGGACTTAACATTTCTAATGTTAATCACTTGGCAACAGTGATTTCACGGTACATGATTTCCACGTCAACCAATAAAATTTAACCAGGTAGTCATAACAAAGTTCTACATATTCTTTACTACGTGTGGCAGGGTATCTAAGGATAAGTGAAGCATATTGCCAGAATACATGAGATCACAGTGCCCTTTAATTGTTTAAGTTCAGTGGGCATGCAAACACAGGATATACTTGTACCCGCGGTTGTAGGTAACAGACTCTCACAACCCCTTACTGAGAAAGAACAATGTCAACATTTATCATAGATGACGTATGGAAATGTTTTACGTGGATCAACTAGAATCTGGTCTCTGCATTTACCAATCTCATTCTTTGACCAGAACAATCCAGAAGTTGCCTTACAGGCTCGAGGTCAGCGGGCAAATATTTCTCTCACACTTTTCCGAGAAAGTCCTCCCAAACCAGTAAGTCTTCTTGTTGTCTGTGCTTACGGCATAATATGTGTTCTTACTGGCAATTAGACCCGTACAAGGAAAATGAATTCTAGGTCTCTTATAGACCCCATGCATAGCGGACTGTCTCCAATTTTGCTAATTGCTACAATATTCATTAGACAACATCTGATTGAGGGGGCAGACATTATATTTAGGTGCATTCCATTTTGGAGGAAGGGGGAAATTTGGGCGATTCTGGTTTCATATTAACCCTAGAATAGACTAACAGCAGAAGTAGGAGTAAAAGGTACAGACTAAGTAGAGAAGAAGAATTCTTCCGGGGGTTCTTCTGACTGCCTTGCAGTCTCTTCCCACCGGTTTTTCCCTGGGCCTTGCCATCAGGGATGACCTGCGCAGTTTCGGTCTCCGGCACTCACGGACTGTCCATCAGGAATCTCAGGTGAATTTGAGCCCTGGGACATGGTTGCCAGCCTCTAGGCCTTAGTGCTGTCATTGCTTGGTCTGTTTTTTCTTCCCATGGGGAGCTGCAGAGAGGCTTGGCCAGCACTTGGAGGACTCTACTCACCTTGGAGGAATTTTCTTTGGCCTTGGAGAAGGGGTCCTGCAGGGACAGAGGTGACACATAGCCACAGGCCCTAGTTCCTCACAGCAGCTGGCTGGGTTTAGTACATGCAGTGCACCAAACACAAAACAGTCTTTAAAAGAAGGCAGCTTTAAGGATGCCCGGGGGACTCAGGCAGTTAGGTATCCAACTTTGGCTGAGGTCATGATCTCACGGTTCGGGAGTGCTGACAGCTCTGTGCTGACAGCTCCGAGCCTGGAGCCTGCTTCAGATTCTGTCTCCCTCTCTCTCTCTCTGCCCTTCCCCCATTCATACTCTGTCTCTCTCTCTCTAAAAATAAATAAACATTTTAAAAATTTTATAAAAAGATTAAAAGAAGGCAACTTTAGGGGCACCTGGATGGCTCAGTCGATTAGGCATCTGAGTCTTGGTTTCTGCTCTGGTCATGATTTCATGGTTTGTGGGTTCGAGCTCCGTGTCAGGCTCTGCATTGACAGCTGCAGAGCCTGCTTGTGATTCTCTGTCCCCCTCTCTCTCTGCCCCTCCTCCCTCCCTCTCTCTCAAAGTAAATAAATAAACATTAAAAAAAAAACACCAACAACCAAAAGGCAGCTTTAGGTCTACAAGGTCTCAAGAGAAGGAAGTAGCAGTAGGTACTGGGTGTAAAATGAGAAAGTAGCTTTAGGTTGTCCAAGAGGTATTACATGAGAAAGTCAAAATATGGACTTAATTTTTACTGAGAAAACCAATTTTTAAAAAAAAATTTTTAAATATTTTTTTATTTCTAGGAGAGAGAGAGACAGCGTGAGCAGGGGAGGGTCAGAGAGAGAGGGAGTCACAGACTGAAACAGGCTCCAGGCTCTGAGCCGGCAGTCAGCACAGAGCCCGACGCGGGGCTCGAACCCACAAACCGCGAGATCACGACCTAAGCGAAAGTCGGACGCTCAACCGACTAAGCCACCCAGGCGCCCCAGAGAAAACCAATTTATAAAAGAATACATTTGAACACTTAGTGATGCACACACGTGCAGATAGAGTTCTGAAAAGATAATGCTCTACTGCAGGTGTTCTTCTCCAGGAGGGAGAACTGTCATGGACTTTTCACATTCTATCTTATAATTGTATGTAATGTTTTGTATTAGGGCAAGTAACTTGTCCTGATATCTTCTTCTCCCTCTTCCTACCTCTCCCTCCTCCTCCTCTTCAAAAATCCTGCACATTTAGAGAGGACCCTCCGATTACTGTCAGAAACACTGTGACCTGGTCCAGAACATTTACAACAGAACCATGGAATGTTATCAAACATGTATCAGAACCACCTAGAAAACTGTTAAAACACAGATTCTAGGTCCTGATTCACAGAATCTCTGGTTAGTTTCTGAAATGAGAATCAGCATTTAAAAAATTGTTTATTTATTTTGGGAGAGAGTGAGCAAGCAGGGGAGGTGAGGAGAGAGGGAGAGAGAGAGAATCCCAAGAAGCCTCTGTGCTGTCAGTGCAGACCCTGATGCAGGGCTCAGACCCATGAACCAGGAGATTATGACCTGAGCCAAAACCAAGAGTCAGACGCTTAACCAACTGAGCCCCCCCTCCCAGGAGACCCGAGAATGAGCATTTCTAACAAGTCACCAGGTGACACTGATGGTGAAGGTCTAGGAGTTGAACTTGAAAACCAGGGTTCTATGAAAAATGAGGCTGCCTAGTTCCAGCCCTTGGAGTCCATCCACACGAAGAACTGCAAGCTCCCAGAGGCAGAGCCAAGGTTTCTCACATACATCCCCCGAGCGTCTCCGCGTGAGCAGCTCAGGCTAATGGCCGACGTGGCAGGCGTCCTCCACCGCCTAGGAGCCCTCTCAGTGCTTTATCCCCCGAAACTATCTACCCACCTACGTATTCTGCCTACAGCTTATTCCAAAAATACTCACATAGTTATCCCTCATATATTATCCTTCAAGTTTTTACTCAGTGACCCTCTTATCAGAGAGGCCCCCCTTACTGCGCTATGTAGTATGCACACCATACTGCCAAGCACATTCACTTTATTTCTTCCACTGTGCCTACTACATTCTAACATGCCACATGATTTAGTATTTCTTCTTTCACGATTTCTGTGACCTCCTTGTATATAATGTTACCCCCAGGAGAGCAGGAATCTTTTGTCCCTTTTGTGTCCTAAAGTCTCTTATGCATCTACAATAAGTTCTTAAAGCCAAATACTCAATTGACTGTTTATTAGAACAGTGAATAAACAAGAAACTTTAGCTTCCCTTTATATTTTTACAATTCTGCCTGTTCCTCGTGTCCCTGTTAGCTTTCCCTGAATGCTAGTATAGCTTCGTTTCAAGAATAAGAATCAAATTTTGGAGACAAAGTCTTCACAGTGATTGTTATAGTCACATGTTCAGCTTAACTGTAACTCTTCTCAGACATCACTGATATAATTTCTCTAAGAACTTTTTACCATCCAGTTACATTTCCATTAAGACATTTTTTTAAATTCTTTTTTCTTTTTTATTTATTTCTGAGAGAGAGACAGTGTGAGCAGGGGAGGGTCAGAGAGAGAGGGAGATACAGACTCTGAAATAGGCTCCAGGCTCTGAGCTGGCAGTCAGCACAGAGCCCGACGCGGGGCTCGAACCCACGAACCGCGAGATCATGACCTAAGCGAAAGTCGGACGCTCAACCGACTAAGCCACCCAGGCGCCCCCCATTAAGACATTTCTGACACAAATTCTGAATCATTACATAGCCACTATTAATAGCTTTCTGTAATTTGCATTTTGCAACAGTTTTTCTCAGATAATATCAATTCCTCATGCAAAATATTTATTTACTGTAATCATAGGGGAAATGATAACTACTTTCCAGTAATGAGATGAAATCATGGATTTAAGTTGCTCCCTGCATTTTGGTGTTCAGAGAATCCTTTTCATACATGCTACACCTAAGAACATGGAAGCCACTGAAGCTATCAAAATAGGTTCGTAAGGGTTCTATTTTTGAGATTGATGTCAGATTTCCATAAGAAAATGACTATTAGGCTATCCAAAAAGACATATTAAATAGATAAAAACAGGTAAACACGTCGCTCACTAAATTGTACACAATAATTTTCAGTTACGGGAGATATTTTCTGTAGTAATTACAGAGATCACGATTTCCTGCTTCAGGGTAGCCTAGAATCCCTAATATTTCCTGTAACGACGCAACTTGTTTTTTTCTCTTGTCCCTGATCAAACAAAAGACCGACAAAACGACCCTTCATACACTTCATAGTGTATGGATCTGGACTGCAACGTGACATGTTAGCTTCTGCTACCAGTGTACACACTGGTTTTGTCTGAAAGACTACGTACGGATAAGGGCATTTGGATCTGTAGCCTCTGGGAGCAAACTGAACTTCACGAAGTCCGAAGTTAACACTTCTTGAAATGCTTGGGTGAACAGCTGCAGGCAACACCCAACACGCCCCAGAAACTTGAGTCCTGCTCCTTGAGGAGAGGACAAAGACCCTCCTACTCCCTTGGACTCGCAGACGCCATTCCCCGGGGGAGTTCGCGGCTCTGAACTCTGCGGGTTGTCTGGGGCGCGCCCTGGCCCGAGGCACCTGAGTCCGTGGGAACTACATTACCCGGCAGGCTTCGCGTCTAACGGCCGCCTCGCCGAGCCAATGAAGGCTTAGCACAGAGGCCTTCCGTGTATGACGCCTAGCGCGGGCCGGGACTTCCGGCGTCCTCCTCCCGGCGGTCATTTTGGCTTCTCCCCTGTATTCATCCGGGCAGAAGTTCCGGAGCGGCGGGNNGGCTCCCCGCCACAGAGGCGGGTCTGAGGCTCGGCGACGCCGCCCAGGGCGCCCCGCACCACGGCCTGCCCGGCCCCGGCCCCGCGCTCCGCCCACAGGCCCGGATGGCGGCAGCCACGCTGAGGGACCTGGCTCAGGTAAGCGCTGCGTTCTCGGCCCCTCACCGCCTCCCAGGTCCTACAGCGCCGGCGGAGGGGCGCCTGCTCACCTCCTCACGTCGCAGGTCTACTGCCTGGGACAATGAGGCACTGGTAGGTGGGGCCCCGTTTCTGACCGTGGCCCTGAGCGAACATGACATCTCCGCTTCCCTGTTCAATTTTACTGTTGTGGTTGCGATGAGGAGCAGACCCGTGCAGAGGCTGGGAGTGCGACTCAGCTGGGAGCGTTCGGGAACGCTGGGATCCGGTGTGCCTGCGAGGAACAGTGTTTGAGGCGTAGTCGCACCTGGAATTGCAGGCCGAGGGTTCTACCTGCATTCTCGGGATTCTGGAAGCTGTGGGGAATTTTAAAGAAAGGAGCGACATGAATTACATCAGGGCTTTCAGAGCTTCCCAAAGGTTGTTGATTGGAGAAGCAGACCGAAGGAGGGTGATGGAGACATTGAGGCACTAGAAGGTTGGCTTCAAGGACACAGAGCTAGTAAGATCGAACACTGAGGCACAAAGGTTAGGCACCCAGTCATAGATTCACCTGGGTCACGGGCCAGCCTGAGGCCGTTGAAATCTGACGTGATTATATTCATCTGTAACCTACCTGTTAAAACATGGCTACAGACGCACTCATGGCACCCGTACCGGTACGTGTAGGGTGTCCCAGTCCCACGTTGCCTCCTCCCACTCCTGTGTTCTTTGCACTGTAGTATCTGGGGGCTCTAAGAGAAACCCCAAGCCCCCCGCCCTGGGTCCATACCAGGGATTACATAGAGGTATTTCCGTTTTGTGTGCTTGATGGAAACAGCTGAGGAAAGGTTATTTCCGTACTGGCATGTAAAAATACTTAGAGGTATAGGTAAATTGGGAGCATTATGGAAACCATAGATTCCTTTTCCTTCAGGTGGGAACAGACAATAAGACAGGATTCAGGACTGAAATGGCTGCCTGAGAAGTTGCTTATCTGTTTTGGAGGTGACAGGAGCTTTGGGATTAGAGGAAGGAGATGATCTTTCCAGGCTTTAACAGGCTTCATCTGGCTTCACTGTGGAGAAGAGATTGTGAGAAGGAGGAGAGAGGAAGGAAAACTAAGGTGGAGCCCAGTGTAATATTCCAGTTCAGGGCTTAGGAGAGGTAGCTGGATTCTGGATCTATTTTTATTAAGGGCCAACTAGATTTCCTAATGTGGAAGGGAAGTTGCATGCTTGGTCTGCTTCTACTGCTGTAATAAAATACCATAAACCGGGTGATTTATAAACAGCAGGAATTTAATTCTCATAGTTCTGGAGACTAGAAGTCCAAGATCAGGTTGGTCAGTTTCTGTGTCTGGTGAGGGCCTGCTTCCTAATTTTGGCCCAAAGGCTTCAGTGCCTAATACCATCAGGTTGTGGAAGGTACAGTGTCAAAATATGAATGGGGGGTGCGGGTGGGACATAAACATTCTATAATAGTGAGAAAGTGAAGCGCTTTCAGAGATGACCCTAGGGTTTTGATCTAAGCAATGGGAAGGATGAAAATTCCATCAATTGATATGGGAAAATTGGTCACAGAGTAATTTTCACCGGGGATATTGGGAACTTTGTTTTGTCTATTTTAAGATCTGAGGTGTCAGAGACTACTGAGTAAAAGCTGCCAGTAGGCAGCTGGACACCTATGTTTGGAGATGTAGGGAGAGCTTCAGGATGGAGACATCCATAATGTTTGTGGGTACTGTATATGTCCAGGTAAGTGAGCTGTGATTGCAAAAAGCAATCTCTAGGTTGTGATGGTAAAACCATTTTCAGACTAGGAAAGGGAAGTAGCTGAGGACTGGGCCTCTTGCTTGGGTATCTAGTTGATGGCATTGAGTTTCACATACTCAAGTTAGGAGAAATACGGGAGATGAAAGGAGAATGTTGAGGACAGCGTAGACTCATAGCTGATGAAGGGTACCAGGAGAAGGGTGGACATGAGATGGACACAGAAGCATAGGAGTCGGCACATTAATACTGTCCTTGGAGCTAGTGTTTATTCCACTTCAGGGGACTTCATAGATACTGTGTCAACTTTGGTGGGGTCTGGGATATTTCATTCAGTCTGGAGGAGAACGTTAGGGGCAAATCTTGAAGAAACACTGAGACTCAGGTAGGTGACCAGTGGGGCTGGGCTTTGAATGAGGGGTTAAGTCAAAATCGGAAAGTTCTGACTGTAGAAGGCACAGCAAGTGCAGCACAGAAATGGATTAAGGCCATGGTTATCTGTAATCTGCAGGTCAGTCTGGGTTATGGAGGTTGTAGCAAGAAATCAAGTTAAGCGGGAAGGACTACATACCAGGCTTCAGAGCTGCTTCTGGCAGTTAGGATCATCAGAGGATCAATTGAGTTTTGATTACATTTACAAAAAAACTCTCTGCATACCATGCAGCAAATAATATGCAGAGGCCAGGGAGATGCCTATGCCTTCCTGTGGTGCAGGAAGTGGCTGACTTCTAAGCAGCAATAAGGGAGAGCCTCTCTAGGAAATTTAAGGTATTTAAAGGCAATCACATATGCTGTAATTAATACACACACATGTGCAAACACAGGGAATATGCATTCCCAGAAAAGATTTGAGTGATCCCAGAACCTCTAAGCTGAGGAGATTAGTAAAGGTCTTCCTCTGCACAGGACCAGGTCTGGAAAAGTTGGGGTTGTTTTTTTCAAGTGCCAAAATCTCAACAGAAGATCACAGAACATACTAAGAAATAAGGAAATATGGTCCAACCAAAGGAAGAAAATAAATGTCTGGAAATTTGCCATATAGAAATGTAGGCCTCTGAATTACTTGACAAAAATATAAAACACCTATGCTAAAGATGCTCAATGTGTTAAGAGAACACAGACAACAATATCAGAAAACAATTCACGGACAGTGTGAGAATATCAATAAAGAGATAGGAACTGTAAAATAAAACCAACCAGAAATTTTAAAGCTAAACAACAATTAAGCTGAAAAATTTACTAGAGAGGTTCAGTAGCAGACTTGATCAGGTAAAGAATCTAAAAACTTGAAGACAGGTCATTTGAAATTGTCAAGTCAGAGGAGCAAAAAAAAAAAAAGAAGAAGAGGAAAAGTAAAGAGAGCTTAAGGGGCTTGTAGGATACCAACAGGCTGACCCAAATATGCATTATGGCAGGCCCAGAAGAAGAAGAGAGGGACTTTATTTGCAAAACATATTTAAGAAAAGACAAGTATCTAAAATATGTAAAGAACATTTATAACTAAATAGAAACAGTTTTTAAAAATAAGCAATAGATTTGAACAGGTATTTCAAAAAAAAGTTTGGCCAAAATTACATAAAAAGATGCTAGGAAGAGTCATTAGGAAAATGAAAAATTAAACCCATAATGGCTTAGCCACTGTACACTTTTAGAATTGATAACATTAAAAACTCTGGCCACACCAACTTTTGTCAAGTATGTGGACCAAATGGAACTCTGATCTACTGATGGTAGGAATGGAAATTATATAAGCACTTTGGAAAGCAATTTGGTAGTGTCTTTAAAATTAAACATACAGAGGTGCCTGGGGTGGCTCAGCCAATTAAGTGTCTGACTCTTAATCTTGGGTTGTGAGATGGATTGAGCTCTGTGCTGAACATGGAGGCTGCTTAGGATTCTCTCTATCTCTGTCTCTCTCTCTCTCTCTCCTCCCTGTCTTTCTCTCCCCCCAGTCCCTCCTCCACTGGTGCACTTTCAAAATAAATATTTATTAATAAGTTTATTTATTTATTTTTGAGAGAGTGCATGCATGAGCAAGCAGGGGAGGGGCAGAGGGAAAGAATCCCAAGCAGGCTTCACACCATTAGTGCAGAACCTGATGTGGAGCTTGATCTCATGAACTGTGAGATCATGACCTGAGCCGAAATCAGATTGGATGCTTAACCAACTGAGCCACTCAGGTTTCCCAATAAATAAATATTTTTAAAAAGTTTATGTATTTTGAGATAGAGAACATGAGTGGGGTGTGGACAGAGGGAGGGAGGGAGAGAAAGAATGCCAAGCAGGCTCTTTGTAGTCAGTGCAGAGCCCGAAGTGGGGCTTGAACTCATGAACCATGAGATCATGACCTGAGCCAAAATCAAGAATTGGACACTTAACCAACTGAGCCACCCCTAAATAAACATTAAAAAAAATATATATATATAAGATTAAATATACAGCTTTCAGACAACCCAGTCATCCCATCCCTAGGTATTTATCCAAAGGAAATAAAAGCATATGTTTATGCAAAGACCTGTGGAGAAATATTTAAAGCAACTTTACTTTTAATGGTAAAAGGGGAAAAAACCCAAAGTCCATCAAAAACAGTTGAATGAATAAACAAATCTCTATATAATGGAATACCACTCATGATAAGCAGGAATTTTCTTGGTCAGCTGTAACAAAATACCATAGACTAGGTGGTTTAAAGAACAAATTCATTGTTCACAGTTCTGGAAGCTGGGAGGGAAGTTCAGATTAAGGTGCTTGCTGCTTTGGTTCCTGATAGGATTGTTCTGGGTTTGCAGATGGCTTTCTTGTGTCCTCACATGATGGAAAGACAGGGAGTGCAAGTTCTCTGGTGTTCCCATCTCCCTCTTTTTTTAACTGAAGTATAATTGACATTAATTTTAGTTTCAGGTGTACAACATAATGATTTGACTATTACATACATTACAAAGTGCTCATCATAAGTGTACTGTCTGCCACCAAAGTTATTACAATATTATTGACTATTCTTTATAATGTACTTTTCATCTTTATAACTTGTTTTAGAGCTGGAAGTTTGTGCCTCTTGATCTCTCTCACCTATTTTGTCCGTCACCCCACACTCTTTCCTTTTGGCAAGCACTAGTTCTCTGTATTTATAAGTCTGCCTCCTTTGTTAATGCTGTTGATTGTTTTGTTTTTTACATTCCATACATAACTGAAATCATATATTATTTGTCTTTTTCTGACTTATTTCACTTAGCATAATACCCACTAGGTCCTTCCTTGTTGTAAATGTCCAGATTCCTTTTTTTTTTTTTTTAAGGTACTATCCATGCCCGACATAGATCTTGAACTCATGACCTGGAGATGAAGAGTTGCGCTTTGAACCAGCGATGCTAGCCAGATGCCCTATGATTTCATTTTTTTTAATGGCCTTAATATTCCCGTGTGTGTGTGTGTGTGTGTGTGTGTGTGTGTGTGTGTATCATGTCTATTCATTTATCTACCAGTGGACACTTAGATTGTGAAACCTTAAATTTATTGTAAATAATGCTGCAGCAAACAGGGATGTGTATATCTTTTTGAATTAGTGTTTTCATTTTCTTTAGGTAAATACTCAGAAGTGGATTTACTAGATCATACGATATTTCTATTTTTTAGTTTTCTAAGGACCCTCCATACTGTTTTCCACAGTGGCTGTGCCACTTTACAGTCCACCCAGGAATGCACAAAAGTTCTTTTTCCTCTATTTTATTATGAACACTTGTTATTTCTTGTCTTTTTAATACTACCCATTTTGACTGGTGTGAGGTGATGTCTCATTGTGGATTTGATTTGCATTTCCCTGATGATTAGTTACACTGAGCATCTTTTCATGTCTGTTGACTATCTTTGTGTCTTTGGAAAAATGCCCATTTGGGTCCTCTGCTACTTTAAAAAAAAAAAATTAATTAAATAGTTTATTGACAAGTTAGTTTCCATGTAACACCCAATGCTGATCCCCACAAGTGCCCTCCTCCATGCCCATCACCCCTGCCCCTCCCCCCACCCCCATCAGTCCTCAGTTTGTTCTCAGCATTCAAGAGCCTCTCATAGATTGCCTCCCTCCCTCTCCCCCACCATTTCCCTTCTTCTCCCCCATGGTCCTCCGTTAAGTTCCTCCTAATCCTCCTATATGTCCAAACATATGGTATCTGTCCTTCTCTGCCTGACTTATTTTGCTCAGCATAACACCCTCAAGTTCCATCCATGTTGCTACACATGGCCAGATTTCATTGTTTCTCATTGCCATGTAGTATTCCATGGTATAGATAAACCACATCTTCTTGATCCATTCATCTGTTGATGGACACTTAGGCTCTTTCCATGTTTTAGCTATTGTGGAGAGTGCTGCTATGAACATTGGGGTACATGTGCTCCTATGCATCAGCATTTCTGTATCCCTTGGGTAAATTCCTAGCAGTGCTATTGCTGGGTCATAGGGGAGTTCTATTGTTAGTTTCCTGAGGAACCTCCACACTGTTTTCCAGAGGGGCTGCACCAGTTTACATTCCCACCAACAGTGTAGGAGGGTGCCCGTTTCTCCACATCCTCGCCAGCATCTAGAGTTCTCTGATTTGCTCATTTTAGCCACTCTGACTGGCGTGAGGTGGTATCTCAGTGTGGTTTTGATTTGTATTTCCCTGATGAGGGATGCTGAGCATCGTTTCATGTGTCTGTTGGCCATCTGGATGTCCTCTTTGGAGAAGTGTCTGTTCATATCTTCTGCCCATTTCTTCACTGGGTTGTTTGTTTTTCGGGTGTGGAGTTTGATGAGTTCCTTATAGATTTTGGATATTAACCCTTTATCTGATAAGCCATTTGCAACTATCTTTTCCCTTTCCGTCTGTTGCCTATTAGTTTTATGGATTGTTTCCTTTGCTCTGCAGAAGGTTTTAATCTTGATGAGGTCCCAATAGTTCATTTTTGCTCTTGATTCCCTTGCCTTTGGGGATGTGTCAAGTAAGAAATTACTGCGGTGGAGGTCAAGGAGGTTGTTTCCTGCTTTCTCTTCTAGGGTTTTGATGGTTTCCTGTCTCACGTTTAGGTCCTTTATCCATTTTGAGTATATTTTTGTGTATCGTGTGAGGAAATGATCTAGTTTCATTCTTCTGCATGTTGCTGTCCAGTTCTCCCAGCACCATCTGTTAAAGAGGCTGTCTTTTTTCCATTGGATACTCTTTCCTGCTTTGTCAAAGATTAGTTGGCTGTACACTTTTGGGTCCACTTCTTGAGTTCTCAATTCTGTTCCATTGGTCTACATGTCTGTTTTTGTGCCAATACCATACTGTCTTGATGATGACAGCTTTGTAGTAGAGGCCAAAGTCTGGGATGGTGATATCTCCCGTTTTGGTTTTCTACTTCAATATTACTTTGGCTCTTCGGGGTCTTTTGTGGTTCCATACAAATTTGAGGATAGTTCTAGTTTTGAGAAGAAAGCTGGTGCAAATTTGATTGGGATTGCATTGAATGTGTAGATTGCTTTGGGTAGTAATGACATTTTAACTATATTCTTTCAATCCATGAGCATGGAATGTTTCCCATTTCTTTGTGTCTTCTTCAGTTTCCTTCCTAAGTTTCTATAGTTTTCTATAGTTTTCATCATACACATCTCATATC
Source organism: Crocuta crocuta (assembly GCF_008692635.1). Taxonomy (NCBI): domain Eukaryota; kingdom Metazoa; phylum Chordata; class Mammalia; order Carnivora; family Hyaenidae; genus Crocuta; species Crocuta crocuta. The sequence goes on from NW_027529632.1 coordinate 180,140, forward strand.
TTTGGTTAGGTTTCTTCCTAGGTATTTTATGTTTTTTTGTGCAGTTGTGAATGGGATCAGTTTCTTGATTTCTCTTTCCGTTGCTTCATTGTTGGTGTATAAAAATGCAACCCATTTCTGTACGTTGATTTTTGTACCCCGTAACTTTGCTGAATTCATGGATCAGTTNACTGAAAAAAAAAAAAAAAAAAAAAAAAAACCTTAAAAAAAAATTAAAAAAAAAAAACTAATTCTTCCATTCCATGAACATGATATATGGTATATCTTTTTATTTGTGCTGTCCTCAGATTCTTTCATCAGTGTCTTGTAGTTTTCAGAATACAAGTCTTTAACCTCCTTGTTTTGATACAATCATAAATAAAACTGTTTTCCTAATTTCTCTTTTTTATTAATATATAGAAACATAACAGATTTCTACATATTAATTTTGCATCTTGCCATTTTATTGAATTCATTTATTGGAGTCTTAAGGTTTCCTACATATAGTATCCTGTCACCTGCTGATGGTGACAGTTTTACTATTTTCTTCCAACTTGGATGCTGTTTAGTTCTTTTTCTTGTCTGAACTGAATGAAGGTGGTGAGAGTAGGCGGTGAGGAAAAGCTTTCAGCTCTTCACTATTGGGTATGATGTTAGCTGTGAGTTTTTTCATATGGCCTTTATTGTGTTGAGGTATTTCCCCTCTAAACCCACTTTGTTGAGAGTATTATGAACGGATGTTAAATTTTGTCAAATGCTGTTTCTGAATATATGTAGAGATGATTGTTTGACTTTTATTTTCCATTTTATTAATATGTTGTATCAGTTGATTTGCAGATATTGAACCATCCTTACATCCCTGAAATAAATCCCACTTGTTGTGGTGAGTGATCTTTTTAATGTATATTGAATTCAGTTTCCTAATTTGTTGAGGATTTTTGTATCTGTTCATCAGGGATACTGGTCTGTTGTTTTTTTTGTTTGTTTGTAAGTGTTTTTGTTTGGTTTTGGTATCAAGGTATATGGTAGCTTAGAGGATGAATTTGGAAGCATTCCTTTTCTATATTTTGGAGTAGTTTTTTTTTTTTTAATGTTTTATTTATTTCTAGGAGAGAGAGAGAGAGACAGCGTGAGCAGGGGAGGGTCAGAGAGAGAGGGAGTCACAGACTGAAACAGGCTCCAGGCTCTGAGACGGCAGTCAGCACAGAGCCCGACGCGGGGCTCGAACCCATGAACCGCGAGATCATGACCTAAGCGAAAGTCGGACGCTTAACCGACTAAGCCACCCAGGCGCCCCTATATTTTGGAGTAGTTTGAGAAGGATAGGGACTAACTCTAAATGAAATGTTTGGTAGAATTCACCTATGAAGCCATCTGGTCCTAAACTTTTGTTTGTGGGGAAGTTTTGGATTACTGATTTAGTTTTGTTACTAATAAACAGTCTGTTCAAATTTTTTATTTCTTTGTGATCTAGTCTTAGAAGGAGAAATAAATATATTTTTATTTTTTATTTTATTTTATTTTATTTTTTAATATTTTTNATTTTTAAAGGAATTTATCCATTTCTTCTTTATTGTCCAATTTTCTGGCTTATAATTAATCCTTTATAGTTCTCTGATGTCAGTTATAACTCCTCTTTCATTTTTGATTTTGAGTCCTCTCTCTTTTCTTTGATGAGTTGTCTAAAAGTTTATCTCTTTTTAGCTTTTCAAAGAACTCTTAGTGTCCTTGATCTTTTCTATTGTTTTTTAGTCTCTATTTCATTTCGTTCCACACTGATATTCATTATTGTTTTCACACTACTAACTTTGGACCTTGTTTGTTCTTTTTCTAGTTATGTTATTTTAAAAAATTTTTTAAATCCTTTTTTTTTTTAATTTTTATACATTTATTTATTTTTTGAGAGATAGAGTGAGACAGAGCATGAGCGGGGAGGGTCAGAGAAAGAGGAAGACACAGAATCCGAAGCAGGCTCCAGGCTCCAAGCAAGCATTCAGCACAGAGCCTGACATGGGGCCCGAACCCACCAACCACGAGATCATGACCATAGCCAAAGTCCGACGCCCAACCGACTGAGCCACTCAGGTGCCCCTCTAGTTACTTTAAATATAAGGTTAGATTGTTTGAGATTTTTCTTGTTTCTTGAGGTAGGTCTCTATTGCTATAAACTTTGCTCTTACAACAGCTTTTGCTTCATCTCAAAGATTTTGAACTGTGGCATTTCCATTTTCATATGTCTCCAGCCGGTTTTTAATTGCTTTTTTTAGTAGCATGTTGTTTACCTTCCACATGTTTGTGTTTTTTTCCATTTTCTTTTCTTGTAATTGCTTTTTAGTTTCATACTGTTGTGGTTGGAAAAGACACTTGATATGATTTCAATCTTAAATTTATTGAGACTTGTTCTGTGGCCTGACGTGGGAGAATGTTCCAAATGCCTGTGAAAAGAATGTATTGTTTGGAAATGTATGTTCTGTATATATCTGTTAAGTCTATGTGTTTAATGTGTCTTACTGATCTTCTGCCTGGATGATCTGTCCATTAATGTAAGTGGAGTGTTGAAGTACCCTTCTTTAAAAAAATTTTTTTTTAAACATTTATTTATTTTTGAGAGAGAGAAACAGAACACAAGCCAGAGAGAGAGGGAGAAACAGATTCCAAAGTAGGCTCCAGGCTCTGGGCTGTCAGCGCAGAGCCTGAAGTGAGGTTTGAACCCCCAGACCATGAGAGCATGACCTGAGCCAAAGTCAGACACTCAACTAACTGAGCCACACAGGTGCCCTGAAGTCCCCTTCTATTATTTTATTGTTAGTTTTTCCCTTTATGGCTGCCAGTATTTGCTTTATATTTGTAGATGCTCCTGTGTTGGTTTTATAGATATTTAGTTGTATTCTCTTGTTGGATTAACACCTTTATAGTTATGCAGTGACTTTGTCTTTCTTTCTTACTTATTTGTTTATTTATTTATTTATTTATTTTGAGTGTTCTTTCTTTGGTCTTTTTTTTTTTTTTTTAATGTTTTGTTTATTTCTGAGAGAGAGAGAGAGAGAGAGCACAAGCAGGGGAAGGTCAGAGCGAGAGGGAGACACAGAATCTAAAACAGGTTCCAGACTCCGAGCTAGCTGTCAGCACAGAGCCCGATGTGGGGCTCGAACCCATGAGCCGTGAGATCATGACCTGAGCCGGAGTTGGATGCTTAACCGACTGAGCCACCCAGGGGCCCCTGGTCTTTTTTTTTTTTTTTTTTAAGTTTTTTCTTTTTAAATATAATTTACTGTAAAATTAGCTAACAAATAGTGTATACAGGACACTCTTGGCTTCGGGAGTAGATTCCCACGATTCATCACTTAAATACAACACCCAGTATTCATCCCAACAGGTGCATTCCTCAATGCCCATCACCCATTTTCCTCTCCCCTCATTAACTCTCAATTTGTTCTCTGTATTCAAGAGTCTCTTATGGTCTGCCTCCCTCTCTGTTTGAAACTGTTTTTTTCCTCTTCTCTTCCCCCATGGTCTTCTGTTAAGTTTCCCAAATTCCACATATAAGTGAAAATATATCTGTCTTTCTCTGACTGACCTGTTTCATTTAGCATAATACCCTCAGTTCCATCCACATTGTTGCAAATGGAAAGATTTAATTCTTTCTCATTGTCAAATAGTATTCCATTGTATATATATGCTGCATCTATTGTCAAGTTGGTTTCCATATAACACCCAGTGCTCATCCCCACTATAAAACAGTTTTTAAATGTTTATTTTTGAGAGAGCACGTGAGCAGGGGAGGGATAGAGAGAGAGGGAGTCACAGAATTCAAAACAGGCTTCAGGCTCGGAGCTGTCAGCACAGAGCCTGACGTGACGCGGGGCTCGACCCCAGGAACCATGAGATCATGACCTGAGCTGAAGTCGGAAGCTTAACTGACTGAGCCACCTAGGCGCCCCTATAATTTACTTGTTTTTTAATTTACACCCAAGTTAGTTAGCATATAGTGCAACAATGATTTCAGGAGTAGATTCCTTAATGCCCCTTACCCATCTAGCCCATCCCCCCTCCCACAACTCCTCCAGCAACCCTCTGTTTCTTCTCTATATTTAAGAGTCTCTTATATTTTGTCCCCCTCCCTATTTTTATATTATTTTTGCTTCCCTTCCCTTATGCTCATCTGTTTTGTATCTTAAAGTCTTCATATGAGTGAAGTCCTATGATGTTTGTCTTTCTCTGACTGGTTGATTTTGCTGAGCACTATACCCTCCACTTCCATTCACGTAGTTGCAAATGGCAAGATTTCATTCTTTTTGATTGCCAAGTAATACTCCATCATATATACATGCCATATCTTCTTTATCCATTCATCCATTGATGGACATTTGGGCTCTTTCCATACTTTGGCTATTGTTGATAGTGCTGCTATAAACATTGGGGTGCATGTGTCCCTTTGAAACAGCGTACCTGTGTCCCTTGGAAAAATACCCGGTAGTGCAGTTGTTGGGTCACAGGGTAGTTCTATTTTTAATTTTTTGAGGAAACTCCATACTGTTTTCCGGAGTGGCTGCAGCAGTTTCCATTCCCACCACCAGCAGTGCAAAAGAGATCATCTTTTTCCGCATCCTCACCAACGTCTGTTGTTGCCTGAGTTAATGTTAGCCATTCTGACAGGTGTGAGGTGGTATCTCATTGTGGTTTTGATTTGTATTTCCCTGATGATGAGTGATGTTGGGCATTTTTTTCATGTGTCGGTTGGCCATCTGAATGTCTTCTTTGGAAAAGTGTCTATTCATGTCTTTTGCCTATTTCTTCACTAGGTGACTTGTTTTTTGAGTGTTGAGTTTGATAAGTTCTTTATGGATTTTGGATACTAACCCTTTATCTGATATGTTGTTTGCAAATATCTTTTCCCATTCTATCGGTTGCCTTTTAGTTATGCTGATTGTTTCTTTCGCTGTGCAGAAGCTTTTTATTTTGATAAATAAATAAACAGTTCACAATAATTCATTTTTGCTTCTGTGTCCCATGTCTCTGGAGACCTGTTGAGTAAGAAGTTGCTGCAGCCTAGATCGAAGAGGTTTTTGCCTGCTTTCCCTCCTCTAGGATTTTGATGGCTTCCTGTCTTATGTTTAGGTCTTTCATCCATTGTGAATTTATTTTTGTGTATGGTGTTATAAAGTGGTCCAGGATCATTTTTCTTTCTTTTTGTAATTTTTAAAATGTTTATTCATTTTTTTGAGAGAGAGAGACAGACATGAGTTGGGGAGGGGCAGAGAGAGAGGGAGACACAGAATCTGAAGCAGGCACCAGGCTCTGAGCTGTCAGCACAGAGCCCGATGTGGGGCTGAAACTCATGAACCATGAGATCATGACCTGGCCAAAGTTAGACGCCTAACCGAGTCACCCAGGCACCTCCAGGATCATTATTCTGCATGTCACTGTCTTTCAGTTTTATTTGCTGTTCTTTTTCCACTTCTTTAAGAGGTAAGGTTAGGTCGTATATCTGAGACTTCTTTCTTTCTTCTTCTCCAGGAAGGCCTGGATTGCTATACACTTCCTTCATGCGACCGCCTTTGCTGCATCCCAGAGGTTTTGGACTATGGTGGCATCATTTCAATTGGCTTCCATGGACTTTTCAATTTCCTCTTTAACTTCTTGGTTAGCCTGTTCATTCATTAGTAGAACGTTTTTTAGTTTCCAAGTATTTGTTATCTTTCCACATTTTTTCTTGTGGCTGACTTCGAGTTTTATAGCATTGTGGTCAAATATGCATGGTATAATATCGATCTTTTTGTACTTGTTTAGGGCTGATTTGTGTCCCAGTATGTGATCTGTTCTGGAAAATGTTCCATGTTCACTGGAGAAGAATGTGTATTCTGCCATTTCAGGATGATAAATATATCTGTTAACTCCATTTGGTCCAGTGTGTCATTCAAAAGCCCTTGTTTTCCTGTTGATTTTCTGTTTAGGTTATCTGTCCATTGCTGTGAGTGGAGTATTGAAGTCCTCTACTATTCCAGTATTAGTATCAATGAATTTCTTTTTGTTTGTGATTGATTTATATATTTGGGTGATTCCACATTTAGAGCATAAATGTTTACAGTTGTTAGGTCTTCTTGGTGGATAGACTTCCTTAATTATGACAATGCCTTTCTTCATCTCTTGTTGCAGTCTTTATTTTAAAGTCCAGATGGTCTAATATAAGTATGGCTACTCTGGTGTCCTTTTGGCAACCATTAGCATGATAGATGGGTCTCTTGTAAACAGCATATAGAGGGATCTTGTTTTCTTTTTTTTTTTTTTTTTAATATTTTTATTTATTTCTAGGAGAGAGAGAGACAGCATGAGCAGGGGAGGGTCAGAGAGAGAGGATGATACAGACTCAGAAACAGGCTCCAGCCTCTGAGCTGGCAGTCAGCACAGAGCCCGACGCGGGGCTCGAACCCACGAACCGCGAGATCATGACCTAAGCGAAAGTAGGACGCTTAACCGACTAAGCCACCCAGGCGCCCCAGGGATCTTGTTTTCTTATCCAGTCTGTTACCCTGTGCCTTTTGATTGGAGCATTTAGTCCAGTGATGTTTAGAGTGAGTACTGAAAGGTATGAATTTATTGACATTATGTTCCCTGTAGAGTTGTAGGTTCTGGTGGTGGTCTCTGTTTTTTAGTCTTTGCTGCTTTTGGTCATGTGTGTGTGTTCTCCCCTCACAGAGTCTCCCTTAAAATTTCTTGCAGGGCTGGTTTTTGGTCATGAACTCCTTTTATTTTGTTTGGGGAACTTTTTTATCTCTTCTATTTTGAATGACAGCCTTGCTGGATAAAGAATTCTTGGATGCAAAAAAAAAAATAAAAAATAAAAAAAAGAATTCTTGGATGCATATTTTCCAGTTTGGCACATTGAATATATCCTGCCACTCCTTTCTGGCCTGCCAGTTTCTGTGGATAGGTCTCCTGTGAACCTGATCTATGTTCCTTGTAGGTTAAGGACTCCCCCCACCCCCCTTGCTGCTTTTGTGATTATTTCCTTGCCTGAATATTTTGTGAATTTGACTGTGAGCTGCCTTGTTGATGGTCGGTTTTTATTGAATCTAATGGGAGTTGTCTGTGCTTCCTGGATTTTGATGTCTGTCTTTACCCAGGTTAGGAAAGTTTTCTGCTATGATTTGCTCACATAACTCTTCTACTCCTTTTTCTCTCTCTTCATCTTATGGGACCCCCATGATTCTGATGTTGTTCCTTTTTTTTTTTTTTTAATGTTTATTTACTTTTGAGAAAGAGACACAGACAGAACATGAGCAGGGGAGAGGCAGAGAGAGAGGAAGACACAGAATCTGAAGCAGGCTCCAGGCTCCGAGCTGTCATCACAGAGCCTGACGTGGGGCTTGAACCCACAGACCGTGAGATCTTGACCTGATCCTAAGTTGGACACTTAACTGACTGAGCCACCCAGGCGTCCCTGATGTTGTTCCTTTTTAATGAGTCACTGAGTTCTTGGAATCTTGTCGTGCTCTTTTGCCTTAGTCTCCCTCTTTTTTTTTTTTTTTGCTTCATTGTTCTCCATAAGTTTGTCCTTTCTATTGCCGATACACTTCTCTGCTTGATGCATCTTGGCACTGTGACATCCATTTGAGATTGCAGCTCAGTTAATAGCATTTTAAATTTCATCCGGACTAGCTTTTACTTCCTTTATCTCTACAGAAAGGGATTCTAATCTATTTTTAGCTCCAGCTAGTATTCTTATTATCGTGATTAAGTCTGGTTCAGACATCTTGTTTGTGTCTGTTAAATTTCTGGCTGTCATGTCTTCCTTTTCTTTCTTTAGGGGGTAAATTCCTTCATTTCATCATTGTCAGAAAAGGAATTAATAAGGTAAAAAAAAAAAAAAAAAGTAAAAACAACACAAACCAAAAAATCAAATAATGGATGCTAGATCCATGTGTGTTTTGGTGTTTGTTGAAAGGAGCTTGGTAGATAAGAAAAAGAAAAATGTTTGAAAATTTGAAAAAATGAATATAATGAAATAGAATAAAATGAAATGATGGAAGTAAAACAGGATTTGAAAATTTTACAAAAAATACAGTAGAAAAATTAAAAAATATTTTTAACAAATGGAAAATAATTTTTTTCTGTATTTAACGATAAAAAGAAAAAAAACTGAATAGATGGACCAAGGAACAGGCTGAAATATGATTGAAATTACATTGGTTTCCCTTAGAAGTCAAACTATGAAGCACTTTGTAGTTTGAAACTAAGCAGGCGGAGAGACTTGTGTTCCTGAAGAGCAAGGTTGGCCCAGTTGGGTGGGGCTTAGTGTAATGGCTCCATTCTCCACTGGATGGCGCTGCTTAGCTTACTGGGGTGGATTGTTGTGGTGCATATAGGTGTGTATGTGCATGCGCCGTAGGGGTGGAAATGGCATCACCCAGCTACCCAGTCTCTAGTATCAGAACTATGTGCTCTCCCCGACCAGCAGTCGTGCACCCTTCCTTTGTCTCTTTGGCTTCTGTCCACTCCCCGCTTTTACATTGTCCGTGACCAAGCCATCAGCCTGCCAGGTGGCACCTCCCTCCTGAATTTTATCTCAGATGTGGCTGTGTTTCTCAACCCTCACTTCTGAGGGACTGTGGCTTTGATTCACTCAGACATTCTGGGGGAGGGTCTCACTGAGCAATGGTTGGATGCCCTCCCGCCCCCGGGAATGTTCAAGAGACTGCCGCTGCCGATGCCCAGAGACTGTGGCTGGGGGCCAGTCATGGTACCAGGCTTCCCACTTCACATCCTTGTTCCTTGTCTTTCCCACTTAACCACCAGTGAATGTGGTTGTTCTCCAGGGTCCACTAGGACCTTGGCCTGTGGGGTGGCCGCACAGCCTCTACCAAATGTCCTTCCGGCAGGGGAACCACCTCTCTCCATGTGGTCCTAGGACCCCCTGGACCTTGCTGTCTGCTCCTGGGGATTCGCCCTTCCCACTGCCAGGTATCAAGCTGCAGAGTTTCAGACTCTGCACCCCTTTTCTTTACAGAGTCTTAATGGAATTTAAACCCTTTCCTTTCTCCTTTCTCTCTTTTTTGTTCAGTCCCTTGTGTACTCTTTCTTTTGTCTCCAGCTGCTTTTGGGCAGGGGTGGGGGGTGCTTTCCCCGTATTGTCCTCCTGCCCCGTCTCCGTCCTCTCCCCGCAAGCAAAAACAGCTTCCTGCCCTCCTCAGCTTCTCTCTCCTCCAGTTCAATTCTCTGTGCCCTGTACTTGCCGCGTTCTATGGTTGAGGTGTTCCAGATTGTTGTGTTAATCCTCAAATCAGTTTTCTAGGTATTCAGGATGGCTTAGTGTTGATCTGCTTGTATATCAGGGACAAGAGATGCAAGAAAACTTTCATGCTGTTTTGCCACTTGGCCTTTCCCCCATGATTTTGTCTTTATTAACACTCTGTATCTTAAAGTCTACTTTGTTTTTTAAAAGTATTGCTACCCCAGCTTGGTTTTCATTTCCATTTGCACAGAATATGCTTTTTCATTCCTTTATTTTCAGTATGTATGTCTTTAGGTCTGAAGTAAGTCTGTTGTAGGCAGTATATAGATAGGTCTTGTTTTTTTAATCCATTCAGTCACCCTGTGTCTTTTGAAAGGAGCACTTAATCCATTTACATTTAAATTAATTATTGGTAGGTATGTACTTACTGCATTTTGTTCATTGTGGTTTTTATGTTTTTTTTGTGCTCTTCCCTTGTGATTTGATGGCTTTTTTAAGTATTACAGGTTAAGTTGGTGGTCATGTAAATTCTAAAAGCACTGTTTATTACTCTTCCCTCCTCCAAGTTTTATGTATATGATATCATATTTTATATGTTTCTTGTATATTGTAGCCAAGTTTTGCAAAATTAATAAACCAAAATCTTACTACTTTTGCTGTTTAGCCTTCATAATAGCTTTATAAGTCCTTGATCTACTACCTTTATTATATACTTGTTTTACCTGTGCAATTTTTCCTTTCATAATTTTCTTCTAGTTATATGTTTTTTTTTTGTCCTGCTTAAAGATGTCCCTTTAACATTGCTTGTAAGGCCAGATTAGTGGTGATGAACTTTAACTTTTGTTTATCTGGAAAAGCTTTATCTCTCCTTCAATTCTGAGTGATAATCTTGCTTGGTAAAGTATTCTTGGTTGTAGATTGTTTTGTTTTGTTTTGTTTTGTTTTGTTTTAGTACCTTGAATATATGACACTCCCTTCTGGCCAGAAATGTTTCTGTTGAAAATTCAACTGATAGGGGCGCCTGGGTGGCTTAGTCGGTTAAGCGTCCGACTTTCTCTTAGGTCATGATCCGCGGTTCGTGGATTCGAGCCCCGCGTCGGGCTCTGTGCTGACTGCCAGCTCAGAGCCTGGAGCCTGTTTCAGTCTGTGACTCCCTCTCTCTCTGACCCTCCCCTGCTCACTCTCTCTCTCTCTCCCCTAGAAATAAATAAAACATTAAAAAATAAAAAATAAAATGTTAAAAAAAAAAAAATTCAACTGATAGCCTTATGGAGTCTCCCTTGTATGTAACTATTAGCTTTTCTTTAGCTGCTTTTAAGATCATTTCTTTATTCAGATTTTTTTCTATTTTAATTATTTTGTGTTTTACTGTGGACCTACTTGGGTTCATTTTGTTTTGGGCTCTTTGTTATTCCTGGGATAGGACATCAGTTTCCTTTCCCCAGGTTAGGGAAGTTTTCACCATTTTCTCCCTTCTCCTTTGGAAACTCTTGTAAAGCAAATATTGGTACAATTGAGGTTGTTCCAGAGATCCCTTAGCCTATCCCAATTTTTAAAAATAATTTTTTTCATTTCACTGTTCAGCTTTAGTGCTTTGCACTGCTGTATTCTACTATCATATCTTCTGGCTCACCTATCCATTCTGCTGCATCTTCTAATCTGTGAATTCCCTCTAGTATAGTTTTCATTTCAGTTATTGTATTTTCAGCTCTAGTTCTTTTTATATTTTGTATTTCTTTATTGAAGTCTCACTGAATTCATCCACTGTTCTATCAAGACCAGTGAGCATCTTTATGACCATTACTTTGAACTCTTTATCAGGTAGATTGTTTCATATAGTTCTTTTCCCAAGGTTTAGTCATGTTTCATATTTAAAACATATTTCTCCTTTTTCACATTTTGTCTGACTCCTTGTGTTTGTATTAGGTAGAATCTATGGCCATACCGCCCTGAACACGCCCACTCTCATCTGTATGTGTTAGGTAGATCAGCTACCAGTTCTGCTCTTGAAAGTAGGGACCTTTTATGTAGAAGGTGTCCTGAGGGCCCACTGGCCCAGTTCCGCAGTCACCAGAACCAGTGGTGTGTCCTCTGTGTGTGCTTTACGAGCTCTTTTGTAACTGGGCCAGGACTGCTGTGGGCATGCTGGTGGGTGCGGCTGGCCCTCAGCCCATCTGTCTGCAGTGACCCGACCCTGCCTGCACACTGGTGGGCAGGGCTGGTCCCTCGTGTGGCTGGTCGAGAGGCCAAGCTGTAGCTGCTGCTGGTATGATGGTGGGTGGGGTCAATCTCTCCTCCCTGGGGCAGGAGTTGCTTTGGAGAGGCGCCTGTCCCAGTTGGGGCTGCCTGCAGGCTGTGGCCAGGCATGCCAGCACGGGGGGTAGCAGTGCTAGTGAGGTAGCACTGATGGAGTCAAAACTGACTCCTACAAGCATCCAGCCAGCTAGGCTGAAGGAGAGCAAGAAAAATGGCTCCTGCCAGCACTTCTTTTCCTTGAAAAGTCTTCTGCAGATCCTTGCTCCTCTGCCACATCCTCTGAAATTAGTCAGTGAATCTCCTTCACATGTAATAGAGGTATTTTTCAAACTGCTGCCTTTTGTCTTGAGTTTCAAACTGAGTGTTATAGTATGCTGGCCCTTTAAGAATAGAATCGCAGTTTCCTGTAGCCTTCTGGCTCTCCCATTGCCAGAGTTAAGCTCTGCTTATTTTCAGAGTCAGATATTATGGCGGTCATTTTCTTGGTACAGGTCCCTAGGGTCAGGGGTGCCCGATGTGGGGATCGATCCTCTCATTCCTCAGGGAGGACCTCTGTGCCTGTGGGTATCCCTCCTGCTTGTGGCTTGCCATGCGAGGGGCTTGGTTCTGGACCACATCACTGCCCCTCCCACCCTTCTCGATTTGGCTTTTTGTCTAGAGCCGTGGAGTAAGTGTTTCGCTTAGTCTTAAGGTCATTTTCAGAGTGAGTTGCTGTTATACTTAGTTGTTGCCTTTGGTGTCTCTGTGGGAGGAGGTGAGCCATCCTGCTCTGCCGTCTTCCTCTGCTCTGTCTCTGGTATCTCTTACCTGCTATCACTAATCTCTTGATGAGAGTCCCAGCCGGAGGACCTTATCTAACATAATTACCTGTCCATACTCAACCTTTTAATTCTAAATTGGGGCTAGAGCCAGCCTATGAATTTGGGGGGCACATATCCCCTACATAACAGGAAAGAAACGTGGGTATATGCAGTAACATAGATGAATCTCTAATTCTGCTGAGTGGAAGAATTTAGACAAAGTGAACACACAGCATGGTCTGTTTAAGATATTTGAAAATGCAACTTAATCCATTGTAACACAGGCAGATCAGTTTCCTGCAAAGGGTGGTTGAATGAGGGAGGGATGTAGTGGAAAGGGTTGTGAGAAAATTTGGGATGGTGATGCGTATGTTTCCTGTCGTGATTGTGGTGACGGTTTGTTTCAGTGATATATGTTTATGTTAAAACTCACCACATTGTACACTTTAAGTGTGTTCAGTTATTGTAGCTCAATAAAGCCATGAAAATACAGATAAATAAAACTTTTACTTCCAGCAAGGTAAAAAATGTATCTGAGGAGAATGGTTAGAATGAAAGCAATACGGAGAAGAAATTGTAGCTATCAGCAGAGTCCTGAAGAAGTTCTCTTCCTCTGCCCAGTGGTATCAATATGCAGTTAAGGATAAAGCAGAAATCGGGCGCCTGGGTGGCTCAGTTGGTTAACCATCCGACTTTGGCTCAGGTCATGATCTCACAGTTCATGGGTTCGAGCCCCACGTCGGACTCTGTGCTGACTGCCAGCTCAGAGCCTGGAGCCTGTTTCAGATTCTGTATCTCCCTCTCTCTCTGACCCTCCTCTGATCACACTGTCTCTCTCTCTCTCTCTCTCTCACAGAAATAAATAAAACATTTAAAAAAAAAGGATAAAGCAGAAATCACCCCTTAAAAGACAGAGTTGTTGGGGTCACTCTTACTGTTAGGGCCTGAGGGGGATCCAGCACCAGATACTCCTCTAAAACTATATAACCCAATGTTGTTGCTAATGAGAGGGAAAGTTTCTGCTGGATTTTGGGATTTATAGTCGTTTTTAAGCCAATGGGATAGGCAGAATAATGCCCCACTTAAATGTCCTTGTCTTTTTTAAGTTTATTATTTTGAGAGAGAGTGAGCACATGTGGGGGAAGGGCAGATAGAGAATCCCAAGCAGGCTCCATGCTGTCAGCATGTGGAGCCTGACTCCAGGCTCAGTCTCACAAACCGTGAGATCATGACCTGAGCCGAAACTAAGAGTTAGATGCTCAACTGACTGAGCAAGCTAGGTATCCCTTAAATGTCTGTGTCATAATGTCAGGTTACACGGTAAAGGAGACTTAAGGTAGTAGGTAGAAGTAATAGTACTGATCCACTGACCTAGAAATGGGGAGATTATGCTGGATTACCTGAGCCTGCTCAGTATGATGGTAAGGGTTCTTACATGGGGAAATGATAGGCAGAAAATGGAAAACGTTCGAATGATGCAGGGTGAGAAAGACTCACCTGCCAGTTTCTGGCTTTGAGATGGAAAGAGGCCAAGAGTCCAGGTCTGGGTGGCCTCTGAAACTGGAAAAGGCTAAAGAATAAATTCTTTCCCGGCGCCTCCGGAAAGGAAGGCAGCGTTGCTGACTCCATGGAGACCCGTTGTGGACCTTGGACTTCCAGAAATGTAATTCAGTACATTTGTATTGTTTAAGCAGCAACAAGAAAATCAAAAGGCCAGTTTCACATGGTAAAATGATGCTCAGTTGAAATCGTGAATTACCAGTATACTTAGGGTCTCCAGATTTAGAAAATATATTTTTACTCTAAGTGTGACCCATGCAATATACTTTATAAAGTTATTCATTATTCATCTGAAATTCACATTAAATTGGGTATCCTAGTCTCTGCGAACTCCAGTTATACCAGAAAGCACTGTGAGCATGTTTTGCTATTTTTAGAACCCTGGTTATTCTTTATGACGAAGAAGGATGAAAACAAACACATTTATTAGTTGACTGCTCATAGGATAACCTAGCATAAGATCTGAAAGCATACACGTAAGTGTCCAGTGAGCTTCAGGCTACTCAGAGAACCTTATGAGTGACTTGGAAAACATTCTGGGGCCCTGATACAGTTCTGCAAAATGCACTACCAAGTCAGAATAACTAAATCTTTTATGAATCACAGTTTGATCAGCTTTACCCAGAAACACCCCTTACTTGTCCCTTTCTGTGCCCTACCCAACCACAAACATTCAAACACAAATAGGCAAACACGCCCCTTTTAGTACTTTATTTAATAGAAGATTATGACCTGAAGTTTCAGCAGTGGGGAAGTTACCAACCACATCCACAACTACCTAATGCTCCGTGGAGATTTATTCAGTTCCCAATTAATAGATGTTAGGTTGATTCTGTGATTCTAATCTTTGTCATTAAAAAACAATCTATACAAATAGAATAGCCTTGTAATTATGAAAGACCTGCTCTTAGGATTATCACTAATCTTTTTTCATTTATTTTTTAAATTTATATCCAAGTTAGTTAGCATATAGTGCGACAACGATTTCAGGAGTAGATTCCTTAATGCCCCTTACCCATTTAGTCCATAACCCCTCCAAGTAACTCCATAACTCCAACTCACTGTTTGTTCTCCATATTTAAGAGTCTCTTATGTTTTTGTCCCCCTCCCTGTTTTGATACTATTTTTGCTTCCCTTTCCTTATGTTCATCTGTTTTGTATCTTAAAGTCCTCATATGAATGAAGTCATATGACTGGCTAATTTCACTTAGCATAACACCCTCTAGTTCCATCCACGTAGTTGCAGATGGCAAGATTTCATTCTTTTTGATTGCCGAGTAATATTCCTGTGTGTGTGTGTGTGTGTGTGTGTGTGTGTGTGTGTGTGTGTGTGTGTGACATTTTCATTCATTGATGGACCTTTGGGCTCTATCCATACTTTGGTTATTGTTGATAGAGCTTGATTACTAAATGGAAACAACTTGTTGTGTACTGTTTCACACTCATATTTTCCGGTATGATGATAATGACCCAGGTTCTTTGTCACTAGTCTTCATTCAAATTAAATCAAATTAAATCAGCCTCTAGCACACTGTCTAAAAATTGGTAGTTAGAAGACTAACTTAAATTTGAATATTGTCTTCTTCATTCAGACTAGAGTTGGGATCCTTGGAAATTCCTCACTGTTTTCTTTATAATTTTATAACTTATTATTGACATTCCTGTGAGAGTGCCAGTTTTGTTGAGGAGAAGAAACAGAAATATGGGGGGAAATGTATACATTTTCCCTGGGATGTTGCAGATTGGAAGGCTTAGGAGGAATAGGAAATTTAGTCAGCATCTGTGATATTGATGTAATGTGTTTGAGCCTCATGGTCTGGACTTTTGACACGACGTTGTCTTTGTTCTTTAAGGTCCAAGCAGTGGATTCAGTATCTTCTCAGCAGTGCACCCTCTTCCTTTGAATCCAGAACCGTATGCGCCACACTGATCCTGGTGAGTCTGTTTAACTGTTTTTACTCATTTACTTGTGTCTTGCCCTTTTGGAAAACCCTGGCTCATGAACACAGCGCCCTGTGTCTATGTGCTTCTCAGCGTTTCCTCTCTTTGTGCTCATTAGCAATGACAACGTGTTTCTCAGTTCTGCGTGGGGGCAAGGAAAACCTCTTTTTCCAAATACAGCCTCTGGGCTCTACATTCCCTCCAGAACATATACTGTCAGTTGAGCTGCTGAGAATTTTGCGCTCCGTGTTGAATAGCAATTGTAGGATATGAAAGAAACTGGTGTATCAACAGTTATTCAAAGACAGAATTTCATGAAAACATAAATGTATGGCTTTTTCAGGTTTGGGGAGTTTGACAGTAGAAAACCAATGCTGATTTGAATTTTAAGCTAACACCCAAAATGTTTATTTTGTGATCATTGGTGAAAAATGTTTCATGTGAAGGTATGGACAGTGCATGTGGACCTTGATGAGTATAAATCTCTAAACTGTCTAAATAGTATTTTAATCTAATGCTGTGAATGATGAAGAAAAGGTCACATGTCTTGTATAGGGACCTGTTTCCCTTTATGCTCTTAGCAGAAGAAGGTACAGATGTGAGAAAGCTAGAGGTTGGTTTGTGTAGTTTGATCTCAGTTCCAACTTTCTGTCTTCTGAGAGAGGGAGGATTGAGAACACTCCTCGTTCTAAGAAGTTTCTACTTTTATCAGATAATGGATACTCAGGAAAGCTGCTCTCTGCCTATGTTGAATCTCACGCCAAAGTAGCATATTTTAATTGCCATCAACAAGAACACTGTGGGAACAAACTTGGTTCCAGACCACCGCAGCAAAGCAAGTACAGTGAATCGTTGGTTTCCCAGTACATACATAACCGTTGTCTTTACAGTGCACAGTAGCGTTAGGTCTTAAAAACGATATACGTACCTTAACTGAGAAATACTGTCTTCTAAAAAAAAACCATTAACCCTCATCTGAGCTTTCAGTGAGTCACAATCATTTTGTTTATGGCCCTGAACACGTGGGTGGCTATGGCAGTCTCTTAAACTACGGCAGTGAGGTTTGCCATTTCAGTTCGTCTTCTGTCACAGAAGGAGATTAGCACGTGATGCTGTTTGATAGCATCTTCTTCCCCAGCTGTCACCTCAGTGGTCTGTAGGCCTTTTCCCCAGGAATAGGTTCCCCCTCAAGCAACCACTTTCTCAGGTCATCCACTTCAGCTTTTATCGTGAACTTGCATCTTGCAGCAGTTCGGTCACCTGTCGTCTACTTCTAATTCCAGTTCTCTTGCCGTTGCCACTGCATCTGCCGTTAGTCGCAGTTCTTCCGCGGACGTCTTCCGCTGACCATCATCACTCCTGGCCATACTTTTTTTTTTTTCTAATAGTTTATTGTCAAATTAGTTTCCACGTAACACCCAGTGCTCATCCCCACAAGTGCCCTCCTCCATGCCCATCCCCTCCTCCCCCCCACATCCATCAGTGCTCAGTTTTTGTCATCATTCAAGAGTCTCTCATGGTTTGCTTCTCTCCCTTTCCCCCACCATTTCCGCCCTTCTTCTCCCCCTTGTTCCTCCGTCAAGTTCCTCCTAATCCTCCTATACGTGCAAACATATGATATTTGTCCTTCTCTGCCTGACTTATTTCGCTCAGCATAACACCCTCAAGGTCCATCCATGTTGCTACACATGGTCCTGGCCATACTTTTGACTTTGCCACCCATAAATGGCAGCTAGAATGGAATTGCAGAAGGTTGAATTTGTGAATTTGTGAATACACAAATTGTATTCTTAAGACTTGAAAGTCAAAAGTACTCCTTGATCCATGGGCTACAGCAGGCGTGAAACACTAATCTCATCATACATCTCCATCAGAGTGCTTTGTCACTGAGCAGCGATATTGTGAAATCTTTTTTCCTGAGCACTACGTCTCAACAGTAGGAAAACAGGCTTAAAATATTCAGTAAACCAGTGGCACCTGGTGGCTCAGTTGGTGAGCACCTGACTTCGGCTCAGGTCATGATCTAGCAGTTTGTAAGTGTGAGCCCCGCGTCAGGCTCACTGCTGTCAGACTGTCACTGCAGAGTCCTCTTCAGATCCTCTGTCCCCCTCTCTGCCCCTCCCTCGCTTGTGCTCTCCCATAAATAAGTATTAAAAAATAATTCAGTAAACCATATAAACAGATGTGCTATCACCCAGACTTTGCTGTTTTACTTTCAGCACGGGCAGAGTAGATTTCGCAGAATCCTAAGGGCCCTGGGATTTTCAGAATGATACGTGAACCCCTAACAAGCTTGACTTCTCCAGCTAAGAAAGTGCTAGATGGCATCTTGCAGCCACAGGCTGCTTTGTCTGCATTTGGAAAATCTGTGGTTCAGTGCAGCCACCTTCATGAACGATCTCTGCTGGGTCTTCTGGAGCGCTTGCTGCAGCTTCTGTGTCAGCACGAGCTGCCCCACCTTGTCCTTTGCTGTTACAGAGATGGTTTCTTTCCTTCAGCGTCATGACCCAACCTCTGCTAACTTTAAACTTGTCTTCTGCAGCTTCCTCACCTCTGCAGCCTTCATATAAGTGGAGAGAGTTAGGGCCTTGCTCTGGATTAGGCTTTGACTTAAAGGAATGTTGCGGGCACTTTGATCTTCCGTCCAGAGCACTGAAACTTTCTCTGTATCCTTAGTAAGGCTGTTTCGTGTTCTTATCGCTTGTGTGTTCCCTGGAGTAGCACTTTATTTATTGTTTTTTTATTTAAGCCTATTTTACTACTGTTGAGACGTAGTGTGCAGGAAAAAAAGCTTTCTTTCAAAATATCGCTGCTCAGTGACAAAGCACTGAGCTTTTATTTCTGAGAGACAGAGACAGCATGAGCAGGGGAGGGTCAGAGAGAGGGGGAGACACAATCTACAGCAGGCTCCAGGCTCTCAACTAGCTGTGAGCACAGAGCCTGACACAGGGCTGGAACCCACGAACCATGAGGTCATGACCTGAGCCAAAGTCGGACACTTAACCGACTGAGCCACCCAGGTGCCCCTCTAGCTTTTGATTTAAAGTGAGAGAGACCTGCAACTTTTCATTTAGAAGCTATTATAGGATTTTCGCATAATTTCAGTCTTGTGTCTCAGTAATGAGGCCTGAGGGTAGAGCAGTCAGAACAGATACCACAGCATTTAGCAGTTCTAGGTGACCCTTTGAACAGGGCCTCATTACCTGCAAATTCCAAACCTCTTGTTTCACAAGAGGGTCATGAGCTTTAGAATATTTTCTAACTGAAGATCCCAAAAGATTATTCTTGGTGCATGCACTGTTTTTTGTTTTGTTTCCCAAGAACTGTGAGAAACTTTTAGCATCAACAGCCACCAGGTTTCCCTCAGCTTTACATACCATATCCTTTAAGTAGCAAGTCATGGGGCGCCTGGGTGGCTCAGTCTGTTGAGCGTCTGACTTTGGCTCAGGTCATGATCTCTTGGTTTGTGAGTTCAAGCCCCACGTTGGGCTCTCTGCTGACAGCTTGGAGCATGGAGCCTGCTTCAGATTCTGTGTCTCCCTCTCTTTCTGCGCCTGCCCTGCTCATGCTCTGTCTCTTGAAAATGAATAAACGTTACAAAAATTTTATTATCAAATCAGTCACAAAATATGTGTAGGTATACTCTGCCAACCTGATTCAGAAGTATATACCTAAAAATATCGTTAATGAGTCTATATCTTCGTCTATTTAAGCCCCCTATATAGATAAAATATACAGTTGTATTTGCTGCTTTCATTCAGATACATGTAGTGACTCAGAACTACCTCTGCAGGAGGCCTGTGCCCGGTGCCCCCGTCTTTCTCTGCTCCCTGGTCAGTCCTCGCACAGGTAACCCTTTTACAGTGGGTCCTATGTAAAGCTATAGGAGCCTGTGAGCATGACAGGTGTCAGTGAACTCTCTCACGTGACACAGAATTCACTTTGGAGCCTTCTATTTTATAACCCACATCTCTTGAGAACCCTAACATTTGCAGAGGGTGGAGAAACTCTCTGCACTGAGAATTTTGGCTTTGAAAGGTTTAGAATCCCCTTCATTTCCACGTGTGTTGTAGCTTCTGGCTGAGGCTATAATGGTCTCCCTCACATTCCTCTGTGATTGTGAACTGTACCAAATACCAGAATCCATGGCCGTTGGGTGTTAGAAACTGCCTGGGGGCTGACCCTTGAGAAAACAAAACCATGGCAGATGAGGTCGCACACACTATGTGAGTGACCATGGGATGCTGTGTGCGTTTGGATCTGTAATCTTTGGGGGCATCTGGGATAGAACCGGTCACCCGTGGGCGCACACGGACTTCGTGAAGTCTGCAACAGCACCACTGTTGCTAAACCTTTCAGTGAGCAGTTGCAGGCAACTCCCGGGAATCTGGCCCAGCCCCGTTTCTGAGCGAAGCCCCTCCACCTCCACCCCTCCAGAACCGCACAGCACGAGGCGCCACTTCACCTGTGCTTCAGGAGGCTCTGATATGCAGTGCGCTTAGCAGAGGCTTACGGACCCGTGAGAACCGCACTGCCCGGAGGACCCTACACCAAGTGACTGCAGCGTGGAGCCAATGAAGGTCCAGGAGACGGGCGTTTCCGCGTGTGCCATCTCGTCCAGGTGGGACTTGCGGGGTCCTGGCGGCAGTCATTTTGGCAGCTCTCGACTCCGTTCCCTGGTTGGAGGCTCCAGAGTGCTGGCTCGAGACGACGTGAGGACTGTGGCGGCACCAGAGGTGTCCCTGCTGCTCAGAGGCGGGTCCGAGACGCCGGGCGGCTCCCAGCCTTGCTGTGCCCAAAGAATCCGATGGCGGCGGCCGCGCCCAGGGACCCAGCTCAGGTAGATGCCCAGGCCTTGGGGTCCCAGACAAGGGAGGCACTCATGGGCGGGGGCCCCATGTCAGAGCACCTGTGTGCAAGCTCCAGACCAAGGGGAACCTGGTGTGAGTTTTGTATGTGCAGAAGCAGAGCATGAGGCAGAGTCCTGCCTGGACTCACAGACCACGGGGGGGTCAGGGGGGCAGTGGAGACCACAGCTCGTTGAGCCCTACCCTCTACTGATGAAGCACTTTTAGAACATACAGAAGTAAGAGGAGGGTGTTCAGGACCCTGGAAAGACCTTAAACTAGAGGTTATGTGGGTTGGAGGCCTTCCCTGTTCTGGTGGTCAGTAAGATGAGGTTGTCCTGGGGCACAGCTACCAGTACAGCTGAGCTGGGAGTATTCAGGGAAATACAAATGTTATTTCCTCCTGATGGTTTGGATCTTCTCTTATCAATGCTTTGTAACTGCAGAAAACATAACTGGGAGGGTTAGTGGGGAGGCTACGTAGATGTAAATTGTGGCCACGGAGGTAAGAGAAGTTGTTGGATTTTAAATTCTTTAGGTAGAGCCAAGCCGATTTTCTACTGTGGAGAGTGAGGTAGAGAATAAGAGACCAGAGTGGCCCCTGGGGCTTTTGTCTTAGAAAACTTCGGATGCAGGCATGAAATGGGCAGCTGGATATAAAAGTCTAAACATCTGAGTGGGGTCCAACATTAGATGTGTAGGTGGCACTTCACATTACACCTAGGAAGAGAAATTCTGATTATGGTGATAACATGATCAAGAGGCCAGGAAGAAGAGTTTGGGCACTGAGTCCGAAGCTGTTTCTTGGAGCAAGTGGCCTCTCAAACACAGGGAAGGGACAGAAGACTTTCAGGGGAAGAGTGGACACGAGTAGGCTGCTGCTTAATTGTGGCAAGCTCTCATGGAGCCTGGTGGATGAGCTCAGGGGCAAAGATCATTCATTAATTTCCAGCACTCGGATATAGGGGCTTTAAGTTTAACTAAAGTGAGGCTCTAAATCCAATATGATTAGTAGTATCCTTAAAGAAGAGGAAATTGGGACACAGGAGATGAAAAGCAGGTCTTCATTATGGATTTGAGGTTGCCCTGGGAAGTGGGGTCCAGCTTGCCAAGCACTCTTGATGCTGTGGGGTCAGTACTATAGGGAGGCACTTAGGGGGTAAGAGAGGTGTAGGAACTGACAGACACCCCCCACCCCCCAGACCTTCAGTATTAGGGACTTAGGAGGGAGGGTGGAGTCCATCCTTGGTTGTACCTGGCAGATACACTGTCGAGGATTTTGGGGAAATTGCCTGCTTGGGGGCTGGTGAGGCCTTGCAGGCCCAGCCCTGAGCTTCACATTATGTTTGTCTGCCCACAACGTCCTTGTTCTTGTAGAGGGTTGACATAGTGATTTATTGGCACCAGGGCTTGGTGTCTCCTCTCAGTGGGGTGGCCTGGAGGAGGAGGAGTTAGGTCCTGTGGAAAGGGGACTGTTGATGCTTTCATCTCTCCCCCATTATGACAGGATGGTGTGACCTTTGAAGACGTGGTTGTGTACTTCTCCTGGGAGGAGTGGGGGCTCCTTGATGAGGCGCAGAGATGCCTGTACCACGATGTGATGCTAGAGAACTTTGCACTTGTGATCTCACTGGGTAAGACCCTCACCCCCTTGTGCCCTGGGCTAGACTCTCCCCCCCTCACACTGGGTTGTAGAGATCGCAGGTACCACTGCCACCGGGGCCGGCTCTACAGCTGCCCTCCTGCTGAGCCCACAGCTTCCGCATCCAGCACTGCTGTCCAGACCTGTGGCCCCTGCCCGGGTTTCCCCTCCTCCTGGCTCACATTTCTGGTCTCTGGCAGAAGAGGGGCTTGTAACGAGGGGCGGTTACAAGATACTCCTCTGTGGTTCTGCTCACAGTATGACTCTTCTTTCTGGATTTTGGTCGTGTGCAGAATTGCTCTGGGGCATTGCCAGTCCTCTGCCTGTCCTTGCCTCAGGGATTTGTGTTATCCAAGTCCCGCTTCGCTCACCCAGGGTTTAGAAGAGTCCAGGGTCCTTCACAGGATGGCCCAGCTGTGTGTTGATGCCAGCAGCCGCACACCTCATTTCTGTTTTCCTCCATCTTCCTCTTGGAAGCCTTTGGTCCCTTGCTGTTCCCCAGTGTTAAGTTACGCGTCCATTAGTCTTTGAATACCGTCTAGTCAGTTGCAACCAGATGTTCCTGGGCCTGGACATAAACGTCCACACAGCACTCACAGCTGCAGGCTAGTGGCAGGAGTGCATTGGAGACCCTGCTTCTTCCTCTGCCGCACCCCCTTCCTCATCTGGTGATGTTAGAATTCCAGGCCTGCAGCCCTTTAATCAACCCAACTCCAGCGGTCTCATTCTTTAGTGTGTCCGACAGACATTTGTGCTTGGCCCTCCCCTTCCGCCAAAGATAAAATGCACTTCACACCTGCATCTCCGGGCTTTCAGGTTGCTGGTACGGAATGGAAGATGAGGAGGCACTTTCTGTGCAACGAATGTCACTGGGCAAGGCTCCAAATCCAGGACCACCCATCTGGAAAGCTCAGCCCTGTGACAAGTGCGTCTTGGTTGGGAGAGACATTTTGTACCTGGCGGAGGAACAAGGACCACATCCGGGCCAGAAATCCACCTGTGAGGCATGCGGGAAGCAGTTGTGGTTCAGCGCAAGCCTTCACCAGAAGCACGACGACGAGAAGCCATTCAGATGGGACATGGAGTTTGTGACAAGCTACAAGTTGCATGTGTCTGGGAAGCCTTTCCCCTGCGGGGAGATAGGGAAGGACTTCCTGGCCGTATTGAGTCTCCTCCAGCATCAGGCCACTCTCAAAGGGGCAAAACCACACAGCAGCTTCGAGCACGAGTCCTTTCCGGGCGGAAAAAGTTCGCACACATGTAGCGACTATGAGAAGTCATTCAGCTGTGACTATAATAAACTTTTCCAGCCTCAGCAGCCTGACCCTAGAGAAAGTTACCATGCCTGGGAGAACTGTGAGAAACCTTTTAACCAAAGCTCCATCCTGAGTAACTGCCAGAGAGCTTGCCCAGCAACAAGGTCTTACGTGTGCAACGAATGTGGAAAATCTTTCAGCCAAAGCTACAACCTCATTCAACACCACAGAATTCACACTGGCGCAAGGCCTTACAAATGCAGCGAATGTGGAAAAGCCTTCAGCTTCAAATTCAGGCTTGTGCAGCACCTGCAGATTCACAACAGAGTGAGACCTTATGTGTGTGGCGAATGCGGGAAAGCCTTCAGCTACAGCTCTACCCTCATTAAACACCAGAGAGTTCACACGAGAGAGAAGCCTTACAAGTGTGGTGAGTGTGGGAATTCCTTCAGCCAAAGCTCCAACCTCATTCAACACCAGAAAATTCACAGTGGAGCAAGACCTTATAAATGCAATGAATGTGCAAAATCCTTCAGCTACAAATGCAAACTTGTTCAGCACCTGCGCATTCACACCGGAGAAAGGCCTTACGAGTGTGGTGAGTGTGGGAAATCCTTCAGCCACCGGTCCACTCTCAATCAACACCAGAGAATTCACACTGGAGCCAGACCTTATAAGTGCAATGAGTGTGAGAAATCCTTTAGCCAAAAGTCCAACCTCATTCAGCACCGGAGAGTCCACACAGGAGAAAAGCCTTACGAGTGTGGGGAATGTGGGAAATCCTTCAGCCAAAGCTCCCACATCATTCAACACCGAAAACTTCACACCAGATAACCTCAGGAGTGCAGCGACTGTGGGGAAATGGTTCATAAGCTACATATGTGTTACATATGTGCAACAGATGTCGGTGTAAGCCTTCACCTAAAGGTCCGGCCTTGTTGGGCCCCAGAAGGTCCTGTCCGGAATGTGGTATTTCCTAGAACTAGAGACTTTGTGAGGGAGCCAGCTCTTGGAAATTGAACGTCCACACCGGGGAGATCTCCCAAAACCCCTAGGTTCGTGGGGAAGCTTCCAGGAGCCCAGCGTGTTCTTACTCTGTTCTGCCAGGTTCCTCATTCAGGGCAGATCGTGTCTCGACCATTGTGAGTGACGGGGGAGGGTAGCACAGCAAGTCCCTTCTTCCTCATTAGGGTTCTGACCCAGTTTTGACAGTGCCAAGGGGTTGAAATGAAAATACTGTTTACCTTCTAGACCTCCTTGCAGTGTACCACGAGGACACGGTATTTCTCTTCTGACCACTGTAGGGCTCCTGTGAGAGTGGTTCCTTTTTCCCAGGGTGTCACACGATGTCGAGCACTGTCATGGGGAAGCTGTTCCCGAGCGCTGCAAAGGAATCATGTGCCTTCATGTGTAAAGTTCACTTTCTGGTGTCATTGGCTGATTTTAAGACTACTATAGGGACCAGGTCGAAAACCCGTGATTGTACGGAAACAAAGATGACGGCAGGACTTAGGATGTATAAACCTCTAACAAAACTTGCATCCACTGATGTTCCAGTTTATACACTCCACCCCAGTGTTCCTCCTATAGTTTTGGAAGTTGAGGCCGTTGTGTCGGTCTTAATTTCTAGTCCATCTCACAGATATTTGCTGCACAGGCAAGAAAATGGCAATAGGATAGAAAATCCCACTGTGGTTGAGACCTGTAGCTTTTCTGACCAGTTGCTGACCCAGATAGAAATGACCTTGAAACTCTTTGATGCAGGGCATCCCTTCCCCAGGCATGAGGAAGGATGGCAGACTCTTGTGCAAAAAAAAGTAGGGGACCCAGACCTCTATTTGATTTTTAAGGAAAGCTTTATTGAGGTATAATTAACATGCTGTAAAACTGCACATATTTAAATTGTATACAAAACCATGGGTGGTAATAAATCTATATAACTCCTTTAATTTTGTGTCCTTTTTAAACTTCTACCCTGCACAGTAAATTATTTTGTATTTTTTACATGATTAGACTCAGATATTTTACTTTTTTAAATTTTGCTTTCCTTTATGCTGAATAATTTAGAGAGCGCACATTTTTTTTATTGCTGAACGCTATTCTGTATGGATGTGCCATGATTTTGCTTACCCCACTTAGCTATCCGCTCGCTGATCACCACAAATAAAACTTCAAACGTACGGACTGCTGAACCTCTATGAACCTTGCCCCATTCATTGTTTATCGCCGTGGCTCCTACTGCATTACCCACCCTCCAGCCCATTACCACCACAGAAAAATCATTTCAAAGTCAGTGGAGACTTTATATAGCAAATGTTGCCACTAAAAATACCGTAGACTTTAACAAATTACCCGCAAAGCTACTACTGTCTTAGGCAAAAACTTGAAAATCTGTCTTAAAAAAATGTTTTTAATGTTTATATATATTTGAGAGAGAGCTTGAGCAGGAGAGGGACAGAGAGATGGAGACAGAGTCCAAAGTAGGCTCCAGGCTTCAAGCTGACAGCACAGAGCCCGAAACAGGGCTCAAACCCACAAGCAGTGAGATCATGACCTGAGCCAGTCTGACACTTTACCAATTGAGGCGCCGAAGTGCCCCCAAAAAATTGTCTTTCTTGTCCCCAAACCATGAAATAGAAGATTGGCAAGCATATTAAAGAAAAATGTTTAACACACACTGGGGAATTCTTGCAAGAAACACATAGCATTTCATTTCCCACTGGATTTGTATATATGATGGCCTTTCTAAAATTGTAAGAAAAATAATAACGTTGCAGCAGACTGCCTGCCTCACTCTCCTTACTCCCTGGACTCAAACCAGGAAAATCACAGTCTTCAAAATGTGATTCACCAACTCACAGCAACAGTGTGGAGACGGTCCCACAATTAGAACCTTCTAATCTGCTACTTGTTCCTAAATTCAGCCCCTTCAGAGCAGCAAGTTCTTTCCATTTGTCTTGCCTGGTTTGTTCACACAGCATGATTATTACCTTCAATTCGAATTCTGAGGCTGGTTTTGCTTAAGTTTCCAATAGTGGCAAGAACAACCAACAAGGCTTACTTACTTTCTTACAATCCTAAGACTTAGGTACAAAATATTTAATGCTTACTTTTTAAGTTACTACCCTTGTATAAAAGCTCTTGATAGCAGCCTTTCTGCCAGCAAACACTGACAACCCACAGACCCACAACCCCACTTCTGGTAGGCAGATACCTCCCTCCTCTCCCTGAAATTACCAGTGACCGGTGAATCCCACCAAACCCAAGACGGTCCTCAGAGCCCTGCAGGTATGTTGTGAGTCATACGGAGTCGTAAAAATCCAGTTCTACATTCCTCCCCCCGCCCCCAGAATGGCTTTTGGGTGACTGCATCACAAAATCATTAAGAACCACCAGGCCAGGTGTATCATAACTACTAATTAGTGTGTTAAGAATGGACTCACAGCCACCACCTTTAACAAATTCTGAGCATAACTGAATATGCAAGTTCCAAGCATAACTTGGAACTTAAATGCCCCTCCACAAGATGACATCCACAAAAGTATGCATACGTGTCTTTTTGGAGTGAAAAAGGAGTTGGTCTTGGTCCTGAACGCCGAGTTAACATGGGTGGTTCACACCCAAGTATGTTACCCTTTCCCTGTATGCTTTTGAACAGGTCATTTTTATTCTTTTAAAAATTTGTTTTAAGAGACGAAAGCAGGGGAGGGGCAAAGAGAGGGAGAGAGAATGAATCCCAAGCAGGCTCCTGAGCCAAAATCAGGAGATGGACACCCAACCAACTGAGCCACCCAGGCCCCTTCAACAGCTTTCTTAAACCTGTCCCCAAGGGGACATCTGGATTAAGTAGGGATTGCCACATGTATTCATACAGAGATTGCCTACCTAACCCTAACCAATCTAGAATGACCTTTACTGCTCAACCTTCGTGGCTCCCATCCGACTTTATTCATTACACATGGGAAGGTCTTTATGCCAGGCAGCCACACAGACACAGATAAAAATGCAGGAACCAGAGTGAGCTCGGGTCTAGAGTTACCTGTTCTAAACTTAGTTTGTCAACGCCACCATCCCATCCAGATTAGGTCAAATTTAAAGTACCGTAAGAAACCCTTAGAGGCACAGGTAAATGAAACCCTGTTTCCTCCCCTTCTTCCTGCCCCTCCCCCCCACTCCTCCTCTCTTGCGTTCTAACAGGGTCTCTCACCTGTTCATCTCGCGGCTCGGTGGGGGCCGGCATGGCGCGCACTGGGCAGGCTTGGGGGGTAGGGGGTGAGGACCCACCTCAGCCAGCAGTCAGTGCCAGCCTTGCCTTCCAAGTGAGCCCCTGACTCGCTCACATTAACACGGCTTGCCCCAGATTCCAAGAGGCACCCGGCGAGAGGTCACCCAGGGCCCCTGACCTGCACAAACTCTGCCTGGAAATCTCCTGGACCCAAACGCCCAGATCGCACGGGGGACCGTCCACCCTACACCAATCGCTTTCTGCGCCCCTCAGGGAACAGCACGACAGCCCCTGGTGCAGCCACTACCAGGCAGGGTGCGCCCGGGCCACCCACCTGCTGGCATTCATGGCCACACCAGAGCCTGGGAAGGAAGGATGCGGCAGGCAGGCGATGCAATCTCCCGCTTCGCTGTGAAGCGCATCACGTCCTCTCCAGACTCTTCCCGAGTGCTGTAACTTCTGCACCTCTTGTTTTTCACGATCAGCCTCTCATTGAGCCTCAGAGGGACCCTACCAGGTGCTCTGCACCCCAAGCTACCCAACACCGGTAAAGCCCCACTGGCCATGCCGGTACCGGTGGCCTAGGAACCGGGCCTCCTGATCCCAAACTCACCGCGCCCCACCCAGGGGCAGGTTCCCACCTGGTCGCTCATCGTTAAATAGAGACATCGAACTTACTGCTTCAAATTCAACAGGTTACCACATCCCTTGGGAGGCCGGGCCACCGTGATCACTTGCTGGCAGTGCAAGGAGAGACACCGCAAGGAGCCAGAGGACACTCAGGCACCAGACCACCGTCGACGTCCATCTTCACCCCCAACACCCTCAGAGTGGGAGAAAGGGACACACAGGCGGTCACGAGCCGGCCAGACAAGGGGTCCCTGCTGGGGAAAGAGAACGCCACCATATACGGCATGGAGCAGGACCGTGGCCTCCCGCCCATCCACCCCAACACGTTCGCCAGGTATCCCCACAGCCTGAGGACCTGGCCACACGACCACCGCGGGCTCAGGACGCACATACCCAGGCACAGGCCCACGCACAACTGGGCCACTGACACAGCTCTCCAGCAGAGGTCAGGGGCAGCATGATCCCCTCTCCTAGGGCACAGAGGGGCACACCCTAAGGCGACGGATCACCAGGGGTGCAGAGGGGCGTGGCGCTGGGTGATTGATCACCAGGCGCAGAGGGGCGCGGCGCTGGGCAGGAGTACTTCTAAGGGTCGACGGTCAACGTGTCCTGCAACCAGCTCCACCTACACTCGAGCCGGGTGACCACCCCTCAGCCACAGGAGTTTTCATTGGCAGCCCCCCCCGCCCCCCGCCGGCCAGGCGGAAAGGTCTCCAGCCCATCCCCACAGAGGGTCCTGCCAAGATCAGACCCTAGAGATCAGAAGGCTTGACAGGGAGCCTGAGCTCAGATGCCCTCACCCTCCCACAGAGTGTAGTGTCCGCGTGCTCAGTGGCAACACCGCCAACCTGGGTGACAGTCCGACAGAGGACAGGGCCTCCTGACTGTCCGCGGGCACTGCAACCTAAGGTGGACAGGAGACCCTTAAAAGGACCTTTAAGTCTCTGTGCCAGGACGAGCTGACGGTGCCCAGCTGGCAACCATGCCAGGCGAGCTTCTGGGGCCCGACCTGTGCCTCTCACCACCAAGGGAAAGGGCCTGGGTGGGAAACTAGACACAAGCTCAGGGCAACGGGTGGGGGGAAGAGCCAGGCGAGGAAGGCAGGGAGGGCCTCCGGGGTGGGATCTGGGCACAGGGCCGAAGACGCGGCCCCACGGGGCGAAGGGAGCCCCTGTGGAAGCCAAGGTGGGACCCGCGACACGCGTCATAGGAGGGGGACGCCACAGGCAGCAGGGACGCGGCGGCTGAGGGTGGGCACCACACGGTGACCTCGGGGTTGACCCAGCACTCGCTCGGAGCTGCCACCGCCACCTTCACCGGTGGCCCTGCAGGTTCACCTGGCAAACCTGCAGGTTCCGCTCCCAGCGCGGCTCTCGCCTCAATTCCAGCTGCACGGCCGCGCACCCCCAAGACGCACAGAGTCGGTTTACCCAGAAGCTGCCCCCGGCCTGCCCCTGCCACTGTGTCGTCAGGGGGTATAACGCGGTAGACCTAGCAGAAGTGCATCAGCATCTCAAACCGCTGACCTCAGAAAACGTCCTTGCACACACGTCCAAGAAGCCCACCTCCACCGGCAGAGGATGAGCCCCCCATCAACCTCTCCTTAGTCATGGCCTCAAGGTGAGAAAATGATACATGGGGATGCCTGGGGGCTCAGTCAGTTAAGCAACGACGGGATCATCACACTCAGGTCATGATCTTAGGGTTGGGAGTTCAAGTCCATGTTGGGTATGAACCTACTTAAATCAAGTACCGAAAATGACCCAAATAGAGCCATGATCCACAGCACATAAATACCCAGCTGCAGTACCCAATTTCAAAGTTCAGGGCCAGCAAGGACGCTCAAGTGCTGGGGACAGCAGTGGCCACCGGGACAACCGACCACTGGCTCTGAGAGCCAGCTGATCCACAGTACCCGCTCCTGGGCAGCGGAGTTGCCCACCAGCGGGACCCACTAAACACCTCGACTGGGCTCCTCCCAAGGTGAGGGCCCCAGGGAGCATCCTGTATTACTTCCCACCACGTAGAGGGGGTTTGGTCCGAGCCCAGGACCCTGGAGAGCATCCCGTATTACTTCCCGACGGGTGGGCTTGTTCTAAGCCCAGGGCACGGAGAGCATCCTGTATTACTTTCCACCAAATAGAGTGGATTCATTCTGAGCCCAGGGCACAGTGAGCACCCCTTATTACTTCCCACCACGTAGAGGGGGTTCAGTCTGAGCCCAGGGCCCTGGAGAGCATCGCGTATTACTTTCCACCACGGAGAGTGAGCTCGATCCGAACACAAGGCACCGGGAGCATCCCGTGTTACTTCCCACCACATGGAGTGGGCTCATTCCAAGCCCAGGGACCATGGGAGCATCCCAATTTACTTCTCACCAAGTAATAGTGGGCTCGTTCTGAGCCCAGGGCACCGAGAGCATCCCGTGTTACTTCCCATCATGTAGAGTGGCTTGTTTCAAGCCCGGGGCCCAGGGAGCATCCTGTAATACTTCCCACACCGTAGAGTGGGCTCCTTGTGAGCACAGGGCCCCGGGAGCCTCCCGTATTCCTTCCCTCCATGTAGAATGGGCTCATTCGGAGCCCAGGGCCCCGGGAGCACCCCGTATCACCTCCCACTACGTCTAGGGCGCTCGTTTAGAGCCCAGTGCACCAGGGAGCATCTGGTATTACTTCCCACCACGTAGAGTTTGCTCGTTCCGAGGCCAGGACACTCGGAGTTTCCGTATTCCCACCGTGGCCTGCGGCCTGGTGCGCAGCACTACAGAGCAGGCAGGAGACGGCAGCGGCACTGAGGGACCTCGGGCCGCAGCGAGGGTTCAGGGACACCTCGGCTGCGCGTTGGCTGCCAGGAGAGGACACCCCGGGCACCCAGAAAGCCCACCAGCCTTTGATGACTCTTGCCCCTGTTGAGGGCCTGCCCCCACAGCCGCTGCTACCCAGGCGCACCCCCCACACGCAGCGGCGAACAGTCAGACCATCTGCCACGCCCGATGCTGCAAGCAAGGCGGTAAGACATGGGCCGGGCGGGCCGACACCCACGGCAAAACTGGCTCCAGCTGCCAGCGGGGCTGCACGGCCCAGAGTCTGCGCAGCTGGAGATCTTCGTCGACGGAAAGTGCACGCAGGGAACTGCAACACGGCTCAGGGAACAGCAACACGGCTCAGAGAGCAAGGTGCCTCACGGAAATAGGGAAGGAAACAATTCGAATGCAGCTGTGCTGCCGGGGGCGGGGTCGGAGAAGGTGCTCCCCGCTCCTCCCCACTAGCCTCCTCCCCCCCCCCATAAAACACTACCAAGGAGACAAAACAACAAAGGACAAACCTCCAAGAGGAATGTGTAAAGAACTCTCAAAACTAACAATATTATCTCAAACACACAAAAACACCCAAATGCAAAATACGCAAAATACACAAAATACGCAGACTGGGCATCTCACCGGAGAGGGAGAGATGCCACTGGTTGGCAAGTGAGCACATGAAAAGATGTGAGCTGTTTCCTGGGGATGCAAATAAATCCTAGCAGGTATGAGGAGACACAGTGGGGAACAGCATGCAAATACGGGTGGGCGTCTAGAGAAACCGGGCCACTCGTGCACCGCTGCTCGTGGTGTAAAACGGCACGCCTGCTCCAGAGAAGTGTGGCAGCTTTGAACACACAACAACAACAACAACAACAACACACCTGTAAATAACTTACAACCTGGAATCTCAACCCCTGGGCTTCTATCCCAGACAAATGAAAACACATTGTGCAGGAAAGAGCGAACCGAGCGGGTCTGGGATACTCAGAACCTACATATTCCAAAGAAAGGTCTGACCTCACTCCTCTTAGAGAGGAAACCTCTAAGCCCTTGGAACATCCTGCCTGATGACTGTCCTTGTTTAGCTGGAACCTTGGGTAGTTAAGGCTACAATGTGATTTTATGTGGGGGCCCTGGGCCATGTATCCGTTTGCCCTCCAGCAGGTAAGCTTCTGTGGAGTCCTGTAAGTCCTAAGAAGTGAGGGATCAAACCCAAAGGTGGACTGGAGGACCCCTCCCTGGCCTGACCACACATGATCACAGAAAATTCTGGACATGAATCTTGTTAGCAGCCCTGGTCATCCTAACCCTGAACTGGAATCAACATGGTGTCCTTCAGGGAACACATGGTTAAACGAATAGCTGCGGAGAGTAGTCATGGAAATGGAAATAAGCGTGTGGGTATACGTACCAAGGGAAGAAATGGCCATGACTGGGCGATGGGCCGTCTACTGTGTGGGGAGATACAGGATAAGGAAACACTTCCAGAGTTTGGAACAGGGTCACTAGGTAAATTATGATAAAATCCATTCACATGGGAAGTCTGTGGGCACAGTGAACGCAAGGAAGGGAAGAAGACCAAGATTTTATAACCGAACCATTTTTAATATGAACTAGGTGGTTGTATATCCAAATCTGGATGGAGAGGAAATCTGGTGTTTATAGAGTTCATAACTAACATCTAACAAGTGGACTAGGTTATTTTTAAAAATCCTAACAATGGCAGGCGCTGTAGGGTTCTGGGTTGAGCAATGGATGCACTTCACTGTAGAACACCCAGGCAGAGGAGCCTATGCCAGCAAACAGTGCTGTGGAGGGCATCAAGAAAGAAGCTTCCGGTTGTCAGGAGTCAGAGGTGAGAGTGTCTTGTGGAACAAAGATGAGAGGCCACTTTGCTGGACTCCTCTGAAGGAAACCGGAACATGACACCCCAAAAAGGTGCCTCTTTGGCACATGAGTTTGTTTGTTTTTTTTTAAGTAGGCTTCATGCCCAGCACAGAGCCCAGTGCAGGGCCTGAAGCCACGACCCTGAGATGAAGACCTAGGCTGAGATCAAGAGTCAGATGCTCAACCAACTAAGCCACCCAGGCACCCCTGGCACATTGATTCTTTCACATTCATGACCCTTAAGACACAGCAGATGCAAGAAGAATGCTCTGATCAGGGACCTTCCATATACCACAAGAAAGGAAGACATCATTAGTCACCAGAGACGGGAGATGGGCGCGGGAACGGGGGCCGAGGAAGCCACACCAACAAACGTTACTAAACTGGCTTCCATCTCCCTAGTTACTTCTTCACCATGAACTACTCCAACCCAAACCCCTTGTCTTGTCATCTCCTCACAAATGTATTGATTATTTACTGCTCCAATCACTTCTTCAGACCTTCATTCTTTTGTGAAGGCTCCTGTGTACCTGTAAACACTCAGCAAAATGTGTTCTTCTGCTGTTAACCTGTCTTAAGTCAGGCCCAGCCAAGCTCCATGAGGGCAGAGAAGTTTTCCTCTCCCAGGGGTGCTAGAATGGGCAGGAAGATGGGAGACAGAAAGTGGGCAGTAGATGTTCACCACAGAACTCCTCTGTGTCCACGGCAAGAGAGAGCAGTTTTTGGAGTGATCTGGGGGGTGACTTACGACTGTGGTGAAGGAAAGAGCAGATGTCAGGTGAAGAGGTCGGAAGGATGTGTGTTGGAAAGTTGGTCACAGAAGTTTGACTCCGAAGTGGCCCGGATAAATTGGGATCTCAAAGAGGACCAACTACGTGGTAATTCTGGAATATGTTATTTTAAAAAATAGGAGTGTGTGTGTGTGTGTGTGTGTGTGTGTGTGTGTGTGTTTAAAAGCAAGTTTGGGTTTACAGCAAAACTGAGTGGAGAGTACAAGGATTTCACATATGCCCTCTGCTCTGCCTTCACTGTTCCCTGCCCACAAGCACACATACACACATGGACGTGCACACATGCACACGCACACACAAACAGGCACTCAGAGCCCCGTCCCGCATCCTATCAACATCCTGCACCAGAGCATGTGTTGGTTCCTCCCGAAGGACATCTTTGCCTCCAACCAAGGTCTGGCAGTTATGAGTCAAGCTGTGGTAAGCACTAGCATGGGGCTCTCTGTGCAAACATGTTTTTGACTCATTGGGTCAATATATACTAATTTATTGTTGTAAGAGTATGTTGTATTTTGAAAGACACTGCAGATATTCATAGACTTTCTTAAAATGGTCAATGCTGAGACCATGTCAGCAGATGGAGGAATCAAGCCAATGAAGGAGGTAGAATTCCAAGATGCCAGAAAAGAAGACGTCATTGCAGAAAAACAATAACCTCAATCCTATTAAGGCTGCTGCTGGGTCTGAGAACTATACGGATACAACACAGATTAACAAGAGAAAAGCCCACACCTGTGTTTCCTAAAACTTTTACATAACATGGGAGCCCAAGAAGTGGCAAAACCTAAATGTGTTTCTACCGGGTGGAAGAGGGGGAGGTTGGGGGAAAGTAACTGAACCCTTTGCAGAGACTTTAGGGAAATAAGAATTACTTGTAACAAACTCTGTACAGAATTTTTTTATCCTCAGCTTCCTGTCCTTGACAAGAATGTCACTCTCCTTCTGGCATCGGGAGGACATTTTCCACGGAAAGGGTGGTATCTCTTGTTTTCAGGATGGAAAAGGGGGAGGTGAGTGCACCATTCAGGCACCTGATGTTTTGGGGGGCTTTTTAAAAGTGCTTATAGCTCAATGAATATTTTGGTTTCCTAACTGAATTCCCACAGGTGGAACTTCCAAATGAAGGGAGGACACTCATTGGGCAAACTGTGACTCTAAGGGTTGTTTTAACCCTAAAGGTTGTTTGAAAGAGTTAACACAAGAAGGATGTGAGTGTACTTAATGATGCTGAACTGAATGCTTACAAATGGCTAAAATGACAAGTTGTTATGTGATGTCTATTCTTAGCATAATTGTAAAAGCCAGAAGAACACCCTCTGCTTTACTTGGAGTAAGGGGGTTCTGGGGTCCTCTCAGAGAGGGTCATTGCCAGTGTGAAAAACCAGAGTTCAGCAATGTGGAAAATGTTCTTCCTCTCGAGGTGAATGAAAACTGTAAATGACAGTAGGTGTCGTTTCTGTAATGGAGAAGGAAAGGCAGGGAGAACCCTGACGCCTAACGCACACTCCCTCCACTTTTCACTGCATTAACATTCTAAGTTGTGTGTAACCTCCTTGTGGGATGACACAGCGCATCAAAACCCTGAAGAGCAACCAAAGCTGTCATCCAATTTTGGTCAGGGCCCATGGAGGTGGGCTGTGTGTGCCCCATGGATGCACAGAAAGGGGGGTGGGGGTGGGGAAGACTTCCGGCATGTATGTCCGCACTCAGCAGGTGTAGGGAAAGAAAAATGATGCTCCTTCTATGACCCTTCTGTGTTCTTGCTTGAGATCCATGTAACAAATAAGAGGGAAGAAGGGAGAAAGGGAGGGAAAGGGAAACAGATGGAAGGGGGGAAGGGGGGAGAGGGAGAGACAGAGAGAAGTTTATTACGGCATTCGAAGCACATCTCCAGAGGAAATCTAAACCGGGAGTAATTCAAAATAGCAGCTCAAAATTCCAGCTTCTATAGCATCAACAAAGAATGAAAATACTGTAGAAAAAGAAGCAGTTTTAGGGTTCGAGGGCTGGCATCTGTGAGAAGGGAAACATGGGACAAGACTAATGTAGTGAGGTTTTGTGTGTAGGTGTCCTGGTGCCTTCTCTGGACCAATGAGAAGGTCTTCTTTCTTCCTGGTCCAGAGAGGGTATCTTCTAAGCGGGAGTTTTAGCTTCTTTCAGGGAATTAAGGAGGGAGTCCCAGTGTCCTTGTGCCTGTTTCTTAAGTGCCTTGAATTAAAAGTAATCAAGATGCCTGGGCGCCTGGGCGGCTTGGTCGGTTAAGTGTCAGACTTAACCTCATGGTTTGTGGGTCTGAGCCCCCCTTGGAGCTCTGTGCTGACAGCCTGCTTTGGATTCCGTGTCTCCCTCTCTCTCTGCCCCTCCCCTACTCATACTTTGTCTCTCTCAAAAATAAATAAAACATTAAAAATTAAAAAAAAATCAATATGCCTAAGTGGCTTGTTTTAGGATGAAATACTCTGGTTCCCTCCTTCGACAAGGAAAACCATTCTTTCCTTATTATAGGAAAATACAGTGTGTGTTCATGCTCTGCTTCATCGACGTTGTGTGTTTGAGTCTCATGGCCTGGGCCAGTGGCTCCACGGCGAGCCTCCTCCATGGGCATAAGAGGCAAAGACAATGCATTCATGCCACCAGACACTCTCGTGACACCAGAGCCAACCAAAGCATCCTGATCCTGGCGTGCACCTTTGTCACCTTCTCCCTTTCGTCCATCTTGGTACTTTATATACGGCTATTTGATAATCCAAAGTTTGGGTGATAAACACCATTGCAATTATGCAAAAACCTTTCTCCACAGGGTTAGCCCCTTTGAGCTCATCATGAACAACAACTCTGTCTCCAAGCTGTTCCCTGCTGGGGGAAAAGGTAATTTCAGTTTCTCATGAGGTCTGGTGGTTTGTATTCTCTGCAACACATTCATATGTCCACTCATCCGTTATGTAAAAACTAAGCCTCACTATGAAGCAGGTACTTCTAGGAAATTCAATGGTGCAATGCATTTGACTGACCAGGGGCCTCGGTCTTTCCAGGAGTTGATAAACACTGCAATGATCTTAGGACACACACTTCTCTTTAGTCTAATGACT
The DNA here is from genome assembly GCF_008692635.1 of Crocuta crocuta. Taxonomy (NCBI): domain Eukaryota; kingdom Metazoa; phylum Chordata; class Mammalia; order Carnivora; family Hyaenidae; genus Crocuta; species Crocuta crocuta. Next base: position 217,078 of record NW_027529632.1, read on the forward strand.
CTGAAGTTGGGCTGCACCACATACCAAATACCATCTTGTACTTGTGGCTGAGCTTTGACCCAGTCCTTTGCTCCATGTGAGACACATAACAGAGGGAGAAGCTGTCAAATCCTTAAAACTGTAAGCTGTCTGAGAGTAACATTAGACTGTGACCAATTCCTGCATCATGTATAACTATCATGAAGACACCTCATCACAGCATTTTTCTTTCTTGAGTTCTCTCTAAAATACTGGGCTCTTTTATAATTGATGGCATCTTAGCCTTGGGTTGATTAAAATAATTTTTTAGTAATACTTATGAAAATAACACCAGCATTCTTCACAGAGCTAGAACAAACAATCCTAAAATTTGTATGGAATCAGAAAAGACCCTGAATAGCTAATGCAACCCTGAAAAAGAAAACCAAGCCTGGAGGCATCACAATTCTGAGGACTTGAAGCTCTATTACAAAGCTGTACTCATCAAGACAGTATGGTACCGGCATAAGAACAGATATTCAGATCAATGGAACAGAATAGAGAACCCAGAAATGGACCCACAAACTTATGGCCGACTAATCTTTGACAAAACAGGAAAGAATATCCAATGGAATTAAGACAGTCTCTTCATCACATGGTGCTGGGAAAACTAGACAGCAACATACAGAAAAATGAACCTGGACCACTTTTTTACATCATACACAAAAATAAACTCAAAATGGATGAAAGACCTAAACATAAGAAGCCATCAAAGTCCTAGAGAATTTCTCCTCTATCCTAGAGGAGAAAGTAGGCAAAAACCTCTGACCTCACCCACAGCAACTCCTTACTCAACACATCTCTGGAGGCAATGGAAATAAAAGCAAAAATCACTATTGGGACCTCATCAAAATAAAAACCTTCTGCACAGCGAAAGAAACAACCAACAAAACTAAAAGGCAACTGACGGAATGGGAGAAGATATTTGCAAACGACATATCAGATAAAAATCTGTAAGGAACTTATCAAACTCAACACTCAAAAAACAAATAATCCAGTGAAGAAATGGGCAAAAGACCTGAATAGACACTTCTCCAAAGAAGACATCCAGATGGCCAACAGACACATGAAAAAATGCTCAACATCACTCATCATCAGGGAAATACAAATCAAAACCACAATGAGATACCACCTCACACCCGTCAGAATAGCTAACATTAACAAACTCAGATAACAACAGATGTTGGCGAGGATGTGGAGAAAGACCATCTCTTTTGCACTGCGTGGTGGGAATGCAAACTGGTGCAGCCACTCTGGGAAACAGTTTGGAGGTTCCTCAAAAAATTAAAAACAGAACTACCTTATGACCCAGCAACTGCAGTACTAGGTATTTATCCAAGAGATACAGGTATTCTGTTTCGAAGGGGTACATGCACCCCAATGTTTATAGCAGTGCTATCGACAGTAGGCTAAGTATGGAAAGAGCCCAAATGTTCATCGACAGATGAATGGACACGGAAGATGTTGTGTATACATACAATGGAGTATTACTCAGCAATCAAAAAGAATGAAATCTTGCCATTTGCAACTATGTGGATGGAACTAGAGGGTATTATGATAAGTGAAAGTAGCCAATCAGAGAAACACAAATATCATATGACCTCACTCATATGAGGAGTTTAAGACACAAAACCGATGAACATAACAGAAGGAGAGCAAAAATAATTTATAAACAGGGAGAGCAATGAAACATAAGAGACTCTTAAATATGGAGAACAGAGGACTGATTGAGGGGTTGTGGGAGGGGAGATGGGCTAAATGGGTAAGGGCATTAAGGAATCTAGTCCTGAAATCACTGTTGCACTATATGCTAACTAACTTAGATGTAAATTTAAAAATAAATCAATTTAAAAATAAACTAAATAAAATAAAATATTTTTCGAACATTTTATTCACTTATTTTCAGTAATCTCTATACCCAATGTGTGGGCTCGAACTCACAGTCTCAATATCAAGTGTCATATGCTCCACTGACTGAGCCAGCCTGGCACCCCTGTATTAATTTTTAAGAAGACAGTTTAGATCTTAGCCAAGTATGAAAGTGCAACAGGTGAGAGAGGCCAAGATGGCAGAGCAGCATGGAACTTTTTTCTCATCTCTCATCCCTGAAATGCAGCTAGATCAACACTGAACCATCTTGCACACCTACAAAACTGATGTGAAGATTAACACAACAATTTGCACAACTTGAACCACAGAACTTGGCAGGTACACAGCGTGGAGAGGAGAACTGGGGGAGAGAGAAGCCATGGAGGGCAGAGAGCTGTTCTTTCCCAGAGAGGATGGAATACAAAAAAAGACACGAATACTTTTCCAAAGATGACATCCAGATGGCCAAAAGACACAAGAAAAAAAGCTCATCACCAGGGAAATACAAATCAAAACCACAATGAGATACCACCTCACACCTGTCAGAATGGCTAACATTAACAACTCGGGCAACAACAGACATTGGCGAAGATGAGGAGAAAGATGATCTCTTTTGCACTACTGGTGGTGGGAATGCAAACTGGTGCAGTCACTATGGAAAACAGTATGGATGTTCCTCAAAAAATTACAAACAGAACTACCTTATGACCCAGCAACTGCAGTATTAGGTATTTATCCAAGAGATACAGGTGTGCTGTTTCGAAGGGGCACATTCACTCCAATGTTTATAGCAGCGCTATTGACAATTGGCAAAGTATAGAAGTATGGAAGAGCCCAAATGTCCATTGACAAATGAATGGATAAGATTATATATATATATAATACATGCACACAAACACACAATGGAGTATTACTCAGCAATCAAAAAGAATGAAGTCTTGGCATTTGCAACTATGTGGATGGAACCAGACGGTATGATGCTAAGTGAAATTAGTCAGAGAAAGACAAATATATGACTTGGCTCACATGAGGAAGTTAAGATACAAAACACATAAATATAGGGGAAGGGAAGCAAAAATAATATAAAAACAGGAAAGGGTGACAAAACATAAGAGATTCTTAAATATGGAGAACAAACAGAGGGTTACTGGAGTGATTATGGGAGGGGGGATGGGCTAAATGGGTAAGGGGCATTAAGGAATCTACTCCCGAAATTATTGTTGCACTATATGCTAATTAACTTGGGTATAAAATAAAAAATAAATTAAAAAGTAAATAAAATAATTTTTAAACATTTTATTCACTTGTTTTCAGTAATCTCTATAGCCAATGTGAGGGCTCGAAGTGACAGACCCGAAATCAAGAGTCACATGCTCCACTGACTTAGTCAGCCGGGCACCCTCGTATAAATTTTTAAAAAGATAGTTTAGATCTTAGCCAAGTATGAAAGTGCAACACGTGAGAGGGACCAAGATGGCAGAGCAGGGTAGAACTTTTTTTGCGTCTCTTATTCATGAAATGCGGCTAGATCAACACCAAACCATCTTGCACACCTACAAAACTGATGTGAAGATTAACGCAACAATTTGCACAACCTGAACCACAGAACTCCGGCAGGTATGCAGCATGGAGAGGTGAACTCGGGGAGAGAGAAGTTGGGGAGGCCTGGGAGCTGTTTTTCCAGAAAGGGGACAGAAACTAGCGGGAGAGTACAGGAAAAGCACTCTCCCCCCATAAGCAGCTGGACAGAAAGAGAAAGAGTGGACTGAACAAAAAAAGGGAGATAGGAGAGGGTTTAAATTCCATTAAGACGCTATAAACAAGGGAGCAGAGTCTGAAACTCTGCAGATCCTTACCTGGCGTTGCTCTGGTGGGAAGGGCGAATCCTCAGGAACAGAGAGCAAGTCCAAGGGGTGTGGATGGGGGGCCACAAGGGAAGAGTCAGTTCCTCTGCCTGGAAGACTTTTGAC
>NW_027529632.1:220978-240089 GCF_008692635.1 Crocuta crocuta
CCCCCCCCCCCCCAACAGGCCAAGGTCCCAGCAGACCCCAGAAAACAGCCACATTCGCTGGTGTCGGAACAAGGTCCTTAACGGTGAATGAAGCCTGGCGACAGGTGGCTGTTGTGATTTCCCATAATCCCTGAAACGCTGCTGCTACATAATCACCTGAACCTTATCTGGGGCGGGCTGGGACCCCGCCGTAGTCTCTGGGCACTGGCAGCAACCCGGTCTCCCGAACGCGCCTGGCGGGGCTGGCACCTGGCCATTGCTCAGTGAGACCCTGCCCCAGAGTGTCTGAGCGGGTCAAAGTCTCAGTCCCTCAGAAGTGATGGCTCAGGAAACACAGTCGTATCTGAGATAAAACTCCGGAGGGAGGTGCCACCTGGCAGGCTGACACCTTGGTCACAGAAAGTGTAGAAGCGGGGAGTGGATGGAAGCCGGAGACAAAGGAGAACTGCTTGATTGCCGGTCAGGGAAGAGCACAGAGTTCTGACACCGGACACCTGGGCGACGCCATTTTCACCGCTGCTGCGCAGGCGCCTACGCACCTACACGTGCCACAACGAGCAGCACCAGTAAACTAAGCAGCGCCATCTAGTGGAGAACGAAGCCACTACACCAAGCCCCACCCAACGGAGCCAACTGCGCTCTGCGGAAACACCGCAAATCTTTCCACCTGCTTAGTTTACTGACTGTTAAATGCTTCATGGTTTGACTTCTAGGGGAAACTGGATGTAATTTCAATCATAATGCATTCTGTTTGCCGGTCCGATTTGAAGAGCCTAAATTTAAGGCCTCCATTTGAGCAACCTCCGGCTGCACGTAGCCCCAGTCCCAGTTCCAGGAAAAGCCTCAGGTTGTTCAAGGCTAAAGCCATCCTCAGACCGCCCTCAGATCGGCTAATCAAAAAAACATTCCTACGGTCTGAGTCAAGGCTGGGAACTGCAGTTATTTTATGCAAAGTAGCCAATTTCTCACCGCTTGCCTGAACCCCACATTAGCCCTTGGAACTCACCTCATAATTGGTTATTTTCAAAGTATTCTTAAAAGTCATGATTGGGTCCCACCAAAAGTAACGAACACCTCACAGATACTGAATGGTCAAAGCTGTTACCATGGGTGCTGTACAATTGTAACTGGTGCTTATGTGATGATGCTAAAAGTACTGTAACACCCCCATCACTTACTCCTTAAAAACCCTGTTTGCTATTGTTCTTCGCTTCACCTTGCTGCCACTACACCAGTAGGCGGGTGAGCCCCTGCTCCAGCTTATAATAAAGACCCTTTTTTAAAAATGTTTTATTTATTTTTGAGATAGAGACAGCGTGAGCAGGGGAGGGTCAGAGAGAGAGAGAGGGAGACACAGAATCTGAAACAGGCTCCAGGCTCTGAGCTATTTGTCAGCACAGAGGCCAATGTGGGGCTTGAACCCATGAACCGTGAGATCATGACCTGAGCTGAAGTCGGACGTTTAACCGACTGAGCCACCCAGGTGCCACATAAAGACCCTTTTGAATTTGCATCGGTGTCGGCTCCTTGGAGGTCTCTGGGAACTCGCAAATCGGGCACAACAGATTAATTTTTTTTCTCTTTTCTTTTCTTATTCTTGAACACAAAAAGTGAAAATTCTTATTTTTATTTTCCATTTTTATAAAAAAGGTTTTTAAAACTTTTCTACTATATTTTTTACTTTTTTGTAAATTTTTTAATTTTTTAAACGTTTTTCTTTATTCTTGAGAGACAGAGAGAGACAGAGCATGAGCAGGGGAGGGTCAGAGAGAGAGGGAGTCACAGACTGAAACAGGCTCCAGGCTCCGCGCTGGCAATCAGCACAGAGCCCGATGCGGGGCTCGAACCCACGAACTGCGAGATCATGACCTAAGCGAAAGTCGGACGCCCAACCGACTAAGCCACCCAGGCACCCCGGAGCCCCTCTAAAAATTTTTAATGTTTTATTTATTTCTGGGAGAGAGAGAGAGCGTGAGTGAGCAGAGAGGGTCAAAAAGAGAGGGAGATACAGAATCTGAAGCAGACTCCAGGCTCTGAACTGTCAGCACAGAGCCCAACGTGGGGCTCGAACCCATGAACGCTGAGATCATGACCTGAGATGAAGTCGCATGCTTAACCCACTGAGCCACCCAGGCGCCCCTGTAAAATTTCTAAATCCTATTTTACTTTCATCATTTCATTTTACCCTATTTTATTGTATGCAGCTTTTTTATTTACAAATATTTTCCTTTCTTTTTCTTTTCTTTCTCTTTTTTCCTCTATTCTATCAAGCTTCTTGCAACAACCATACCAAAACCTAGGAGCTGGCATCCTCTATTTCATTTTTTTGGGTTTTTATGTTTTTATATTTCTATTTTTTATAATTTTTATTTTTTTATGTTTTATTTTATCAATTCTTTTTCTTCCTTCATAATGACAAAGTGAAGGAATTCACCCCAAAAGAAAGAACGAGAAGAAATAACAGCCAGGAATGTAATCAACACAGATACAAACAAGATGTCTGAACCAGAATTTAGAATCATGATAATAAGAATACTAGCTGGGGTTGAAAATAGACTAGAATCCCTTTCTGTGGAGATAAAAGAAGTAAAATCTAGTGAGGATGAAATTAAAAATGCTATAACTGAGCTGCAATCTCAAATGGGTGCCATGGCAGCAAGATGGATCAAATCAGAAAAGCGAATCAGCGATTAAGAGGGCAAACTTATGGAGAATAATGAAGCAGAAGAAAAAGAGGGAAACTAAGTCCAAAGAACATGACATAAGAATCAAAGAACTCAGTGACTCATTAAAAAGGAATAACTTCCTTTTTATGTTATTTATGACAGAGAGAGAGAAAAAGGGAGAGAAGGTTTATGTGAGCAAGTCATAGCGGAAAACTTTCCTAACCTGGGGAAAGACAAAGGCATCAAAATCCAGGAAGCACAGACAACTCCCATTAGATTCAACAAAAACTGGATGTGAGGGCGATCTGACTGCGACATCTGTCACCCCATTGATCGCCAGGGTTGATTCGGCGGATCTGGCTGGCTAGGCGGGTGTCCCCTTCCTCCCTCACCGCTCCATGTGCGTCCCTCCCGAAGCTGCGTGCTCAGTCGAAGAGGACGACCTTCCCCGATAGAGGAGGACCGTCCTTCGGTCAAGGGTATACGAGTAGCTGCTCCCCTGCTAGAACCTCCAAACAAGCTCTCAAGCTTCAACAAAAACCGTCCATCAATCAATAAACAAATTCACAAAATACTGGATGGAACTGGAGGGTATTATGCTAAGCAAAATAAGTGAGTCAGAGAAAGACGAATATCATATGACCTCACTCATGAGGAAGTTAAGATACAAAACAGATACATAGGGGGAGGGAAGCAAAAATAATATAAAAACAGAGCGGGCAACAAAACATAAGGGACTCTTAAATACAGAGAACAAACTGCGGGTTGCTCGGGGGTTGTGGGTGGGCAGATTGGCTTAATGGTAAGGGGCTTTCGGGAGGCCTGTGGGGCTGAGCACTCGGTGTTATACATACGGGCTGAATCACTGGATTCTACTCTTGAAATCGTTATAGCAGTATTGCTAAGTAACGTGGATGCAAATTAAAAAATAAAACAAACAAGAAAAGACAGTTTAGCTAGCTCTCAGTCTATACGCATACATCAATACAAAATTTAAATTACTATAAATTCTGGATGGTCAACTAGGTGAATATGATAAAGTGCAGACTACTTGACTTAGTCTGAAGTTTCAAGGAAACATTTCTTGAGAATATGTTTTTATGATTAGAATGATTATTATGCAGAGATTTCCTAAGTGTAGACTGTTGCAAAGAGTATTCCAGGAGTGTCTGACCAGGAGTGGTCCTGGAAAGCCACGTAAACATTCAGGAAACAGAAATGCCTGAACAGAATGAAGGATACTTCATGTGCACACACTGAACTGGAAGGATAGAACACTTTGTGAAGATGATAACTTACTGACTCATAAACCCAGTGGATGTAATTTATACATGTGAAACCACTAGGAATTAAATTCTATCTTATATAGACTGCAATGCAGTGACCTTTTTTACCTGGTAAAAATCAGTGAAAAGTTCTAGTTCCTTTTTTTAAGTGTATTTGTTCATTTTGAGAGAGAGAGAGAGAGAGAGAGAATGAGGAAGAAGCAGAGAGAGAATCCCAAGCAAGCTCCGCATCGTCAGCCCAGAGCCCAATATGGGGATCAACCTCATGAACCATGAGATCATGACCCATGCCAAAGGTGGATGCTTAACTGACTGAGCCACCTAGGCACCCCATATAGTTCTTTTTCTAAGAATAAAACTTTTAAGTCAGTTTAATTGGTTCAAAAAGTCAAATTTATATGGATATATGAACTTTTAAAAATACATAATTTGTAAACATCTACAAACATTAAACAATGTTACAAACACTTGATATTACACAAAAGCTCAGAGAGTTTCCTGTTTCTTATCTGGTGACCTAAGGTTCAAGGTTATTATTCAAAATCACAATTTAGAATTTTTTTTGGAAAAACTGCTTTGAGGATGGTTATGTTTAGCAATATAAAGAGCCAACCCTTGTTAAAACATTAGAAGATTAATATTTATCTTTCCTTTATGCTACCTTTGGACAATAATTTTCTCTTATATTTTCAAGTATCCTTTGTGAAAATTTCAAAACATTTTCAGTTATTTTGTTTTTTAAACAATAAAGTTTCATTACTCTTGAAATATTTAAGTCAGGTCTATTGGACTCTTTCCAACCATTTTTTTGCATCTCTTGGCTCAATCAAAAGATCGACTGATTGCTGGAGAATGTGTGCACAGGAGAAAAATAAATGATTTAGCAAACTTTTCTTTTCCCACCTGGGATTTGGGAAGTCTTTGACAATGCCACAGATTTTAACACAACCAGGTTGAATGTCTATTTTCCAGGCATGTCTCTCCTCCACAAGGAAGTCACAAACTCAGGGCACATGAAGGCACTTCTGCCAACTCAGAACACTGTGGAGGAAAGGAAATGAAAGGAAAGAAGGGCTAAGAATAGAACAAAGAGGGACAGGGTTTAGGAGGTTTCACCAGTGAGGAAGTTTTAAGTTTATCGTAAATTACTTGATGTCAGAGTTCCTAAGTGGACCCTGCAGTACTGTTTATCTGCAGGAAAAAAAAGGAAATATAGTTCTGATTAACTAATGACCTTCTTTCTATACTTGATATGGAGAGGCTCCAAAGTGGGTTAGACTCAAACTTCCCTCCCTGAGAGATGTTTAGATATGGGTATCTTAGGCAGAACCATCAATTGCTATAATGTCAATAACCTACAATGGGAAATTGAATGCAACAAGTAAACTTAACACTATAATTAATAAATCCTTGTAAAATCACACAGTCAAAATGATTTCAAATCAATTTACAACACAGTAATTTAAGGAAGACGTCCAAAGAGCTGTGGAAATAGATGAAGACCAGCCAAATGAGAACACTCAAAGGCCGTTTATTCAGACTTTGCTGCAACAAAGTTGCCAGACACCATCACTCACCTTTTGGCAGATTCTCAAAGGCTGGCAGAGGAGTGGTAAAGCCTCACGGTTTAAAAAGATAAGACTTTGGGGCACCTGGGTGGCTTAGTCGGTTAAGCGTCCGACTTTTGCTTGGGTCATGATCTTGCGGTTCGTGGGTTCGAGCCCCGCGTTGGGCTCTGTGCTGACTGCCAGCTCAGAGCCTGGAGCCTATTTCAGAGTCTGTGTCTCCCTCTCTCTCTGACCCTCCCCTGCTCACGCTCGCTCTCTCTCTCTCTCTCCTAGAAATAAATAAAAAAAATATTAAAAAAAAAAAAGATAAGACTTCAGGTATGCCCCAAATGGGAAGCTGTTGGTGGCCTAAGTAGAAGAGCATTCTACAGGATTGGTTAGGGTTACATATTTGGCCTTGGTATTATGATGCAAGCAAGGACAAAAATTAAGAATTCTGTCCATTTTTAATCACTTCCCGGCTCTTTGGTGCCATTGTTACTGGGGGTCATCCTTTGGCTTCCTAGATTGTTGCTAGATACAGTGGGTATGACTTCCTACATGTTTCCCTTCTAGATAGCAGGAAACTTGGGCTGGTTATAAAGGTAATGGGTTGGTTTCCTGTGCTGGTTACCAAAGACTGTGGGTCTGAGTTCTATTTTTCTATGTGGCCTGACCATTGTGTTTCTATATTCTCTCAGTTCCACTCTGGTCTTTCTCTCACTTCCAAGAAGTTGACCACCTTAGGGAAAACACAAGATTCAAACTGTCACTGCTTAAAGAGTGTTCATCTTCATAGTAGTTCTGTAAGATTGGCTTGAATTGTGTCATCATGGTGTTCATGTGGTAATAGTACAGCTGCAGAGAAGCATTTAAGACTCTGGACAAAATGCAACAGACCCGCATCATGACCACTATGACAAAACAAGCACAATGAATCGTCCCTCATCTGCTTCATAGACCCAAGTACAAGTTTCATAGACCCAAGTACAAGGAAATAGTAGCGCTGGCACAGATTCCACTATGACTAACCAACAATAAATCTAGAGCAACGAGACTGTCATCACTACTTACAACAGTTGTGTACTACATCTAGGGCAGTGGTGGTGTCATTTAAAACTTCTGCCAAGGCTAGTGATAGGCTCATTACAATCTTTTCTATTTGTATGGTTCCCATTGATGGGAACACTACTCATATAGTTTACATAAACAATGAGTCAGTAACTCTCCCAGTTAGAATGCCCGAGTAACAGAAGTGATCTCATTTTGGAAATCACACCTGAGTTGGATTTCCAACCTTGGTGATTTATAGAACTAGGGTCTCTCATGTATGGACAAGTCTTAAGATACTATTCCTAAAGTGCATGAGGTGTTAGACTGAACCCTGTGTGTTCTGGCCACAAAGGAAGTGGTATCTGTCAGGGGCACATAGACATCTGGAAACAAAGGAGTTCTTCCTGACATGAGGTCAAAACCGAGGGCTTACATGACTGGATTACATACTTGGATCTCTATCAGTCTCTTCCACGTAGTAGGTATTGGGCACATTGCCCTATGAAGAGTATTGAAATCAAACTTAGAATCACCTGGTGTCTGATTAATAGATTGAAATAATTCGTTCTTTTTCTGGGAGAGAGGGACACTAGCAATGTCACATATTGATTTGTGTAAGGTCAATGTCTACATGGGTGCAAGCAGAAGTGCCATCTGCTGTAATTCCCTATGGTCTCATTTGATGAGACCTGAATGGCCCAGAGGTTTTATCATGTTGGGCTGGTGATGAATGCCAAATCCAGCAGTAAAAAGAATGAGGGCAGTAGCTACTTTTAGGGATAATCTATTAATGGTGCTAGAATAAGTATGTTCTGGCCTAACCTAACACTTATAATAGGAAGGAAGAAATTTGTAAAAGGGCCATTAGTGGTGATGACAAATGGGGTCTATAGAAAATGAGGGTGGGACAATTATAGGCAAGCAGATTAAAAAACACAAAACAGGAATTTGACAGACATCTTGCTCTGAGGTCTTGAATGGAAGATGTCATTTGTTTGTTCCGGAGGTCTTGGGTAACCTGTCTGCTTCTGAAGATGAGCTTAAAATCCTCAGTTTGAGGTGGCAGATTGGAGTAGCCTTCTAGTTGTGTGGAATTCTGGATTTCTTCTTTAGATGTGAAAATTGAACCAGAGTGACCCCCTGGAGTTTCACTGCTCTATTTTTTTTTTTTTTTTAATTTGGGAGAGAAAGAACATGCATGTGTGTATGTAGGAGAAGGGAGGAAAGAGAGGGAGAAAATCTCAAGTAGGCTCTATGCTGTCAGTACGGAGCCTGATGTGGGGCTCAAACCCATAAACTGTGAGATCGTGACCTGAGCTGAAACCAAGAGTCAGATGCTTAATGGACTGAGCTGTCCAATTACCCCTAACTGCTCTATTTGTTGCTAACAGCACCTGATAGGCTCCTTCCAATGAGATTCAAAAACAGTTATTCTCTGAGATCTATTCCAATAGATGGAATCTATTAGTTGAAGATCATGAAAAAGCTGTTTAAAACATGTTTTCAGAAGGTGGCCTTACTGAATTGGTGATAAGACTGGATATAGTACATGAGTGTGTCCCTGGTAATATTTTGCCATGTCTGCAAATAAGAGAGCAGCAACCAGTACTGAAAGTGAAACCCCTAGACACATGGGTCTTCTAGTTAGTAATTCATAGGGAGATAACGGAGTGAGCCCTTATGGCCATAAGGGCTACGGGGAATACCACTGACCAAGGGAGCTCAAAGGTTCTGAAAGTTTTGTTGATGTTAACAATGCCAGTCGTCCTTTATCTGTTCCAGAATATTGGGAGTGATGAAGACAGTGTTGTTTCTGAGTCAGGGCTGATGCCTTACAGAGTTCTTTTACGATGGTTCCTGTAAAGTGTGTGACATGATCATCTGATGTAGATGTAAACAGTGGGATGACCCAGGGTTGGAAACAAAATCTAAAAGCTTTTCAGCAAAGAAATGCTTTAACCCACCCTGCAAATAGACATAGAATAACTAAAACATATTCAAGTCTCATGCAGGGTAGACGCTGGCTAAAATCCATTTGAAGGTGTTCAAAGGGCCCTTGAAGTATGGCTACACTTATCTAGGACCCCATAGTGATCTGTGCATGTCCAAGCCATACAGTCCCTATTTGTCCCCCTCACTGGCTTCAGACTGTCTAGTAGGGGTCAGAGCTTTACGAAGAGCCTGGTGGGAACCTTAATCACTCCTTCACCTTAACCTCAGCCCCTGCAAGGCCCCTCAGGTATAAATAGCCCAAGCTTCTCCGCCACTGGTCCTTTGCCCCCCTCTCCAAAGGCACTGATGCCCCTGCTCCCCATCCCCTAGGACAATCATGACTTTTAAAAGATTCTCCATCTGAGCCCCTTCCCTAGGCCATGAGTTCTTTACATCCTCAAACAGCTCCTGAGGCAGGTGTGCTCACTATCCCCATTTTACACAGCTGGAAACTGAACCTAGGGGGAGGCTGGACACCAAAGTTTCTCTTTGTGACCTCCAGTGAAAGCTGGGGATGGAGGAATCGATTCCCAGCCCATGGCACAGCGTCTCAGGAAGTCTGACCCACCGCACTCTCCTTGCTTCCTGGCCTAGCTCCACCCCAAGCACACCCTGCCCTCTGGTTCCAACTACCCTAAGGATCCTACTCTGCTTCTCCCTCCGTCCCTAGGGCACAGACCCGCAGACCCTTTCCTTCAGAGAAGCGGATGGACCCCATGAGTTTGCTAAAGCCGGCATAACACATTACTTCAGACTGGGTGGCTTAAATAATAGAAATGTTATTTTCTTACAAATTTGGAGCCTAGATATCGGAGATCAAGGTGTCAGCAGCACTGATTTCTCCTGAGACCTCTCTCCTTAGGCTTGGAGGTGGTATTTCCTCCCTGTGTCTTCACATGATCTTCCCTCTGTGTGTCTATGTCCTAATTACACCAGTCTTAATGACACCATCACACTGGACTAGTGCCCACAGTATTGCCTTTATTTTACCTTTTCTAAAAGCTCGATTTCCAAATACAATGACATTCTGAGGTACTGGAGGTTAGGACTTCAACATGAATTTGGGAGCGTACAATCCAGCCTATAACTAATGCATCTTTTTCATAGGGAACTAACACTAAGGAGTTCTCCTGAGGATGACCACATTTAACAGCCCCAAAATCACAGCCCTATAACTCACACGTTGCATTCTGAGGTATTAACACAAGAGAAATGAAACATAATGTATAAAGAATCATAACGGTAAGAATCAAACAAAGGTGTATAACAACTGTTAAAGCCAAAAACTGGAAACTCAAATATCTGAAACAGATGAATGAATAAACAAACAGTGGTTTATCCACTGAACATTACATTTCTTGGCAGCCTTAAAAGAAAAAAACTAATTACATAGACCCATTGACAAATCTCAAAATAAATATACCAAATGAGGACATCCGGAGGAAAAAATTAAACATTTTATTATCAATCATATAAAATACAGAAAACACAAATGAATCTTTTGTAAAAGAAAGTAAATCAGTGTTTGCCTGGAGGAGAGAGAGATAATTAAAGGGCATAAGTGAATATGGGGCGATGCATTCGTACAATGTTATGACTGTGATGATGGTTTCATGGGTTTATAAGAGGATCAAAACTTAGCAAATGGTACACTTTAAATATGGACAATTGTTTATTAACCATACCTAAAAGGCTTTAACAGTATAATAAAAAAAAAGTATCTTTCTGTTTTCAGAAAAAGTTTGGCCAACTTATATCGACCCCATCATATCCCTTGTAATGCCCTGGGATCAGCACCTTGCCTCAGTGGCAGCAATTACAGGTAAGCGATTCTACGTGAGTGAGTGGGATTGCAGGCTGGGTACCAAAGCCCACACTGCTGGACTGAGATCTTCCTTCTTTCTATCGTTTTCCTTCCTGTGCAGCAATGGTCTTAAGGTGAACAATGCAGAGAAACTACAGGAATCCGTAAAACCATTAGATTATTTTCTGCCAAGGCCCTCATCTACACAAGACTCACAGTTCAGGAGGATCTGAAAATTTCTTTTTTTTTTTTTTTAAAGTTTACTTATCTATGTTGAGAGAGTGTGGGGGACGGGCAGAGAGAGGAGAGAGAGTCTCAAACAGGCTCTGCACCAGCAATGTGAAACCCAATGAGGGGCTCAAACCCACGAACCATGAGATCATGACTTGAGTGGAAACCAAAAGTCAGACACTTAACTGAATGAGCCATCCAGGTGCCACTAGGAAGATTTGAGAGTTTCTGTTCTTATTCATCCTTTACAGCCTTACTAACTAGAACAATGGTAGGCACCCTTTTCTTTTCTTTTCCTTCCTTCCTCTCTCCTCCCCCCCCCTTTTTTTTTTAGAGAGAGAGAGAGAAAAAGAAAGAGAAAAAGAGAGAATCCCAAGCAGGCTTCCTGCTGTCAACACAGAGCCTGACATGGGGCTCGATCTCATGAACCATGAAATCATGACCTGAGCCAAAATCAAGAGTCAGACGCTTAACAGACTGAGCCACTCAGGCACCCCTGGAACAATGACGAGAGCCCTTTTAAAAGAGGCTCATTCCAACCAGATGCTGCAGTCTCTTGTCCTCTTTATTTGCCCACTGTTTGTATACAATTATGATTCCCCCATAATCTTTCAGCCTGTGACACTACCACACAGAATTCTGGACATCAGCGTACATCACTCGTTTCCAGGACCTGGGAACATAATTCCTGCACCAGTGCTGAGCACAATGCAATATCCCCTGCAGAGGGAAAAATTTTATGTTGTTCCCAGAAGTACCAGAGGTTGTCACAACTGCCCCCTCTTCAGGATGAGGTCTGACACCACAAAATGTCCTGGTATCCAGGCTACAATTTAGCCATAAAACCCTACATAATTTCCTTAGAGGCCTTGGGCAGCAATGCAAACAAGACCCAAACTAGAAAGAGAGCTACCATCATTCCAACCCCCCTGAAGCACATAAAGACTGGGGTGCCCACAACAGCTGGTTCTCCTGTCATTCCATTGTTCTGAAACCACCCCATAAAAGTGAATCTAACCCTCAAGATACAGGTGAGTTAAACAGTAAGGCCTTTGTTATAGCACAGACCAGAACAATGGAGGCAGGCTGTTCCTGGGTTGGTGACTTAGAGGCTAGAAATTCCACAGGAGTCCCCAGACCAACGACATCCTTAAAAAAGGCGACTTGAAAAGTCAGATGGAGCCCTCTGGGCCACAACTGGGTCATCAGAGAGAAAGGAATGAATACTATGGCTTCTCACACATTTACCACGAAGGGAAAACACTAAGGTCTACTTCCCTGGACACATCAGGATGCAGAAATGATACACGTGTGGCACCTGTCACATGGTAGAGGTGAATGGCTGCTGCTACAGAATTATTACTGTTAGTAATAAAAACGTGCTATGGGCCCACGCTGAAACATGCCACGCAGCTGCCACATACCTGCCACTTATTCTGTTGCCTGGATGCACGAGGCTCAATTAAGGCAAGTGGCACCCTCAAAAGAGATCTCCTCGAGTGTTGTTATACTGAACAAGGAAATACATCTGCTACACAACTAGGTTGTTTTTCCCATGTGAATTTTGTGGTAATCAATGAGGTAAGGCCTTTGGCTAATGGCTTTCTCATTCAAGACACTCATAAGGCCCAATCCAGTATGAACTCTCTGGTGTCGAGTGAGGCCGGAGCTTTTACTAAAGGATTTCTCACACTGGTTGCACATATATGGCCTTTCTCCAGTGTGAACTCTCCGATGGTCACTGAAGTTGGAGCTTCGCCTAAAGGACTTCCCACATTCACGGCACTCATATGGCCTTTCTCCAGTGTGAACTCTCTGGTGTTTAAGGAGTGCAGAGCTTTGGCTAAAAGATTTCCCACATTTGCTGCACTCATAAGGCCTTTCTCCAGTGTGCACTCTCAGATGTAGAACAAGGCTGCAATTTTGGCTAAAAGATTTCCTACATTCACTGCACTCATAAGGCCTTGATCCAGTGTGGACTTTCTGGTGTTTTAAGAGACTGGAATTGTAGGTAAAGGATTTCCCACATTCACTGCACTCATAGGGCCTTTCTCCAGTGTGAACAGTATGGTGATGCAGGAGTGCAGCGCTTTGGTTAAAAGACTTCCCACATTCACTGCACTCATAAGGCTTTTCTCCAGTGTGAATTCTCCGATGCTGAATGAGGTTGGATCTTTGACTAAAGAATTTGCCACATTCTCCACACTCAAAAGGCCTTTCTCCAGTGTGAACTTTCTGATGATTATTGAGACTGTAGCTTTGGCTAAAAGATTGCCTGCATTCACTGCACATGTAACATCTTTCCCCAGGGAGGACCCTATGGTGATGAACAAACGTGTGTTGGTGGCTGAAAGCTTCTGTGCAGTCTCCCCAGTGGTGGTGAGTTTTTCCCTTACGGGAGTTGGTCCCGCACTCAGTTCCACTGTTTGACTTCTCCCCAGTGTGCGCGGCCTGCTGCTGGAGGAATCCCGAGCTGACCAGGAAGTCGTTCTCCATCTCCCCACAGACGAAGGGCTTCCCTGACACACGCAATCTACAGCTCTTCCCCACTGACGCTCCACTCACGGTGCTTCTGGCGGGCTTGTGTCCAGTGTGCTCCTTCTGGTGCTGATGAAGATTTCCACTGAAATACACTCTTTTCCCGTGTGTCCCCCCAGTGTGCAGTTTCTCATCGAACTGGGTTTCCTGGTGCCCAGCCAACTGGAAACTGTCTTTCAAGACTGGAGCACACACCTGACAGGGGCTGACCTTCTGGGGAGAAAGACTTGCCTTGGATGTCCTGACAGGTGACACTCCTTCTACAGAAACATTCTGCTCAGATGCCTCGTCATCCTCTGCTCCATGCTGACAACCTGAAAGCAGGAAATGCTGGTGAAGTGCACAGTGACGTCCATGGGAAGGCGGCCGCTACACAAGTGTGTGTCTAACAAACCCAGACATGAGTCCATGAGATTGTATATAGGACAAGGGGTTTCAAGTTCAGGCTGCGGATGAGGCCCCTTAGCAGTACCGGGCCACTAATGATCACAAAATGGGGGTGGGGGCCTCATGAGGTGAGATAAACAACACTGAAGAGAGGCAAGGTCTACAAATAANTTTGGTTAAAAGATTTCCCGCATTCACTGCACTCATAAGGCCTTTCTCCAGTATGAACTCTCCGATGTTGAAAGAGGTTGGAGCTTTGGCTAAAGGATTTTCCACATTCCCCACATGCATAAGGCCTTTCTCCGGTGTGAACTCTCTGGTGTTTAATGAGGCTGGAGTTATGGCTAAAAGATTTCCCACACTCACTGCACACGTAACATCTTTCCCCAGGGAGGACCCTATGGTGATGAACAAACGTGTGTTGGTGGCTGAAAGCTTCTGTGCAGTCTCCCCAGTGGTGGTGAGTTTTTCCCTTACGGGAGTTGGTCCCGCACTCAGTTCCACTGTTTGACTTCTCTCCAGTGTNTCCCCCGCTCATGCTCTGTCTCGGTCTCAAAAATAAAAAAAATAAACTATAAAAAAAAAGATGGCAATCCATTCCCTACACATCTACTACCCATCTACTACCCTACTACTACATCCCTACCCATCTTCCTCCCCAGCATCCAACACAGAAGAGAAACCAGGCCCTCGAAACTGGTGCCACTGTCTCCTCACGGGCACTGGCCATCAGCAGATGAGGATAAAAAAGTATCAAACAAGGGTCTGGCATAGAAGCATTCACTCATTTCTGCTAGACAGTTCCCTAATAGAGACAAATCATGTAATTCTCAATACCAGGGCCCTGGGCATCATGCATACACCCTCAGCAAGCACACATCACTCTTCAGACTGCACATCGCTCCCATTTGCAGACATAGCCATGTGCCCATGGCCACCACCTGCTTACTGCCCCACATGCCTTAGGAGTCTCTTTGGCCTCACGATTATGTATTACTGTATTTCCATCACCTCTTCTGCACCCCACTCATGAGGGTAGGATTGTGTGCTAGGGTTATGGGGATGGCAAACACAGGGGACCTATTGCCGGACAGATGACATCGGCCGCACTTTTCTAACCATATACATTCACAGTCTGGGAGGGGGGGATGCCACACACGACACAGGGCCACACGGGGGCTGTGCTCTGGGAAAGAGCGAACAGCCAGTGGTTGTGAGATCTAAGCTTTGTTATTATAGCAATAAAAAGAGATGGTCCTGTTTCCTGTGGGAAGATGTCACTGACTGATGTGACTCACTCCACGGGCAGGTAGGGAACTGAAATCAACTAGAGGACTACACAGGATCTGATCCTAATCCCTCCATAAAAGCAGTTTGATTAGATCTTACTTGGGGGAGTAGAGTAGGAAGGGAGGCAGCACACAGGTCACCTGAGGCCCCCAGGGTTCCCAGACATGATGCAGCACACAATATTGGGTCTTAGATTCAGGCCTTGCACCACAACCCGATGACAGCATCCATAGAATGCTCTGCAAATTCAAACAGGACTGAATACTGCTATTGACTTCGCAGGACTCCCACTAAGTCGCAGCCCCTAAGCCTCCTATGACGGCTACACTGCTTGGGTCTGTTCCTTGCCTCAGATGGTCCTATGCCACTAGGTGCTGCACTTGCTATCCCCAACGCAACCACAACCTTCCTGGGTCCACCTAACCCCCATCCAAAGCCCAGCTCCATCAGTGGTCCACCTTAGTGACTCTCACAGATGACCACATTTGCCCCTTGGACCTTATCCTCTGGACTGAATGAAGCACCCCAGGCCCCAACAAAGTGCTCACAAAATCCTGGTGAGTGCACAGAGTGGTGAATGAACACCTGCTCCAGTCTGTGTGACATCTTGCTTCGCTTATCTATCCCTTGCCCCCTCATCCACTTTATGTCCACCACTGCCTTGGAAGCCTTGGCCACCTGCCAGCCTATCCTGTCCCCAACACGCACTCCTTTGAGGGCCACCTGCCTGCCTCATTTGTGTTTGTGAAGTCTCAACCCATCACCCAGGTACCCAGGCAAGAGACCCACTTCATGGCCCCCTTCCTCCTCTACCTGGCAGCCTAAGAGCTTTACAGTCATAACCTGAAGATTGCCACTCCTTTTATTTTTTATTTTTTGAGAGGCAGAGGGGGGGTGAATAAGTGTGCATGTGCATGAGCAGGGAAGGGCAGACGGAGGGAGAGTGAATCCTAAGCAGACTCCACATCCAGCACAGAGCCCAACAGGGGGCTTGATCCCACGACCCTGAGACCATGACCTGAGCCGGACACTCAACCAACTGAGACACCCAGGTGCCTGAAGATTACCCCTCCTAAATGAGACCACGGTTCACACACCTGTACCCACCTCATTTTGGATGCCTACATCCTGAACCCTTCCCCAGATTTTCAGACCTCAGTGCACAACTGCCCACATCATGCATCCATTCAGTGGGTTCTAAAACCCCACAGACTCTCAACATACGTAAATCAAATACCTCCTAATACCCCCCGCCCCACATTGAATATTACTTCTACTACATTCTTCATCTTAGACAATGGACCTTCCACTGCTACAGCTGCTGAGGCCTAAAACACTGGGATCATCCCTGAGTCCTGCATTTCACTCCCTCTCCCTCATTAGAGAATCTAGTTGCTCCTTTTAAAACACGCATCCAGGGATGCCTGGGTGGCTCAGTCGGCTGCACAACCGACTTCGGCTCAGGTCATGATCTCACAGCTCGTGGGTTCGAGCCCCGCGTCGGGCTCTGTGCTGACTGCCAGCTCAGAGCCTGGAGCCTGTTTCAGTCTGTGACTCCCTCTCTCTCTGACTCTCCCCTGCTCACGCTGTCTCTCTCTCTCTCCTAGAAATAAATAAAAATATTTAAAAAATGTTTATTTGTTATTGAGAGACACAGAGAGATGGAGCATGAAGGGAGAGGGGCAAAGAGAAAGGGAGACACTGAATCAGGAGCAGGTTCCAGGCTCTGAGTTGTCTGTCAGCCCAGAGCCCGACGCAGGGCTCGAACCCACAAACCGGGAGATCATGACCTGAGCCGAAGTCGGACGCTTAACCGACTGAGCCACCCAGGCACCCCAGCCTGATGCTTTTTTTTTTTTAACGTTCATTTACTTTTGAGAGAGAGAGAGATAGAGAGAGAGAGAACCTGAAGCAGCCCAGAGCCCAATGCAGGGCTTGAACTTATGAACCGTGAGATCCCTGACCTAAGCTGAAATCAGACACTTAACCAACTGAGCTACCCAGATGCCCCATAAACCTGATTCTTTTTAAAGACTGCTGTGCATTTCATTGTCCTCCGCTTCCATGGCTGACTGGCTGACCCAGCCTACAAATTTCTCCTATGTGCCCCCAGTGTCCTTCTTCCAAGCCCACAGAAAACTGTAGAGACTTCTAGGGTAGTCCCTTGCCCACCTGGCCACTCTCAGGGATCCCCTGTATTGAGGACTGGCCCTGGGTATTAAATGACATTAAGGCAAGGAGGCTGGTGACCCTGACACAGACCTTAGGTTCCAGATCCCTGCGGTTGGGATACTGTTTGCTCTTAGCACCCTCCTCAGAGTCCAGAAGGCAGAAGCAAAGGCCACATCATGCCAGCTGCCTCCTGTCCGGAAGAGGGTGTAACCAAACCACGGGGGAGAGTTCATCTGCCAGGTGCATAGCAAGCCGGAAAAAATGAACACCCAGCTTCCAAAGTGAGGAAGAATGGGCTACTTGTTGGTGTGGCAGCACCCAGAAGAACAAAGAGCTAATGCTCAAACTCCGGCACTCCCTAATGCAGGCAAGGGGTCTCCAGAAAAGGTAGATGCTATTGATTGGAAAGCCCACAAAGTCATATAAACAGATGTTACTTACTTTGGGTGCTTTCATCTGGTCCCACAGAGGTCTGTTCTATCTCATGAGACTTAAAATATGAAAAATGGATTCATTTCCTATGTTACAGATTTCATCAGGTACATCTGGTGATTAGGTGTTTAGGATAGTGCTGATCAGCTGCTTGTACATGCCTGAACTACTTGTCCGTGCATAAGCTAGCGCACTTGTATTCCCTCAAGTTACTTTGAAAAGCAAACATTCCTATCTCTTTAGCCTGCGACCATGTGTTCCATGGCTGGTCCAACTGTGCAAGGGGACAAACGACCTACACCGTTTTTTCTTTCTTTCTTTCTTTTTAATTTTTAATGTTGTATTTATTTCTAGGAGAGAGAGAGAGAGCGCGTGAGCAGGGGAGGGTCAGATAGAGAGGGAGTCACAGACTGAAACATGCTCCAGGCTCTGAGCTGGCAGTCAGCACAGAGCCCGACGCGGGGCTTGAACCCATGAGCCGCGAGATCATGACCTAAGCGAAAGTCGGACGCTGAAGCGACTAAGCCACCCAGGCGCCCCTACACCGTTTTTTCTTTCATCAGAAATACGGATGCTGACTGTCACAGGTCACCAAGATTGCCCCCCGCCCTCCCATGAGAGGGCACCGCTCAGGCGGCACAAGTTGGGAGTTAGCCTCTAGAGTGAGAAGTGAGAACTCAGCCTCTGGAAGAGGAACATGGGATTCAGTGGATGGTATCACCTGTCTGCACCTTTCCTATGCTGGGAAAGAGTGATGGCCTCTGCTTCTGGGGTGAAGGAGACCCAAAGGGCCCAGCCTGAGACTATAGATCAGCGCTTTCCATAGAGATGTCCTCCCCTAAGGACTCGGCAACAAGATTTCCTATTCCTTTCATATCCCTCCGCTAGGATCTCTGTTGCCTCCACCTCTGCTCTGGGCTCCAAATCCATGTGTACCTTTGAGTAGTGCCCTCAAAGTAAGATGGATGGATGCGACGTCACCTACTGTGCTTTCCCTCTATCACCCCTCACTTTTAATTACATTTTAGCTATTCCACGTAATAAAACAAAGGGACTTTATATTTTACATTTCTTACAATTATTTCCCACTTTTTTATGCATTCACAAAGCCAAATTTCCAGGAGTTGGGTCTGTAAATTTAAACTCCTGAACCAGGGACTCGGAATTGTGGAGACTACTTTTCCCAGAATGCCCTGAAACGAGCGGCTGCGTCACTCTCCAATGAGAGCTTGAAAAAGGTGATTTCCCGTGTAGCACGTACCGTAGGGCGGGACTTCCGGCTGTCTCTAGAGAGCGGCCATGTAGGCTATCTTGGTTTTCCTCACCTGGTAATAGGTTGCGAAATTCCCCTTCCCCACTGAAATAACAAGACCGAGATGTTGGGACAGGAGGCGCCGACCCGTCTCCCAGGGTGCCCCGCGCCAGAGACGGACAGGGACCGCCGGCCCGGGCATCCTCTCCACTCACCGAATACCATGGTGGCTGCCGTGCCCAGGGACCCGGCTCAGGTGAACCCTCAGACCCCCGCCCTCTCCCCAAGCAGATCCTCAGGGTATCGCGTCCCTGCGACCCAGATCCCGGGGTGCGGACGAGGGAGGCGCTGCGGGGCGGGGATCACATGTCTGAGCGCTGGCGTGACGGGGTGCGGGAGCGGGCTNAAAAAAATTTTAAAAAAAAGTTGTTTGCAGAGGACTGAATTGTAGACTGTTTCTC
>NW_027529633.1:0-55237 GCF_008692635.1 Crocuta crocuta
AACCTAATGTTAACTAGTACAGCAGATATATTAGTGAAATAATGGCTCATGACAATTCAATTAGTAGAAGAAAAGAAATGAGAAGGCTGGTAGAAGTGAGAACTCAGAGGACATATATTATATATTTCAATAAATTGAAATATTTTAAGATTTAAGAACAGAGTTAGGGAATCAGATAAACAAAAAGTTGAAAGGATGGAGGTTTGTAATCACAGAGTGGGGTGCAGGAGTTAGTGATTCTGGAGGTGGAGTAGTTGTGAGTAAAGTGGCCACTCCATGGGAGTGGTGTATGGACATACCTTGAAGAAAGGAAAAGCTGGTATGTGGGTAGGTTTCATAAGCAGCAATAAATAATGAATACAAGAATAAAAAATGACGAATAATTTCAAAATTTTTATTCCATTGTTATTTGTTATTTTGTACAAAGAATTATAGTATACTCTACTAGGCACACATTGATTTGAGTTTTATGCCATTACTTATTTTTCTTTCTTTTGTTAAGTCAGTTGCTTCACTAATTACATATTTTGAAAAACAAATCTACTCTTACACATCATAAAGTACCAAGGGAATGGCTGTAAACTAATTATTGCTGACATAGAGCTATATTTTCATTTTCTTTAGAACAATACTTTAGAGGGAGATACCTAGAAGTGAGGCTGCAGGGACTATCCATCTTTTCATAGATATAAGTAGCTCTTTTTAAAAAAAAAAAATAGACTTATTGAGGTACATCTCACATTTTATAAAATTAATTACTTTAAAATACACAATTCAATGATGCTTTAGAAACTTTACTGAGTGCTGCAACCATCACCATAAATCAATTTTAGAACATTTCCATTCTCCCAATGAAGTCTCTCATGCTGACGTACAGGTAATATCTGTTTGTACTCTCAGCCCCAAGCAGTCACTAATCTACTTCTTGTCTCTGTAAATCTTCTTTTACGGATATTTCATACAAATGGAATCATACCATATGTTGTCTCTTGTGTCTGGTTTCTGTCACTTTACATAAATGATTTTGAAGTTCACCAATCTTACAGCATATATCAGGACTTTATTTCTTTTTATTGCCAAATAATATTTCATTGTAATGACATAATACAATTTATTTAGCAATTTATTGACATAACTAAAAGGGCAGCTTAGATTATTGATTTGAGGTCATTCTTCATTTCTAATATAGACATTTAAAGCTGGATTAGAAAAATTAAGCACTACTTCAGCCATATACTGTAAATGTTGATATATTGTATTTTGTTTTCATTCAAATAAAAGTTTCTTATTTCCCTGGTAATTTCTTCATTCTTTTTAAAAATTTCTTTTTATGTTTATTTATTTTTGAGAGAGAGGGACACAGAAAGAGAGAGAGAGAAAGCGAGCAGAGGTGCAGAGCGAGAAGAGACATAGATTCCTAAGCAGGCTCCAAGCTCTGTGCTGTGGTGTGGGGCTCAGACTCATGAACCATGAGATCATGATCTGAGCTGAAGTCGGATGCTTAACCAGCTCAGCCACCCAGGCACGCCAATAGTTTCTTCTTTCACCCGGGTGTGTGGTTTGTGTTGCTTAGAAAGCTACTGTTTAATTTCCAAATATCTATGCTTTCCTCAAATTACTTTCCGTTATTGATTTCTAATTTAACTCTGTTGTAGTCTAGTCAGGGAATATACTTTGTACAATTTTGAACCTTTTATCTTTATTAGGACTTGTTTTATGGTCTAGTCGAATAGTCTATACTGGAAATGTTCCATATCTACTTGAAAACACTATATACATCCTTTTGCTGGCTGGAGAGTCCCAGGTGTCTGTTAGTTCAAGCTAATTCATAATATTATTCTTCTAAGTCTTTACCAACTATTATTATTGTTGTGTGGGGGCCATAACGTCCTATTTCTTTGTGTGTCTTAAAATATCTTGGTGGAAATTGGACAATTAGATAACATAATGTTGTAACTCTGGAAATTAGATTTCTATATACCCCCTTCCCTCAACACACAAGCATAGGATTTGCAGTTATTGCTGTTTTGTTATTATTTTTCCTTATTGACTTTCTTGGACTAAGTCTGTAAAGTCTGTATTCCCTATCTTATGTGATCACTGAAGTGTCTGCTCAGCTTAGTTTTTAGGTAATGATTGGTCAGTGATTTTCTTAAGGTGCCTTGGGCCAGTGAGTCTTCTGCTTTCCAAGGTGTGTGTGTGTGTGTGTGTGTGAGAGAGAGAGAGAGAGAGAGAGACATCTTTGACATCCAAGTATTTTTGACAATTCCTCCTTAACTTTCAAGTTTGGTTGCACCAAGACTCAAGGTCAGCCAGATGTGACTGGGCCCTCTCAGTGTTTTCATATGCACATGACCTTCTATACCCCAGGAGTACGCTTGCACTTTTAAAAGCCCTCTTTGAATATCTCTTTCCCTAGATCATTCTTTAAAATTTTTGGCTGTGCTCTTGTTTGCGCAAAGTGGTATCACAGCCTTAGGCAGCTGCCAATGTTAAACAATTGCAGCTGATTATTTTCAAAAATTGCCCCAGGGGTAAAGCTTTTCAAAAAGTCAAAGCTCTGAGTCAGATCAAATGATGAAAACACTATGTGAATGCGGCTTTTCCAAGGAGTTTCAACGAGCCAAAGAGTGACAGTACTTGGGATTTTCTAGGAACTTCAAGCCTGGCCTGTCCCACCCTCTGCTACCAGACTGCTAGCTCTCAAGTCTGCTTAGGACCAGGGAGAAGGGGATTGGTAAGAGAGCAACTTAAAATGCCATAAACCTCACTGTTCTTACTGAGGTTCAGTAGTTTTTCCTGAATAAATGCACTTCTGATTGTTGTATGCCTTTGGTTAGTTTCCAGAGTCCTGTAAAAGCTGATTCTGTTAATTTACTTAGTATTTTTGTTGCTTTTACGTGAAAGCATATGCATTGAGGTTTTTATTACTCCAGGCCAGGAGTCCTACCCACATGTAGTTTTTAAATACAATATCAACTTTCTTGCCAGTATATTTAATATAAGTACTCTTCTGCTAAGACTTTCTATTACATTTAGGACTCATATATGTTTAAAAATAAAGACTGCAGCTTTAAAACCACAAAGACTGGAAATGTAAGTAATCTTAACTGTAGGAGATAGCTTCTTTTAATATTGGACAAATACAGTTTGCAACATTCACAGGAGAGACTGAAAAGAATAAAAACAAGGTGAACATGAGGTGAAAAAAATAGGAGCAATTATAAGGCAAACAATGCAAATGAAAATTTGCTGACTGTTAAGAAGATAAATAATTAAAAATTAGTTGATGGAAAATAGAAAAGAACCCTCTCAAAATAATGTATGACAGTTCTCAAAATACATTCAGTGAAACAAAGGACAGGACACAAGATGGAAAATTGAAATAGAATTATTTCAAATTGAAGAGAATAATGATCATGATATAAAACATGAATATGGAAAGAAAAGTATTTTAAGTACCTTTTTAGGGAGGCAAAAATTCTGGATTTAAATAGAAGGTGGAATGAGGGAAGAAAATGCTTCTACATTTTTAAAGTATTAATTCAAGGATCAGACTAACTCACTGTCATCTGTTACCTGACTCATTTCAATCATTTTTTCACCCTTACCTATTCTGATTTCTCTTCATAATCTTGCTTCTGAGACCAGGTGGTTAGTCAGTTGGCCACCAAACATTTGGAATCCCAAAAAGATTTTTAAAAGAATTTGAAATCTGCAGACAAGGCAATTGTTTTGGATGTTTGTGAGATCATATGCCTTAAGTACTTCCAAACACAGCCTGAAATTGAGGGACACGGCTTTAGGTACCCCTTCTCTGTGTCACCAGATATATCCCACTGATGTGGAGGGAAGTAAGTGACGGAAGTGAGTGAAGAGAAATAAGCTCATGAGTGATAGTGAATCATTTTCGTCTTGAGTTCTATGGTTGCACACTGTTGGCCTTCTCTTTGTAACCTCGCTGTGTCCTCAGTGGACACTTGGCTCAGGCCTCCACCCTGCTATCTGACTGCAGGCCCTGCTCCACTGGAACCAGCCCTGACAGGTTCACACGTGAGTCTGGAAGTCTTTGGGGAACCAGAGTAAGGGAGATTTACACGAGACCTCTGTGCCTCACTAGGCGGACCCATTTCAGAAGGATGGAAGAGCTCTAACTAAACTAAACAGCATGGCCACTCCCCGCAGCAGGAGCAGTGCACCTTACTTCACATGCAGCTGGGGCCATGCCCCACAGTCACATAAATGTCATTGTTGACTGGAACACCACCACTGAAGTGTGCTTTTTATACCTATCAGTAGAAACCTGAAAGAGCCAATACAGAGGACAAAGAACACTCTGAGAATCACTCACTCTGGCCCATTTACTCTTCCCTTGAGAAAGGGAGTGATACCTTATTCACAATTATGTAACTTCCACAGGACACAACATTAGGTGAATTTCTAAATACTGTGCCATATTCTGGTTAATATATTTTATAACTGTGTAGAGGCAGTTTATAAATAATAAGTTGTTTTGTTACTCATCTGAACACCATCCTTAAGAAGGACATTATAATTCTACAATAATTAGGGAATTTAGTTATGACTGTTTTGTGGTAGCGGCTTATCTGCATTAATGTGTGTGACAATACAATTCATTTTCATATGTTGACTCATGGAAGATCATATTCATGTGTGTCCAAAAGGTTTAGACAGCTTTCCAAAGTAGAAAGACTGAAATTATCTTGCTAGCTATTAAAATAGTGAACCTTTGGTATAGGCACAAAGAATACTACTGCCCAATACGGTCTCAGTGTGGTGTTGTGGATCCACGAGCATGTAAAATAAACAGAAGGAGGGTTTTTGTCTCTAAGCACATTGAATGCAAATGCTTAGCGTTTTACTCTCTCTCTCTCTTTTTTTTTGTACAGATTTTTGAGCTTCTTTTTAAAAAATATATTCAGAAATAAGTACTTTGGCAATATGCTTAAATCTTTTTTTTTCCAATTAGCTTAGACATGTAGCACAGTGATCAATAATTAAGCAATCATATTTCTGAGTTGAAAAGTTGTTAGAAGTCATCTCACAAAGATAATACTACTGTTCTTTTTTAAAAATTTTTAATGTTTTATTTATTTCTGAGAGAGAGAGAGAGCGTGAGCAGAGGAGGGTCAGAGAGAGAGGGAGACACAGAATCAGAAGCAGGCTCCAGGCTCTGAGCTAGCTGTCAGCAGAGCCCGCCGGGGGGCCCTAACCCATCAACTGTGAGATCATGACCTGAGCTGAAGTCCTAGGCTTAACCAACTGAGCCACCCAGGGACCCCTGATTTTTAATATTTTTAATGCTTTATTTATTTTTGAGAGAGAGAGACAGACAGCATGAGCAGAGGAGGGTCTGAGAGAATCAAAAGCAGGCTGATAATGCTATTGTTCTACACAAGTGTTTCTTGAATGTAAAAATTTGTAAAATTATTTTAAAGCTTGTTTCAACAAAATTTATGCTTTTATGAAAGCACCCCACTCAATACTCTAAATCTTTGATCAGAATACCCACAAAGTCATTCTGACCAATCCCTCCCCATGAACCCACCCAAGACTTCTTCTCTGCTCTTCTCCACACCCTAGAAGGCTAGTCCATGTGGAACATATTTTCTGGACTCCTGGCTCGCTGGGTGTGAAGCAGTAGGTATGGTAGCAGGAGAAAGAAATTCGGTGTTTCTTTCCTCCTCCTTTGTTTCAATCATGCCTCCTTCTGTAAGAGAGACTCCCCAGGCAGCCCTCCTTCAGAGCACCAGCTCCTACCTGGTTTCAGTATCTCTATTTCCTCCCCTTGTCCCTTCAACACCAAGTGTGGTGACAGCTTCCTGCTCTCATGTGCCTCATCATCTCTTGTTGCTGTTCTCTAAACTTTTTTTTACATTTATTTATTTTTGAGAGACAGAGAGAGACAGAGCACAAGTGGAGGAGGGGCAGAAAGAGAAAAAGACACACAATCTGAAGCAGACTCCAGGTTCTGAGCAAGCTGTCAACACAGAACCTGACACAGGGCTTGAACTCATGAACCATGAGATCATGACCTGAGCTGAAGTTGGACACTTAACCAACTGATCCACCCAGATGCCCCTCGTCATCTCTTCTTTGATTGTTTACTCTGTACACAACTCTGTGAGTTGTCTCCACTTAAATATTTTCATTTGAACATTTGGGGTGAAATCTATTTTTTTCTGGGTCCTGACTCATCTATTAACTGACATGTCTATCTTGCCACTCAGGTAAAATGTCCTTGGAAGCAGAAGACTTATGTATAATTTGGGATAGAATAGATTTGACTATGGGAAAAATATTTTAATAAAACTACTAAGTATTAGTAACTTAAACACATAAGTTTATTTCTTGCTTATGTAAAATGCCCATTTTGAGGAGACATCTGGAGGCCAGGAGATGAGGTGAAGGAGTATTTACTCCTTATAGACATCCAGGGTCCCAGTTGCCCATCATAGGGAAAAGAAAAACAAAAGTTCCAGGGAGCTTGCAAGAATAATGAAATGTCCTGGTTTCACAATGACGCACATCAATGCTCCTCAAAACCATTTGGCCTTAAAACAAGTCACATGAATTCACTCAACCAAAAGGAAATCCAATCCTATCATTTTCCCTAAGGGCTGGAAGCCAAAACTATTGGCAAATAGCACTAATTACAACTAAATCTGTACTGTCACCACATATTCAGCTCACTATCTCTCTGAAAAAGCAAAATATTCTTACCTTTTCCTAAGGGACAGCCCAAGGATAATGTTCCTTGGGGAAGACATTTTGGAGCCCCTCTCCTTCCCCCGACCCCAGGGGGTGGGATTGTGTCTTAATCATGTTTTAATTTTTCTCCCTGGAGTGCCTTGATCTCCATGGTCCTGGCCTCAGTGTGGGAAATTCTTCCTTTTCCTTTACCCTCCTTGACTACATCTGCACTAGGCATTGGGATATATTTTCTCCATGGGGACTAATAAGCTTTCCAGGCTTTATTTCTGCCAACAGAAAGCTAGGAACCAATGGCTCTTTTATTTCTTACATGGTCACTTTCTCTTCTAGTGCCAGCTGAAGGATTCTTTAGGCAATAAAATTCTCAAAGACTTGGGTAGTTGACCCTATATTTGATTTCAATCAACTCTACATATCAATAACCATACCCATACTTATTTTCTAGGCATGCTTTATAAATTTGCTATATTTCTCAGGTTTCTGACCTCATGTCTTTCCCTCTGTTAATTTTAATTCTGGTTTTGGAAGCTGAACACACAAGTGATCTTATTTCCCTAAGATATATTTTCCACTTGAACGATTTATTTGTTGCCAACATTTTAACTGGTCATTGCTCCAAAACATCTCATTCCATCCTGATAGTGTAACAGTGCATGTGGCATCTGAGCATTGGCATATCTTTAATGCTTTTAAGTTGTTCCAAAATGTGGATTCATCAGTGATTCAGATTAACATTTTTGGTAGGAATCCTTCAAAAGCTGATTTGCAGTCTTCTAGTTGCATCAAATCAGGAGATGCAACATATGAGTGTGTTTCTCTGATGAGAATAAGCTTAAGCACTTGATAATCATTTTGCCATTTTAAATATAACATTTACTCTGTAGGTATTTGCAGGGGTACTTTGTATGTCCCTCACGTGACCCCACCTGTTGCCCTGACTATCCTTACATGGCTCTGACCCAGGAACTACTTCCAGGAGGCTGAGTCAGAGTTGCCAGGACATGCACACTTTGCTCCCTAGCCCCTCCTGCCCTCAGGTTTCCAGGACATCTAGGCATGTGTGAACATGGACCATCTCATCTCAGCAGGCCATCCTCCTGGAGCAAGGGGTGCCCCTCACTGCATTCCTGATGCAGAGAGGGTGGGTATTTGTGACAGGGTGATAGCCAGAACTTTTGTGGGAGTCTGCTATCCAAGGTGCCTCTTTTCAGCAGACTCTTTTTTTTTTTTTTTTTTTTTTTTGTGGATCTCAAAGGTCCCAGTCCAAAAGAACCATCCCAGGGTGCCCAGATGCTGAGTCTCAGTGGAGGAGAGCAGCTTGCTCCTCCCACCTGCCAGCAAGCATCAGGCCCTCTTGGCTGTTGGAGAGGATCTACTCTGGCTCAGGTAGCCTTCTCCCTGGAACAGCACTTCCCTGCACTGCTGCCTTGATGTGCAGGTTTGAATGGTGGTCACTGTCAGACCCCATATGGTCCTGCTCTCCTTATGGGACAAAGGGACTGTCTGGAAATCATTATTCCCAGGTGTCTCCCATCTCATGTAGCAATGCTCAAGCTCCCATGATCTCATGAGATCTGGTCTGAGGTCCCACAAGATATGATGGAGGAGAATCACCCACTTGAAACAGGATAGATCCTAGCGGGCCATTATCCTGAGTCCCCTCTTATGTCTCAACCATCCCTGCATGGTGCAGCCCTTGGTCAACACAGTAGAGTGGCTGCCACATTGCAATTTGTTCCCCAGCTACCCCATACACTCAGGTTTTCTGGACCTCTAGCTGTGTATGAATTGGCAGCCTTAAGCCTAGCAGGCCCACACTGCACTCTTAATGCGGAGAGCCAAAGGTCCTTTGAAACAGACCCTTGTGTCCTTGTGTTCCCATGCTGGGGGTCAGTCAGCGCCTCTCTGGGAGTTAGGTCCCTGCCGGGCCCAGGATGGCATAGCTCAGCAGATGCAGTTTGGAATCACTGTCTTCCCCAGCTGTCCCCATTGGAAGTCTGGACTAGACCCACATTCCCCAGACCAAGAAGCAATTTCAGCCTGTGTGATTGCTGAGTCACAGCAGTCACTTGTAGTAGTCTGATTTTGCACACCTGTGGACAGGCACAGCCCTGTTGCTGCTGGAGAGGGCCTGCACTGGCCACTTGGCCTTCTCCCTGGAACAGTGGCTCCCTGTACAGCAGCACTGGTGAGAAGGTGTGAATGGCAGTCACTGTCACAGCTCATAGGGGCTGCCCGGCAACCAGGATTCCCAGGTGTCATATCCCACCTGACAATGCTCAGGCTTGCAACAGCTTTCAGGGTCCCTCAGGTTCTGCTCAGAGATCCCCAGAAATTTGCTTTCAGGGAAATTAACTGCTCTGTTTTGGAGAGGAGAGACCCTGGCATCCCCTTGTTTTCCCTAGAGGTTCCTGCTTGTGGCCCTAACTATCCTGACACAGCCCTGACCCTGGGACCAATCCATCCTGGGGAGTCTGCCTTCAGGTTTGGAGGGACTAACTCTACACACGTGCTTTTCACCAGCCTCCTGCCCTCAGGTTCCCCAGACCTCTAGGCCTGTGTGAACAGGTGCCACCCCAGCCCAAGTCCATCCTCTCATAGCCAGGAGTTCCCTGCACTGCACTTGTAATGGCAAGAAGGGCAGGGCGTTTGAGTGAGAGCCCCCATGGCCCAGTGGCTGGGCATTAACGTAAAGGCACCTGTGGGAATCAGGTCCCTTAGGTGACTCTTATCAGTGAACTTCCTTGCTGACTTGGAGTGGCAAGGCTAAGCAGTTGCCATGGGACCTGGCTTTAGGGGAACTGGTAACTTGGCTTTGGAGTGGAGCGCACCTGGGCATCCCTGTGAGTCCTGAGCAAATCCCCAGTGGGGGGGCCTGTCCATCCCTACAATCATGATGAAGGAACTGGCCTCAAGCTGCCTGGATGCTGAGTCTGCACTGCAGGTCATTCTGTGCACCTGCCTGGATATCAGGCCAAGTGTTGGATAGAGCCCACCCTTGCTCACCACATATCTTTCCTGGGGCAGCCTTTCTCTCACTAATCCATTGGAAAAGAGATTAGAATAGTGTTATATTCCATATGGGCTTCCCAGACTAGAGGCCTGTCCAGCAATCATGATTTCCAGGTTCTCACAACTCAGGTGGCCCTATTCAGGCCCAGAATGGCTTCTAAGATCCCAGGAGACCTGGTATCAGAAAGTGGCATCTGCCACCCTGTTTGGGAGCAGAAGGGGCCCTGTATGTACCCTACAAGTCCCTACATCCCAGACACTCAATACATGGCCCTTAGTTGGGAGCTCCACTGCAGCTTTGGAACACCTAGGCCTACACACTTTGCTCCTGCCACCTGCTGCCCTCAGTCTCCCACCCCGGAGGGTCTCTAGGCCTGTGTGCACTGGGGGTGGCTCAGCCTAGCAGTCCACCTTGCTGGAGCCAGGGGCTTCTCATGCTGCACTTGAGATGCAGAGATGGCAAGGTCATTTGGGGCCAACCCCTTGAAGCCCAGCATGGTGGGTCTCAAGGCCTCCATGGGAGTCAGTTCTGCCAGGTATCTCTCATCTGAACTTCTGGCATTCCCAGGATGACCAGGTTAAGGAGTTTCCATGAGTCTGGGCTTCAGGAAAGCAGATATCTGGGGTTGGGGGTGGGATGGACCTGTGTACTGCTGGGAGTCCCCTGGAACCCCCCACCAGGGTCCCTGATCTCTCCACAATTCCTGGGCCAGGGACCTGAGCCACAGTTACATGCAGTTAGCTCCTGCCAGCCAGTCCCTCCTAGCCTTTGGTTAGGGCCTGTGCTGGCCCACCCTGTTGTCTTCCTGGGGCACTGTTTCTCACACTGTTGCTTTGATGAGGAGTGTGAATGCTTAGTACTGGCAGACCCAAATGGCCTTGCTTCCTTTAGGAGATAAGGGGTCTGTCTGACAATTGCAATTGCCTGGTGTCCTCTGTCCTACCTAGCCCTGGTCAGGCTTCCAGGATCCCATGAGATCTGGTAACAGGCGGATTAGCCCTTTCTTGTTGGAGGAGGGTGGACCCACCTTGTGGCCCTCAAGGGTCCCCAAAAAGTACTCATGTGTTGCCCTGACTATCTGCACTTGGCAAAGCTAGGTACCCATTGCAGGTGCCTGGTTGTTGAGTTATAGTGGCTCCAACATGCACATTTTGCTCCCAGGTACCTCCTGCCCACAGGCTTCTGGGAACTCTAGGCCTGTGTGAACAGGTGTTGCTTGAGCTCAGCAGGCCATGTCCCTGGATGTAGGGGAACCCCACAGTGGTCCCATTGCAGAGAGGGAAAATAATTTGAGTCAGACCCCTTGTGGCCCTGTGCTGGCGGGGATAATCAGCACCTCTGTGGGAGTCATGTCTCCCAGGTGCCTCTCATCAGTAGCCATCCCAGCCCTGTGCAGATTGGCAAGGCTATGCTGTTCCATGAAGTGTGGCTTTAGGTGCTGATGGAGGTGTGTCATGGAGTGGGGTGGAATGTAGCATGGCTGTGAGTCCCACAGAAGTCCTCAGTGAAACTTGGTCTATCCTCTCAAGTTCCAGACCTGTGGACAGAACTTAGGGTGCCTGGGTGCCATCAATGCAGCTCATCTAAGAGCATTTGCTCTTATGTACCTGCCTGCAGGCAGGCATCAGGCCCTCTTGGCCTATTGGATGAGGCTTACTCTGGTTCAGACAGTGTATTTCTCTGCATTGCTTTATTGCTGAGGAAGTTTGAACTATAACTACTATTAGACCCCATAATGCTCTCTGTTCTCCATGAGCCTGTGGGCCTATCTAGCAATCCTGATTCCCAGGTGTATCGCTTCCAACATAGCTAAGGTGAAAATGGCTCCCAAGATCCTGGGAAATCTGGTCCATGTCCCAAGAGATCTTGTGTCAGGATAATTATATACATTTTTGGAGCAGGATGGGTCTATCTTCCCTTTACCCTTCTACGTTCAATGGCTCAGGATTTCTAATAACTGCTGAGAGATAGGTTAACAACAGAGGGTAAATGCAGTTTTAACTATGTATGTTTGCAAAGGTAGGGTTTCTTAATGAGAAATGTGGCTTCACGAGGCAGTCAGATATGTGGTGCTTATCAACCGTCTTGGGCTGGGCAAGGGAAAAGGAATTCTGGACTTCTGTTAGGAGAGGAGGAGGCAAGTAGAGGGAAAATAATTAGAAAATATGTGGTAAACAAGAAATTTTTAATAAGGTTTTGTAACTGAACCAACATGATGAGTTCCTTGGTGAGTTATGGATAGAAGCTATACCAGGTTAGTTGTCTCACGAAGGAAACCTTATCTGTAGCAAGCAAATAAAATAAATAAAACCCTTTTATTTAGGTTTAGGATGAATGTTTAGATAGGGATGAATGTTAGCTAGGTCATTGTATCTACGGCCACCCATGTCCCTTAAGGAAACATGCCTATACATACGTTGTATGGTATGTAAATGAGGCTCGTGCTTCTCCTTGGGCAGAGTATTTAGTATTATAATGAGAAAAAGCTAATTGCCTGTTATCCCAGTGGTCACTCCATGGTTCATCCGAGAAGACCTGAATCAAGGATTTAGCTCAAACTGATCAGGGTGTTCTGAGCCACCAGAGGTCTTTCTCTGGGCAGTCATAAATGCTTGAGGGATAGTTTTGGCTTGCATAATGGGGTGTCGTGCCCATAAGGTCCTTTGCCTGAGATAGACTGGAAAGAAGAGTTTAAGGAAAAAATGTGGGACATACTTCGGTGAGTATAAGCAGGTGAGCAGTAAAGATAGTGCCTTGGGGTCTATCTGATAACAGTTTGTTATACGGATTTAGATCTGTTTTCCCATTTGTAGGAGTTGTTAACTCATCTTTCTCTTTGATATAGAAGAGGGAGACACTTTTATAAGTGGAAATTTCCTTTCCTAATGTAAAATTTCCATACAAAAGGAAATTTATTCTGTTTTTCAGAGCTTCTCCTGAATCAGCAGATTTTTCAAAACAATGAGATAAAATTATTTCTCAAAATAATCCTCATGCCAAATGGGCATGTTTTGGAGTGGCATATTCTGGCCCCCTTCAAGGAAGTCCACTCTTCATTAGAAGACACTAAACAACCCCTGTGGGTGGGTTTGCCTGTGCATCATCCATTACTGATCAGTCGTGGGCTGACTGATGTGGAATAATCTTGGCTGCAGTACTGTTCTGTTTGTGTCTCTCCCACCCACTCAGCAGGCCAGCCCAGGTACATTCATGACATGGCAAGGCCAACAGTGGACATTTAAGTACACAACTGTTTTTCCAAAGCTCTGTTTGGGTCTAGTTTCCTATGGTTTCATAAAACAGAAAACTAGAATGCTGAACACATCTAACTATATTAAAACAAACATTAAATATGAATGGATTAAACAATCCAACCAAAAGGCAAAGTATGAAAAATGGTTGAGAAAATATTTAACTTGTATGCTCTTTGTAGGAGATGCAGTTTAGATTCAAACATGTATATTTAAGTTGAAATAAAAAAGACAGAAAAACATATATGATGCAAACAGCAGCCATACAAAAACTGAAGTGGTTACACAGATATCAGACAAAATAGACTTTAAAACAAAGTAACAAAAATGTTACTGGAGATAAAGAGGGAAATTTGATTATGATAGAAGTGGTTCATCTATTAAAAATTTGTAAGAATTATAAATATATATGCCCTACCAACAGAGACTCCGTAGATGCAGAAAAAGCACTTGATACCATCCAACACCTTATTATGATAAAAACCTACTACAAAGGCATGGGAGAAATCTCCTTAAACGTGGTAAAGGAAATCTATGAAAAAATCACAGCTAATATCATACTTAATGATGAAATATTACACAATGTCCCTTTAAGATCAAGAGCAATATAAGGATGTCCACTCTTACTGTTTCCATTCAACATTGTCCTGGAGGTTCTATCCAAGAAAATTAGGAAAGAAAATGAAATAAAAGCATCAAGATCAGATAGAAAGAATAAAAACTATTTCTATTTTGAGTTGACATGACCCTGTTCATTAAAAAATCCTAAGGAAATTAAGACTAATAAACATGTATAACAGGTTTGCTATATACAATATACAAATATCAACTATTTTTGTATTCTATGAATGAACCATTCAACAATGAAATTAAGAAAACAGCTTCATTCATATTACAATCAAAATGAGTCAAGTATTAGGGCACCTGGGTGGCTCAGTAGGTTAAGTATGGGACTTTGGCTCAGGTAATGATCTCACAGTTCATGAATTTGAGCCCTGGGTCAGGCTCTGTGCTGACAGCTCAGAACCTGGAGCTGGCTTCTCATTCTGTATCTCCCTCCCTCTCTGGCCCTCCTCTGCTTGTGTTCTGTCTCTCTCACTCTCTCAAAAATGGATAAAAACATTTAAAAATGAGTAAAGTGCTTGGAAGTAAATTTAACAAAAGATGTAGAAAACTTTGAAACTACAAAAAATTATTTAAAAAAATAAAAGCCCTCAATAAATGGATAGGCATGTATTATATGATAGGTACTCTGATATAAGCACCACATATATTATCTAACGTAATTCTTATTTTAATAATACAAGATGGTTTTTATTATGATGCCCTTTGTATACATGGAAATTGGAGCTTAGAGATGGTGCAAATATTAGCTGTAGGCTAGAATCCTATTGTTCCACAAATAAATTGGGGTGAGTTAATAATCAAAAGTCACTTAGGAAAAAATAGGTAATTTCATCAATTTTACTCCATTTTGTCATTATTTAGAAAGCTAAAAACTCCAGGTATAGGATTGTCCTTCTCTTATACCTACGTCTATCTATCATCTATCTATCTATCATCTATCTATCTATCTATCTATCTATCTATCTATCCATCTATCTTCATATATCCATCTACTTTTATTCCTCATATCATAGATATTTAAAACATAAATTTTAGTAAATTATGTAGAGTGTATAACATATATTGCTCCCGTTTTTTTGAAAAAGACTTTACAGTTAGAAACTGAAACTCTGGGTAGCACCCTATTAGTGAACACTAAAGTTGAGTGCAGTTATAATTAAGAGCATTTGTTTTCCCACATTTAAAAAAGCAAGAAAGATTAGTGATTAAAATAAATAATTACCATTCACTTATCTTAAGTCCATAGTAGTGTATGTATGTGTTTTTGTGAAGTAATTTTTGGAATGGGAAAAAACCTGAGGTACATTATTTCTGCTCTTTGAAGAGTGATCTTTTAGGAAGAATCAACTATGAGCATATTTAGTCATCCGTGAAATTCATGGGTTTGAACTTTGAAAAAAAATCCATTACTGGAAGATTATATGCCATGTTTGTCTTACTGTCTAAAGTTGTTACTGTACTAAGCAAACCTTGATATAAAGTCCCTCTCACATGTGCTTAATAAAAATTTATGCTAGGTCAGACTTCTGTTTGGCATATGAGATTCAGAGAGATTCATAAAATGTTCTTGTTTTAAGGGATCCTATCCTTTAGAAAAGGCACTGTGTGAATTAAACAGCCAGCTATGTTGAAATTAACTTGCCCCAAATCTTTGATAGGCTAAATTCTAGAATGTTTCATAGGACCCAGACTTTCAGTTAATATTTATGATAGTGATATCAATACTTTAAATTACCAAGTTTTATTTCTCAAATGCGGTCTGTGTTTTACAAACAAACGTTTTGTTTACTTCATTTAAGTCACCTTAGGAGAGTGGATAACTAGAGCACAACAAAAGTCCCTTGGATGAAAATGTTAAGTGACTGCTTACTCAGAAACTCACCCATTCCCGAGCATTGGCCTCCAAGTCTTTGAGATTTGAATATGAAGTTCAGCACAATTACAAATGACTGTGTCTCTAATTTTTGTGTTTCTCAGCAAAAGGTTAATCTGTGAGAAACAATATTCCACTGAAAAGTTTTAACACAAATGCATATTTATCTTTGTCTATGGTTAAAATGGAGTGGGTTCTGATAAAATTTCCCATGCTCTATTTTATAGGCAAAACAGAGCTCTTGGGGGACAGTATGCAGGAAATAACCCAAGAAATAGGCCAGAAACAAACAAACAATTTCATAAAATGAAGAGAAAATGCACCTCTCATCTTAAAAAAAATGACATGATGACTCCAACAAACCAACTTTCTAGCAAAACAGCCATAATTAGTGAAAATTATAGGAAGCAAACCCTAAAATCTCTGTACATTGTCTCAATGGCATTCAGCAAATGCAGAAACATTTATTTAAATCTACTAAGTCTCAGTAAGAGCCACGAGAGAATGTGGCTTTAGAGCCCTGAGGTACCCACCTCTACCCATCCACTCAGCATGACAGATGCTCTCTTCCTGGACAGTCTGATGAGAACATAGGCCTCCGTCTCCCAAGAGTGCTGAGAGATCCTTCCTTCACACAGCCCTCACTGAGGGCAGAAAGTCTATTCCAGGAGCAGTAGATGAGAACAGGCCCCATCTCCTCTCCACATTCTACTTACAGAGTATAGATAAACCAAGAAGAACAGAGGTGCTCTGCCCAGAGTTCTACTCAAGTACAAAGACAGGCATCAGTCAGAAGTGGGCTACTGCATCCATGCCTTAGAGCCATGACTCAGAGACTTTGCCCAGGACCAGTAGCAGGCTGTGAGAACAGAGAGGTCTAGAGCTCTCCCCAAGGGAACCAACTTTAATTTGGAAAAATATGTGGGGAAACTCAAACCTAAGTATGATGTTAAAAACAGTAGAAGTTTTGGAGATAAATAGTTAAGAGGATGCTGATAGCTCTGCAAACCACAGTCAGTTAGTAGTTACAACAGAAATCCAGGCACGAAAAACCATCCTGGGGTAGGAATGAGCCTCATAAACTGGCCCAAAGTCTACCACTGCAAAGAAACTCAAATTGAATTGGATCAGAGTGTAGAGAGATTTATGTTCCTGGGCATTGCTGAAAACATTACAGCAAACAGCCAGCAGTTAGTGGAAGCTAGCAACAGGTGTGATGGCGTCATAGGCAGAGATTAGGGAAAGGGAGAGGCAAAGGGTAACAAAAACTGCTGCCATGCCAAAGTGGCCGTGCCTACATCCAGAGCTGGGCCTCCTGGTGAGTAGCATCAGATGCTATGTACTCTGGTAGAAATAGAAGCCATGAAAATTCAAAATAATAAACAGTTCAAAGAATAAACCAAACAAGAAGCAGATAAACCAAATAACCAAGTGAAGAAAAGCAACAAAAATCCCCAAACAAACAACACAAGAAAAACTACAGACCAGTATCTCCTATGAATATAAACAGAAAATCCTCAACAACATAATAGAAAGTCACATTCAGCAACATGTCAAAAGTATGGTACATTCTGAATAAGTGGAATTTATCCCAGGAATGCAAGGCTAACCATCAAAGGCTATTAGGTGTTTCTATTAGGATAGAAACACCAGACAAACTGGGGTACAATAAAAACTGCTAACCTCATAAAGATATCTATGGAAAGCCCACAGCCAATATATTTAACAGTGAATGACTAAAAGCTTTTCCTTCTGAAAAATCTGTATTCTTAGTAAGCATCCAAAATGATGCTGATGTAGCTGGTTCATAGATCTGCACTTAGCAGTCTCTGTAAAATGAGAATAAGTAGTTTACTATCTGATGCAATTAGAACTAGGGATTACCATTAGCTACAGAGGATAAGCCCTAAATGATATGCACAGACCTTAATATTTTCTTGAACTTGCCTTGGTTTGGGATCCACCAAAAGTAGCAAGGCTTTTGGTACAAGTAGTTTATTTAGGGGTGGGAGGTGCTTCTAGGGAACGGAGGGGCAGGAACACGATGAATACAGCACCAACCCAGAAAGTAAAATGAATACCCTGCTATGGGAGTTAAGGACTCTATTCATCCAGAGTCTGCATGGCTCTGTCCTTTGCCCCTGTGCCTGAGATCAGAAATGGGTGGAGAAATGTGAATTGGAGCCCTAATGACGTCTACAAATATTGACCTTCTTCAATAACATAATACTTTGTCTTAAGTCATACCAATATTTATTCATTCCTCAATCCTTCAGTGTTGAATAAGCACCATACAGCTTGGCTTAAATGCAATTTATTTTGGGGGTCCTTTGCAACTAATTTCTCTTTGCTTCAGTTTCTTTATATTAACATAAAGATAATCTTAGTAATCCTAGTAACTCACTTGTGTTATAAAGAATAAATAATTATCACATATGAAGTTAAGGAAAAAAAATTGTGACACGGTTAGAATTCTCAGTAGATGTTATCCTTTTGTTTTATAAGACTAACTGCATTAATCTGTGGTTATTGCATTAAACACAACCATAATGATTTGCACTTTTACTTATGTTTAAGTGGATCAAACTTTAAAAGACCCACGGAGTGATGAAAATCAGAATATGTTTCGGTTGTTATGATTTTTCTTCAACCCTTTATATTTGTTTGTCCCTAACACAACTTCATATTAGTTATTTGCCTTCAATGAGTCTTTCTAGAACACTCAGCACAAGTTTTTAAATTACTGTACTTATTTGTGTTTTTGAAAACACAATATGCATAATGTACATTATGTGAAAGGGACACTGAGCAGGCTCTGTTCCTCCCCTGTCCTGGGCCTTTCAGGTTAATCCTCAGACTTAGCAGCTTTCTCACTTTCTCACATTTTCTGGTACAGATAATCTATGCTTCAGAAGACTTTTATTTTGTTTTCTTGTTTGTTTTGTTTTGCTCCACATAAGTAAAACTTAAAATTTGTGTATTTTTATACCAAAGGTAGCATAGTATGCATAAGTTTTGTCATTCATTCCCTTTTTCTCTTGGAACTTGAAATGTTATTTATTTATTTATTTATTTATTTTTTGTTTAATGTAGCTCTCTTATTGAGAGCTAAAGCACCAACCAGTGCACAGTTGAACACGTTTGGAGAAACATATTTACCTGACAGAGAAACTACTATAATACAAATCAGCTTTTCCTGTTTTTAAGCTTCCTACAAGTGCAAGCACATACAATATTCAAGATCTTGGCTTCTTTCCTTCAGCAAACTGGTAGAGACTCATTTCTCTTATGGTTGCATATATCAGCAGTCCTTTCCTTTTTATTACTGTACAGTCTTGTGCTGTATGAATATATGATTTTTTGTTTATTTGTTCACCTACTGATAAGTATATTTTTGAAAAATCAACTTTAATGAGATATAGTTTTTATATAATAAATGTTCCCTTTTTAAGTGCACGACTCTATAATTCTATAAATTTTGACTGTGTGTAGGCATATGTATGTGCGTACAATCTACATATAGAACAGTTCCAGATCAGAACCCGAGAAAGTACCTTTATTTTGATCCACAATCCCAGCCCCTCAATGGGCAACCACTATTTTGGTTCCACAATCATAAAATTGGTTAGCTTTTTCTTAAATATCATCTAATTGGAATCCTAGAGTATCCACTCTCTTAAGTGTGTGGCTTTTTTTGCTTAGTATATTTTTTGAGGGTCATTCATGTTGTGTGTTCATGCCTATTTACTGATGATTAGTATTTTAATGTATGGATATACTGCAAAATGTTCACCTGTTAATAGATATTTGGATTGTTTCTAGGTTGGAATAGTATAAATAAAACTGCTATGAACACTTCTGTACCAATCCTTTCTGTGGACATATGCATTTAGTCATTTTGTGTAAATAATGAGGCATGGAGCTGCTGCATCATAGTGTAGATGACAGCATATTTACCAAATCTGTTGGTGCAGAAAGGCAGGTGTTGGAGCTAGAGTTATGGATATAGAAACAGATCATTAAATGAATTTGAAAAAGTAGAAAAATAAACTGGAAATTACAGGATGGAATTTTTAAGGTAAAAGTGTAAAGGTTAAATACACTTGGGGGCAATTAACTCTACATAGAAAGATGGAGATACTCATTTATGTCAATACATGTATATGATTTTGTTGCCACTAAAGGTCAAAGTATACTTTGTCATGGGAGACATTTCTTGTTATCTTTGATATTTTTATAAATCTAAACTAAACTAAGGATCATGTAGCACTAAGCATTGCCAAACATAATTGTTCTTTCTTCATATTAATTGGTAGAAAGGAGTCTCTGGGAAGAAGTGTTTTAGCTTAGGAATTAGTTTGAGGCAGAGGATTAAAATTGGTAGAGAAGGCATGTGAGCAAATCAGTTTTCACATATCATTTAATTTTTAGGAAACTCTGCAAAGTGAGTATTATTAATAATAGTTCTCAGATGAGGGAGCTTAGTGTATGAGATGTTAAGGAACTTCCCTTAAGTCACAGAGCTGAACTTGAACACTCAATCTAGTTTCATTCTTACACATTTCCACATCTGACATCCCTAATAGATAGCTGTTGCTAGTCATTGAGAATGTCATTAGTGAGTTACATAGTGAGTCTGATTATAATTTATTCATTTACATTCTACCAAATTCTATCAGGAATTAAATTGTTTTCTAAGAGAAAGTCAGAGAGATTCAGGTGAAGATAGGTATACGTTTGTTTCTGTGGTATGTTAAATGAGTCCCTTGCAACCTGAACTTGAAACAGTAACTTCTATTTCTAACTTCCCTCTGCAGAAAAGCTAGCCAACACGTATTTCAACTACTGGACTTTACCAGAGTCGATTCCAATCATTCTCTTCCATAGTTAAAGTAAGGTTTATTTTGAGCTTATATTGAACTTTAAAAAAAGTCTTTTTACAGGAATAAGACCATGTTACAAATGCAAACATTATACCCAGATAGGTGTTTTAGAATTGGTATCAAGAGAACTAAAACTTTAAATTTAAATTGCGTAAACTTAGTCCTTCCTATTGATAGACCTAATCCTAATACATCACGGGCTTTGATGGTTGTTCAAAGACAACTGAAAGTGATTAATTCTTTGTATATATCCCATCGGAAGGAATATAAGTTTTATGTAGAAAGAATGGGCTCCCCAAACTCTTTTCCAATTTATTTTCAGCTTATCAGTTGAATACATGATAGGGTTTAATAAAATCACTAGCACTGAGTTTCCCTCCTTGTCTTTTAAACAGGTAAGTAAACTAACAAGTGAGTTTCAGTCAGAAGTCACTTTGTCTGTGGTTAAAGGCTGTCCCAAGTGTTTGGTATGAAGGAAATTGTCTTTCAAAAGGAG
The DNA here is from genome assembly GCF_008692635.1 of Crocuta crocuta. NCBI lineage: Eukaryota > Metazoa > Chordata > Mammalia > Carnivora > Hyaenidae > Crocuta > Crocuta crocuta. The sequence continues at coordinate 20,879 of NW_027529633.1, forward strand.
CTGGAAAACAGTAAAAATTTTAAGATAGCAATTTTTGCTTTTACACTTTGGTTTATTTACTCTTTTTATTTTGTTTGAATCTTTTGATGTATTGAGAAATTCTAAATTAATTGATTGCCATATTAAAACAGTCCAGTCATATGTTTTCTGTGTCTATGTTTTGTTGTTGTTCATTTATTGGAAGCTTTGTTAAAAGCTAAAAAATGCTAGTTCTTAAATACACCAATTTTGTTTCCCTTCCTAAAGAACAATAAAGAATTATTGTTAAGAAAAGAAAAAGAAAAGAAAAAATGCTAGTCTATTTATTATATTTGTAAATGATAAGCTGTCTCAAACTTTTTTTAAGAGTTGACATTTTTTAAAAATTGGGAAATTGAGAGAAATAGAAAGAGATTTGTTTTATGCTAACAGCACTACAGCTGAGCCTTTGCTAAAATTTTGTTGTGCTAATTTTCAAACTTTTATTCATAGTTGTAAATAATAATGCCCAGGCAAATTTGTGCTCTGCTCTTTTATTTAGCATTGCATCCTAAGGATTTTCCTGTATTATTAAGTAGTCCTCAGGATTGTAATTGTAAATAACTACATTAATATCCCATCATATTTCCATATGATACTGATGTGTTTTAATATCTTCTATTTGTGGACATTTTGTTCCCACACTTTCACTGTTACAAAAGATACTATAATAAATATGTTTGATGATATAGAACATAGCCCTAGAAATAAAATTATTAGGTCAAGGGGCATAAACATTTTCATGGCTCATGATACAAATCCCCAAAGTTCCAGATATGAAAATTGAAGCAGTTTGTGTTCAGATAAGCAGTATAGGAGCAAACCACACCATTGCCAAAGTGGAACCATATTGATTTTACTTTTGATGTTTCTTAAACATTATTAAATAAATAAATCAATTTATTTATTTATTAATAATTTAAAAATTAAATAAATTAATATATATTATCGTGTATTATATAATATATTATTATAGAACACATAATAATTAATAATTATTATATAATATACAATTATATTATTATATATTGTTAGATTATATATATTAACTTGATTATAATAATATATAATCTATTATACATAATAATATATGTATCATCTTTTTGAGATATAGAAGATGAGTAGTGCGGTAGGTTTAATGATTAAAGACACATGTTTTGGACCTTTTGTGTTTAGATTCAAATCTTATGAATTTAGGTAAATTACCCAATGATAAAAATAATATAGCAAAAATATATGATATTTACTATGTGTATGAATTATGGGAGATGAGAAACTTATAGAATGTAAGTTGTCTATGGCCATCCGCTAGTGGTATAGTCAGAAATACAAACAAGGTATTTCTTATCTCCATTTCTATGCTATAAAAAGCCATGCTAGGGGTCCCTGGGTGGCTCAGTCAGTTTCTTGTGCCCGATTCGCGAGTCCCCAGAGACCACCAAGGCGCCGACACCGATGCAAGTCCAAAAGGGTCTTTATTACAAGCTCGAGCAGGGGCTCACCCGCCTACCGGTGTAGTTGCAGCAAGGTGAAAGGAAGAACAATAGTGAACAGGGTTTTTAAGGAGTAAGGGATGGGGGTGTTACAGTACATGTAGCATCATCACATAAGCACCAATTACAATTGTACAGCACCCATGGTAACAGCTTTGACCATTCAGTATCTGTGAGGTTTTCATTACTTTTGGTGGGACCCAATCATGACCTTTGAGAATCCTTTGAAAATGACCAATTATGAGGTGAGTTCAAAGGGCCCACGTGGGGTTCAGGCAAGCGGTGAGAAATTGGCTAGTTTGTATAAAATAACTGTCTGCAGTTCCCAGCCTTGACTCACGCCGTAGGAATGTTTTTTTGATTAGCTGATCTGAGGGCGGTCCGAGGATGGCTTTAGCCTTGAACAATCTGAGGCTTTTCCTGGAACTGGAACTGGGGCTATGTTGCTCTTAATGGAGCCCTTAATTTCAGACTCTTCAAGTGAAGCATCCAACTTTGGCTCAAGTCATGATCTCATGGTTCATGGGTTTGAGCCCCATGTCTAGGTCTGTGCTGACAGCTCAGAACCTGGAGCCTGCTTCAAATTCTGTGTTTCCCTCTCTCTCTGCCCCTCTCCTGCTCATGCTTTGTGTTTCTCGCTCAAAAATAAATAAACATTTTTTAAAAATTTAAAAGCCATGCTATAATGCTTCTATGATTATCTATACCATCATGGAAGGAACTGAAGTAATAAACATCACTAGATTATAATAAGATGATGAGGTAAGATCCATGGGATTTTTAGGAAGTGTATAGCATATGGTAACTCCTTAAACAATGGCATCAAATATTATGTTTGTATATAATTCACTTATGAATGTATATACATTATCTATCTATCTATCTATCTATCCATCTATCTATCATCTATCTATCTGTATGTATTTCATATTCACTATTGGTTCCAAAGAATATGAGGAAAGCTTTTGTTATATATCTTTTATAATTCAAATTAATTACGTAGCTGAATACATTTATTGAATATCTACACTGTGACGCTTCCTTGAACGTCATCCCTGCCTTGAGAATGCCCCTCCTCTGACCCTGCTGTCAGTGCCTGTCTCTTTTTCTCCCCTGCACACCCTTCCGCACTATCCCCATGTCCAGGCCTTTGTGGACTCCACACCTGGTGGTGATCATTCTGTTTGTTCTGTTTGTTCTGCACGTTCATTCTGTTTATTTTCGCTGAGTTTCAAATCCATGCCTCCAACCCGCTAATGTTCCTCAAACATGCCGTATCCCAAACTAAACTCGTCATATTGTCTTCTTACCTGAAACCCGCCTCCCCTCCAGTGCCCTTATCCCCGCAAGGACATCGCCCTGGTTTTTCAATGGAAAAGCTTCATTGTGACTCTTGTATCTTCTTCGTCTGCATTCAGTCGCCAAACCTGTTCATTTTACTTCCTGCACCTATGTGCCGCTGTAACTATGACCCCTGTCCTGGGTCATGCCCCTGTCAGGAGTTCCCGAGATTGGTGACAACATTTCAGCTTGTCTCCGTCATTCCAGTTTCCTCTCTTCTATTCCATTCCTCATCACATAATGAAAGATATCTTTCAAAACTCACATATGATATCCCCTCTTGCTGAAAATGCTTCCCAGGGTTTCCTTTGCTTTCAGGGTGAGGCCCAAAGTCTCAGCACGCTTGTGAGCTTTTATGCTTTTACCCCTGCTGCTCATCAGCACTCTTCCCCCACTGCTGCCCCATTGGCGTCCACGATACAGACTTCTGAAGCTGTTCTGTGAATACACTCCTAGGTTTTATCCTGCTCCATCTTGCCTACCTTAATTCTCACGGCATTTTCCACCTGGAACATTACCTCCACCTGTCCATTCCCTCCACCCAATCTTCACCTGGCTAAAGCATATCCCTGGCTAAATTTCAACTCAGATATCCCTTCTGTGAGATGTCCTTTCTTAGCTCATAGTTGTACTTGTCTCTGCTTCATATTTCCTCCCAAACCTAGACCAGAGTCCTCTCGGTGTCGGCCACAGTGCTGTGCTCATCCTCGTATCTCCAGTGCTTATTAAATGCCTGGTATATGGCATGGTCTGAATAAGTACCCCATGTAGAAAGAATTACTTTGTTGCTAAAGTGCAAGAAAGCTTTCTGGTTGGGATAGTGCCTCAAGGGCCCTAATAATGAGAACGTTCCTGAATTCTTTATCATTGGCTTCTTCCTGCACTTCAGGTGTATCCTTGTAACTGATGTGACTCAAGATATTAAATAATAGATGCTAGCAGTTAGCAGGTCTGTGTAATTGATAGAAGCTGCATATCTGTTTCACTGCAGGAGTGACAGGAATGATCACCTATGGTGCCTAATTACAGCGCATTATCCACATTAAACATCTAAATGTACAAGGTCTTGTGTTAGACTTCATGAGGACACAGACAACTAAAACAGGTCTCCTGCCTTTGGAGGCAGTCACCATTTAAGGGGAAATGGAAGTGGAAATGGGAGGAGCTCTAGAGGACAGACCTGAAGATAATTTGCTGATATCATCACATACCAACCTTGCTAAAGTGCGGATATTAGATACAGATATAGATATGCACTGTCCATTATAATTATTTTTATATATATTTTATATTACAACTATATTACATATTTTATAATATATTTTATATTATAATTATATAGTTTTCCTTATTCTTCAGTAGTTTCCATATTTCTGAGTCAAGGAAATGGAAGTAATAGAAGTAACAGGGATAAACACATAAAAATCTCACCTTTCAAACCAGTTTCCATGGAAACCAAACAAAGAATAAGAAAAGATATATTATATATTCAACTGCTTTCAGCAACAGTGACATAAATCCATAGTTTTAAATTTTTGTTTCAGTTAGAATTCCTTTAATATGTTGAATGTGAAAAGCATGTGGGCTAGATACAAACCCTGAAATATGCTGGAATTTTCCTACTTGCAACCATCATTTGCTAAAATTATTCATTCATTTAACAATATTACTGAGTGCCTAATGTGTGCCAATTTCTGAAGGTATACTCTGTGACAACTATTGCTCACAGACAAGGAAGATAAAGGAACTGGCACTTACTTTATGCCAGAAAATTCAAAGTGATCTGTGTGTAAATCATCTCATTCCAAAAAATATATATTATTATATACACCTTGTAATGGTTTTGTAAATATTATGCATACTTTGAAGATAAAGAAACTGAAACTATGTTTTTAGAAAGTGAGCTAAACCATGATTTTCAAATCCAAGGGGTCCATTCTTTAAAGCGCTTTCTGAATGTCTGTAATGTCTCTATCAACTTCTAAATAAGTGGGTTAAATCTCCATCATTCTGGTGGAGACAACCCATCAGGAGGGTTGGTGGAGTATGTTGTACATCTTGGGAATATGCCTTATTTTATAATTCTATAAAATATATAAAACATTTCATATATGAAAACTATTACTTGGAAAATAAAAATATTATGAAAGGGTTCAGAATGAGCCAGTTTGGCATATGGATTACTTTGAACAGACATCAATCAAGGCCCAAGAGACTCAGGTAGAACTTGTACCTCCCCTTTAACTGCCTAAAAGAATCTAGATAGAGGGCTAGTCCAGGAAGAGAGCTATCACAGAGGTAACTGCAGAATCTGAGCTAGGTGTCCAAAGCTGAGTGGGGAGGGAGCTGGGCAGGGCCCGAGGACCGACGCCTCTCACTCTGTGTCCCACTCTATGCATGGCATGGCAAATGTTTGCTGTCCCCACCTCCTTGTGAATTGTCTTCCTCCCCTTTGAAGTCCAAGAACTGTCTCCTTTCTCCTTAGCTCAGGATGGCACATAAGCCTCAGCTGTCTGAGTGCCTGAGGACCTCATCTTCTTGTGGAGCTCCTGTGCATATGTCAGTAGATTTGTTTTTCTCATATTAATCTCTCTTATATTAAGTTACCAGCCAAAAATAACTAGAGGGGTAGAAAAAAAATGTTTCCTCCTCAACAATATGAAATGGAAAAAGTGTCTTAAAATATATATGTATTTTTAAAGTTTTTTAATGTTTATTTATTTTTGAGAGAGAGATAGAGACACAGTATGAGCAGGGGAGGGGCAGAGAGAGAGGGAGACACAGAGCTTGAAGCAGGTTCCAGACTCTGAGCTGTCAGCACACAGCCCCACGCAGGGCTTGAATCCAGGAACTATGAGATCATGACCTGAGCTGAAGTCAGACACTTACAAACTGAGCCACCCAGGTGTTTCTAAAATATATATCTTAAATTAACACACACACACACACACACACACACACACACACACACACACACATAATTTAAAAACAGTTCTTCCATTTCACATATTTTATTATCTCAACTTTATATCAGTTATTTTCAGAAAAATATACCAAGACATATACAAAGATTACCTTTCAGTAAGTAGCTCTCCTTAAAAATTAAAGAAATAAAAAGGTATGTTAAAATATGAATGCTTTGTATATTGGAAAAATATTCGAAAAGGCTGACATTAACTTGGGAAGAAAGTTTATTTTCTAGAGAATGTTGTGTTCTTGAAATTTCCTGTGGCTTCCCACCCAGTTATAGAGTGGGTACACAGCTGCCACCAGAGGGCAGTATGGACTTATAATCAGTTCACTTCTATAAAAAGAGACTTCTCACTTTCTTAATCCACAAATCTATGTTGTAGTAGATAAAATCTCCAAAAAGTATTTGTATAATATGTATTGGGACACATGATATTTGATTACCCACGTATTATGACAATATATAACAGTCAGATATTTTTTATAAACATGGATAACCTTTTTTTTTTTTTTTTAGGGAAAAAATAAGAAATGAGAAGCAATCCCTCTGATTTCTGGAAGCCAAAATTCACTCTAATCTGGCTTTCAGAGCTTTAGAATTGCTATTTTCATTCCTAACTGTATTTCTAATAACATATACTTCTGTGAACAAAACAAAGTGGCAGTAAGTTCTGGATTTTGTAATTTTAAGATCAAGTACGTAGAGAATTGTAGGAAAAAACTGTCAGAAATTCATTTTCTTTTTGAAGAATGAAGAAAAAAGGAAGAAAACAGCAAATATTCACTAGGCAATAATTTTCAGCATCAAATGGTCATCTTTACTGAGGCAAATGAATGAAATGACTTGCTTTGTAAGGTTTTTAAGTATCAGCAAGTTTAAAGTTTGTGATGGGTGGGGTAGGGTGTAGGTATTATTCATCATAATGAGTTCTAGACAAATCAACTGTGGCAAGGCACTTTCTCTACACTTAGATACTGGTAAAACCCCTATCATCCAATTTTGGAACAACTCACATGAAACCAAGTGGCAAACACTTTGTGAAAGTTACTAATAATAAGAGTATTTTGCAGTCTATACTTTTGCAAACATTCTCTCATTAAGTGCTCCCACAACACAGTTAATGGATGAATAAACACGCTTAGATTAAATCATAATCTTGAGGTCATATGGCTGGTAAATGACCTGAGTTCCCAAGGGAACAGTTATTGTTTAGGATTAAATCCTAAATCTCTGAATCCTTAATTGGTTAAAGACAGTCCTTGTAATTAGGACAAAATAAATCTAGGCATAGGAGATCAGTTTTACCACAGGCTAAGGCCTCAGGCTCAGACCATGTACCTCGTCTTTCATTGTGATGCACTAGAGTAAACACCATGCTGTTTGTTTTAGGAAAGACCCTCAATGAGTCTACCTGGCCACCAATGGTGGTTGCTGAATTTACTCCAAAGAGAAAGTCACTGGGAATTAAGAAAGTGTCTTGAATTCCCAACCTTGAAGGCATGCTGGGGGTAAGAAGCAGGGTGTAAGTAAGACGTTTCCTCCTGGAGAGGCTGCCTCTGTGTTTCCATCTGGGAACGATGAGCTGGGTTGTTCATACATCCCCCAGTCCAGAAGTGAATAAAATCAATCTTGCTGTGTATTCAACTGAGTTTGTGCAAGAAATCAGCTCCAGCCTCCACTTCCTTTGTCAAGTTAGATCCCCAGAGGCTTGTCCAACCAAGTTTCTTCGACAAGCTAGTGAAGACAGTTTTATTGCCACACCACATGCAACAATATGAGCAAATATTTTATTCTCATAAGTGTCGTCTTCAAAACTGCATATGGCATAGAAGCTTGGAAAGGGCATGTCTTTATTTAAGGAAATTAAATCGTGACAAGAAGGAGATCTACCGCACCTTCATCCCTGTGGGTGAGATAAGAACAATATGCTCAGGAGACCAAGACTAGTGATTACATTTGTATTGTAGAAATCACTCCACTCCTTTCAGACAGAGGGAGTTATTTTTCTGAACACCTCAACTTGTTTGTAAATCCTGGCAAAAACCTAACAGGCACAACTGGATCTGAATATCTTTCTTTTTCATTTCACAGATTATGTGGTGACTATAAGACTAAAACTGATTTTAGGTAATTCTGTTCCTCTGAATTCTGATATGCTCCGTGTCAGCACACACACGTACACACAAATGGTACAGGTCATGAAATGATTTCTGAGCCTTTCCCACTCACTGGCTGTGGCTGCCCCTTTGTTAAGTGCAAATTTTAAAACCCAATAAAACTGTCCTAGTCCTGCATGGACCATGAGTATTTTGGCAACCACCCCTGAAGGCTGCCTGGGAGATGCTCCAAGTTGGGCTCTATAACCCAGAAACTCCATAGCTCCTTGTTACCTCACAGTTGAGATTCTCAAGTTGAAAAGTTCACAGCATAACACAGCTTTCTGAGAAAGAGATTCATTTTATTATATAATTTTCTATTCTTACGTTTATATATCAATATAAATTATATTTATATGTCATGATTATATAATATCCAAACTTTTAAATATTCCTCTTCAAGAATTGAACTGGCTCAGAAAAATCACATGCAGGGGCGCCTGGGTGGCTTAGTCGGTTGAGCGTCCGACTTTCGCTTAGGTCATGATCTCGCGGTTCGTGGGTTCGAGCCCGGCGTCGGGCTCTATGCTGACTGCCAGCTCAGATCCTGGAGCCTGTTTCAGTCTGTGACTCCCTCTCTCTCTGACCCTCCCCTGCTCACACTGTCTCTCTCTCTCTCCTAGAAATAAATAAAACATTAAAAAAAAATTTAAAAAAGGGGGGGGGCACCCCTGGGGTCCTTGGCTGGGTCTTGGCTGTCAGGTACCTCTATTTGACTAAACTTCTCAGGCAGATTGTTCCATTTCTTTATCATTCCCTCTGTCCAAACTCACCTGTGTCCTGTTCATTCAGCATGGAGTTACTCTAAAAACAGTTTGTATTAATTTATTTGAAGTAAGGTACTATTGATTTATTGAGCTCAATGCCTATTCTGTTTTCATAAAGAATAGTTCTCTAAGGATGGGTCCTTCATGGTGAGATTTATGGTATCAGTAGAAAGCCAGTGGTGAAAGACCTGCTGGACAGAAGGGACCTCCCTCATGCCTTTTACTCTAGACCGTATTGGCTACCAATTACTTTGCTGATTTGTAGGAGGACCCAGTGCCAAAGGCCAGAAGGCAGTTCCTCCTCTCCGGGTGAAACTAGTGTTCTGGGGACCTAGCCTGGATGTCAGCAAGACATTAATCATGACTGTGGAGTGTGGGCTCTGAGGCATTCTTCACAGCCTGCCCTGGTCAGCCAACTCTGGCATTTTAAAACTTTGGATTATCTGGAAGGAAGTCGCATCTTCAAAATTTCCAGATCCCAACCCAGGACCAGATCAAGGGGTGTGTTTCAAAAGCCTGAGAAGACATTTAACTAAACAATATGCTCTGAACAAATGAACATGATATAAATGTATCAAATTAACTAAGTATCGAGTAAAGAAAGACCTTGCAGATATGTACAATTTGGTGCCATTTAAGTAAAAATTTAAAAATATACTGATGTTATACTAATACATAATTTTATGCATACATGCATATTTAGTGCACTTATAGAAACTTTCAAGAGAAAATCACATACAAACATTAGGTCAGGGAAAAAAAGTTACTTGAGAGGGGAAGAAAAGAACTTACTTGAGAGGGACACAGGGGCAAGGATGTGAGTTGGTTTGTTGTTTGTGTCAAGGCAATAACTTGTGATATATTTTGGAGATAGAATATGTGTCTTTAGATATTTTCTCTATGCTTAAAATATTTCAGAACTTAAAACAGTAATAAAATATGAAAGAGGAATAAACATAATAATTTTATTATTTATAATTTTTTGCATATTAAAAATACCACCTTTAAAATTCCATGGTAGAAATTATTCCCTAAATATATTCCAAATGCCATGTATTTTCATTTAATTCTTTCAAAAAGGTTATTTGATTTCTAGGAGAAAAGGAGATAGATGAAGGTGGAAAAGATTGAGGAAAGAATCCTCAAAAAAGTACTGTGCTCACGAAACACAAGACAGACTTCTTTAAAGCCTAATTAGATCACATGAGGTAATAATAATAATAATAACAACAACAAAAGCAATGATAGCCACCATTTATTGATGCTTCCAAATCCTATTTGATGCATATTCTGCTTAGTCTCTGCCAGAGTCATTGCGTTGGAATTTCATTTATATATACATATATACTCATCGATTGCCCCAAATCATGCCTTTCAGCAGCTTGTTTTACATCTGGACTATCACTTGCTTGATCGGTTGTTTTTACTGGAGTTTTCATCTCTTATTCTTACTGAATCCTTCACTGTATTCTAAAAATTATCTCAATTCTTTCTTTTTTTAAAAAAATATAATTTATTGTCAAATTGGCTAACATACTGTGTAAAGTGTGCTCTTGGTTTTGGGGGTAGATTCCCATGGTTCATTACTTACATATAACACCAAGTGCTTATCCCAACAAATGCCCTCCTCAATGCATCTGTGTGCATCTATCCTTTCTTGGAGACAAATAAGCCAAACTCCCACTTTTTGTTCCAGTGGGAATTGATTGCAAAGCTGTCCTCCTGGGATATTCTAATTTAGACATAGTCTCCTGAAACCCATTCCTTTCCCTTTCTTTGTTGTCATGCTTATTTTTCTCGAATACTTATTGAAGTTATTTCTGCAGGGAGGAGCATGAAAGGTAAATTCCTGAGTCCTTGATGGGTGAAATGTCTTTATTTTTGCCCTCATACATGATTAATAGTTTGAGTTCAAATCGGTTTCTTTATAACCTTGCAAACACTGTTTCACTGCCTTTCAGAATCCATTCTGACAAATGAAAAGTCTCAGAGCAGTGTGATTTGAATTCCTTTGAAGGAGAGCTGCTTTGTGTTCCTTTATATCTCTGAATCTCAGGATCTAAGGATTTTTACTTTTCTAAAATTTAATAAAGATGTCTTTAGTTTTGTATCACTTAGCCCCTTCAATCTAAATGTACATCATTTTTTTAATACTGAATTTTTTGTTGCTGTTATTTATTTTTTTCTTCCATTTTAATCAGAGTTTGGCCCATCTGTATAGATCTTGTATATATATTTTTCTCTTATATTCTTAATGTCGTTGTTTTTTGGGAGCCCTTTTTATACAGATTTCATATTCTGCCCTTCTTGTTGGTGCTTTTATTTTAGCAATCCTTCATTTATGTCTAAGTCCCCTTTCTTGTTATCTTACTTTATAAATTCAAACACTACTTGAATCTTATTGAGGACATAGCTATAATTTTTTCAATGCTTTCTTTTTTACCCTCAGTTATTTCTGTTTCTAATTATCTAGATAAATTACTTTTAGGCTGTCAATTGTCTACTCTGTTATGACTTTGTTAAATTAACAATTATTAACTGGAGCACAGGATGCCAGATGGTGAGCTATGGTTCAACAACAGAGCACAAGAGAAATTGAAATATAGGAATTTATTATTCACAGGTCCTGGGGGAAGAACACTGCATGCTTCAAGGAAGCTACACAGAGAAGGCAGAGTGTTGAGACAGAGAGAAGTAGGACCATGATCACATATCTTTATTAGGGTCCCTGGGTAGAGTGCTTTTGGGGACTCCTGGGCTAGATCTGGATGGATCAATTCAAACCAAAAGAATGGGGTGTTAGGTAGGTTAGTTAGGTCCCCACTGGGGACTTAGCTGTCCTCTGGTGCTGACCAGATGTGATGGGGTCCCAATTACTGTTTCCTGAATAAACATCCAGAGCAGAACTCACTTTGGGATAGACAGGTAAGAAACTGTCTATTTGGACAGGAACCCCCCAATTGCTACGATGTGGAGGGAGGGCTTTATTCTCAGACCCCAGACCCACACTCAGTTACAGAGCCATTCCTAGCCAATGGGTGAATAAACAGTTGTCCACTTTACCTTGGGGAAATACAGTTTCGTGGAACTCTTCACATACTGGTGGTGATATGGCAGGTTGTTAGTGGGGAGCGTTTTGGTTGCTCCATAAGCAACAGATAAATCCCTATGCTTTCAGATTTATTTTTTACGTCTGTGTTCTGATCTGTCTAGCGCTTCCTGGCAAGTTAAACTCTTGCCTCCACTCCAGGGCAGCCATTTCTGGGTTATGCCACCCGAATCCCAAATTCATCTGGTAGTGTTTTCCTTTGTCCCTAAATTAGCTAAAGCCCTACTAAAGTCTACTGATTAAAACCTTTTCCTTCTATCCATATCTCTTTACTACTTTGGGGCTATTTGTGTTATTCACTATCATCTCAGGGAGGTGTTGCATGGATTAGGACACAAACACACCTCCACTTCTCCTCTCCATAGGCGGCGGGCTTCACTCCCAACATACACTCTCCCCGGACCCTATCTGCCATCCTGAGATTTACTCTTTATGGAGCACGGTTTCATTTCTGCTTTCCGTGGAACAGCTAGCTCCACCCTTCACTTTTATTTATCTGTGGAGCACAGCTTTTATTCCACCCAGGAATCTGGAATTTTGATTTCTGATATTCTAATACCTGGAATCTAATACTTGGAATCCTGGCTCTGTTATTTACTCATTGACCTTGTACCATTCAGGAATTAATTTTTAATCCCTAATGTGGCACTAAGCATTTATATGGAAGATTGTACCTTGTTAACAATCGTTAACAGCAGTGAGGAACAAAACCAGATTTTGATTGCACTCCTACCTGTGAGTTGTTTTCTTTTTGTCTCACAATCCTGTAACATAGAATCCTTTCTCTGCTCCCCATCACCTGCTAGCACAAATACTAAGTTTGTTTTTCATGTGTATTCCTTATTATATGCCCCTTACATAATTTGCAGCTATGCTTTCACTCTCTCTTGAAGAGTCATAGAATTCATCAGAATTGGACTAATCCCTTTCACTGAATGGACCATGTGCTTTTAAATTTTTGTGTGTTTTTTTTAATGAAATTTAGTGTCAAATTGGCTAACATACAGTGTGTACAATGTGCTCTTGTTTTGGGGGTGGTTTCCCATGGTACATGGCTTACATACAACACCCAGTGCTCATCCCAGCAAGTGCTCTCCTCAGTGCCCATCACCCATTTTCCACTTTCCTCCACCCCGCATCAACCCTCATTATGTTCTCTGTATTTAAGAGTCCCATGGTTTGCCTCCTTCCATCTCTGTAACTATTACTTTCTCCTTTCCCTCCCCTATTGTCTTCTGTTAAGTTTCTCAAGTTCCACATATGAGTGAAAACATATGATATCTGTCTTTCTCTGACTGACTTATTTCACTAAGCATAATACTTTCCAGTTTCATCCACATTGCTGCAAATGGCATGATTTTTATTCTTTCTCACTGCCAAGTAGTATTCCATTGTATATATAAACCACATCTTCCTTATCCATTCATCAGTTGATGGGCATTTAGGCTCTTTCCATAATTTGGCTATTGTTGAAAGTACTGCTATAAATATTGGAGTACATGTGCCCCTATGAATCAGCACTCCTGTATCCTTTGGATAAATTCCTAGTAGTGTTATTGCTGAGGCATAGGATAGTTCTATTTTATTTTTTTGAGGAAAGTCGACACTGTTTTCCAGAGTATCTACACCAGTTTGCTTTCCCACCAACAGTGCAATAGGGTTCCCATTTCTCCACATCCTGGTCAGCATCTGTTATTTCTTGAGTTGTTAATTTTAGCCACTCTTACTGGTGTGGGGTGGTATCTCAATGTGGTTTTGATTTGTATTTCCCTGATGATGAGTGAAATTGAGCATCCTTCCATGTGTCTGTTGGACATCTGGATGTCCTCTTTGGAGAAGTGTCTGTTCATGTCTTCTGCCCATTTCTTCACTGGATTATTTGGTTTTTGGATGTTAAGTTTGGCAAGTTTTTTATAGGTTTTAGATACTAACCCTTTATCTGATATGTCATTTGCAAATATCTTCTCTCATTCTGTTGGTTGCCTTTTAGTTTTGTTGATTGTTTCCTTTGCAGTGCGGAAGCTTTTTATCTTGATGAAGTCCCAATAGTTCATTTTTGCTTTGAATTCCCTTGCCTTTGGACAGGAGCAAGAAACTGCTGCGGCTGAGATCAAAGAGGTTGTTGCCTGTTTTCTCCTCTAGGGTTTTGATGGTTTCCTGTCTCACATTAGGTCTTTCATCCATTTTGAGTTTATTTTTGGGTACAGTGTAAGAAAGTGGTCTAGTTTCACTCTTCTGCATGTCGCTGTCCAGTTCTCTCAGCACTATTTGCTAAAGAGACTGTCTTTTTTTCCATTGGAAGCTCTTTATAGTTTTTGGTGCAATTGTAAATGGGATCAATTTCTTGACTTCTCTTTCTGTTGCCTCATTATTGGTGTATAGAAATGCAACCAATTTCTGTACATTGATTTTGTACCCTCTGACTTTGCTGAATTCATGGATCAGTTTTAGCAGCCTTCTGGTGGAGTCTGCTGGGTTTTCCATGCAGAGTATCATGCCATCTATGAAAAGTGAAAGTTTTGACTTCTTCTTTGCCAATATTGATGCCTTTTATTTCATTTGGTTGTCTGATTGCTAATGCTAGACTTCCAACACTATGAAAACAACAGTGGTGATAATGGACACCCCTATCATGTTCCTGATCTCAGGAGGAAACTCTCAGTTTTTTCCCATTGAGGATATTATTAGCCATGGGCTTTTGATATATGGTTTTTATGATGTTTAAGTAGTTTCTTCTATCCTGACTTTCTCGAGGGTTTTTGTTAAGGAAGGGTGCTGTATTTTGTCAAATGCTTTTTTGGCATCTATTGACAGAATCATATGGTTCTCATCCTTTCTTTTACTAATGTGATGTATCTCATTGATTGATTTGTGAATATTGAACCAATCCTGCAGCCCAGGAATGAATCCCACTTCATCATGATGAATAATTCTATTTTATGCCATTGAATTCGATTTGCTAGTATCTTGTTGAGAATTTTTGCATCCATGTTCATCAGGGATATTGGCCTGTAATTCTCCTTTTTTGTGCGGTCTCTGCCTGGTTTGGGAATCAAGGTAATTCTATCTTCATAGAATGAATCCAGAAGTTTTTCTTCCATTTCTATATTTTGGAACAGCTTGAGAAGGATAAGTATTGACTCTGCTTTAAATGTCTGGGAGAATTCCCTTAGATAGGCATCTGGCCCAGGACTCTTATTTGTTGGGAGATTTTTGATAACTGATTCAATTTCTTCATTAGTTATCGGTCTGTTCAAATTTTCTATTTCTTCCAGTTTGAGTTTTAGTAGTGTGTGGTTGTCTAGGAATTTGTCCATTTCTTCCAGGTTGTCCACTTTGTTGGCATATAATTCTTCATAGAATTCCCTGATTTGCTTGTATTTCTGAGGGATTGGTTGTAATAAATCCATTTTCTTTGGTAATTTTATCTATTTGGGTGCTCTCTTTTCTTTTTGAGAAGTCTGGCTAGGGGGTTATCAATTTTGTTTATTTTTTTCAAAAAGCAGCTCTTATGTTCTACTGTTGTTATTGTTTTATTCAATATTTACTTCTGCTCTGATCTTTATTATTTCTCTTCTGGGGTGGCTCTAGGGTTTTTGTTTTGTTTCATTTTTGGGGGTTTTCTTTTTCTTTTCTTTTCTTTTTTTCCCTTTTTTTCTTTCTTTTTCTTTTTCTTTTCTTTTTTTTTTTTTTTTTGCTGTTCTTCTTCTAGTTCCTTTAGATGTGCTGTGAGATTTTGTATTTTAGATTTTTCTTGTTTCTTGAGATAACCCTGGATTGCAATGTATTTTCCTCTTAGTACTGCCTTTGCTGCATTCCAAAAGGCTTGGATTGTCATGTGTTTGTTTTCATTTGTTTCCATATATTTTTAAATTTCTTCTTTAACTGACTGGTTGACCCGTTCAGTTCATTCTTTTGTAGGATGTTCTCTAACCTCCATCCATTTGGAGGTTTTCCAAACTTTTTTCTGTTGTTGATTTCAAGTTTCATAGCATTGTGATCAGAATATATGCATGGTATGATCTCAATTCTTTTATATTTATTGAGGGCTGTTTTGTGACCCAGTATGTGATCTATCTTGGAGAATGTTGCATGTGCACTTGAGAAGAATGTGTATTCTGCTGCTTTAGGATGAAAATTTCTGAATATATCTGTGAAGTCCCTCTGGTCTAGTGTATCATTCAGGGCCATTTTTTCTTTATTGATTTTCTGTCGAGTTGATCTGTCCATTGCTGTAAGTGGAGTATTAAAGTCCCCTGCAATTACCACATTCGTATCAATAAGATTTCTTATGTTTGTGACAAATTATTTTATGTATTTGAGTACCTTCATATGGGGTGCATAAACATTTATAATTGTTAGCTCTTCTTGATGGATAGACCACATAATTATTATATAATGCCCTCTTCATCTCTTGTTACAGCCTTTAGTTTAAAATCTAGTTTGTCTGACATAAGTCCGGCTACTCCAGCATTCTTTTGACTTCAGGTAGCATAATAGATGGTTCTCCATCCCCTCACTTTCAGTCTGAAGGTGTCCTCAGGTCTAACATGGGTCTCTTGTAGACAGCAAATAGATGGGTCTTGTTTTTTTATTCATTCTAATATCTTATGTCTTTTGATTGGAACATTTAGTCCATTTACATTTAGTGTTATTATTGAAAGATATGGATTTAGTGTCATTGTGTTATATATAGGTTTCATGCTTGTAGTAATGTCTCTAGTCCTTTGTGATCTTTGAAATATTCCACTCATGGAGTCCCCTTCAGGATCTCTGGTAGGGCTGGCTTAGTGGTGATGAACTCCTTCAGTTTTTGCATTTCTGAGAAAACCTTTACCTCTCCTTCTATTCGGAATGACAGGCTCTCTGGATAAAAGATTCTTGGCTGCATAATTTTCCTTTTCATCACGTTGAGTATTTCCTGCCACTGCCTTCTGGCCTGTGGAGTTTCAATAAATAGATCTGCTACTACCCTTATGTGTCTACTCTTTTATGTTAAGCCTGTTTATCCCTAGCTGTTTTCAGAATTCTTTGTATTTTTCCAGTTTCACTATGATGTGTTGCGCAGAAGATCAATTTCTGTGACGTCTGAAAGAAGTTCTCTGTGCCTCCTAGATTTTAATGTCTGTTTCCTTCCCTAGGTTGGGGAAATTCTCAGCTACGATTTGTTGAAGTACATCTTCAGCCCCTTTCTCTCTTCTTCTTATGGAACTCCTATGGTATATATATATTACATTTCACTGAAACACTAACTTCTCTAATTCTCACCTCATGGTCTAGAATTTTTTTCTTTATTTTCAGCTTTATATTTCCCCATAATTTTCTCTTCTATTTTACTTATTCTCCCCTCTGCCTCTTCAATCCTCACTGTCACCACCTCTAGTTTATTTTGCCCCTAATTTACTTTTTAAATTCATCACGACTATTTTTTAGTTCCTTGATCTCTGCAACAATAGTTTCTCTGCTATGTTCTATGCTTTCTTCAAGCCTAGAGATTAATCTTATGACTATTATCCTAAGTATTTTTCAGTTATATTGTTTACATCTGTTTTGATCAGTTCTTTGCCTATCATTTTGTCCTGGAATTTCTTTTGAGGAGAATTCTTCTGTTTTGTCATTTTGACTAGTTTTCTGTTCCTTATGTGTTTTAAAAGCTTGTTGTGTGTACTGCCCCTGCAAGCACTACTATATTAAAAAGGGGTCCAGGATCATGCCCTTCAGGAGGTGTTTTTTGGAGTGTCTTACTTGCTTTCTACTGATGTGACTCTGGTTGCTTCATCTCCCTACTGGTACTGATGTTTTGGACCCTCCTCCATGTGTTATTTGAATTGTTCATTGAAGTAGCTCTGGAAAACAAACACACAAACAAAAAACAAAATTAAAAAATGAAAACAACAGCAACAACAAAAAAAACCAATGAGGTGGGGGTGGTGTTGGTGGAAGAGACCTTATTCCATACAAAGAGAGAAATGACAGGGGCAGGAAAAGAGAAAAGAAAAGAAAAGAAAATTCACCATGCAAAGAAACTATACAGCTTAATCCAGAGAGAGAGAGAGAGAGAGAGAAGAAGGAGGAGGAAGAGGAGGAGGAGAAGGAGAAGAAGAAGAAAAAGAAGGAGAAGAAGAAGAAGAAGAAGAAGAAGGAGAAGAAGAAGAAGAAGATATAGAACAGGTATAAAAAAAATAGATTAAACAAACCAACAATCAGAATAACCAGACTAGAGGAGGGAAGAAATAAGAAGGAGACTAGGAAGAAAAAATATATATATAATAAGTTATCCAAGAATTAAATCAAGAAATGCAAAACCACTGAGTGCCTTGGAACTGGTGGCCGTGCTGGTCTGGAGAAGGGACTGTCTGGTTGGTCAGCTCAATCCCGCTCCAGCAGATATGCAGTTACCCAGTGCAGAGGGGCGTGGTTTGTTGGGAACTGGTCCCACCTCCCCTGCAGGCCCTCTGTCCTTTCTGTGAAGCCCCACCTTGGTGGTGATGGGGAGAAAAATGGCGACAGCCCAGTCTCTTCTCTCTTGACTGGGTGTCCCAAACCACTCAGTTCAGACCATCTTCACAGTGCTGCAGGCTCAAACAAAGCTGTTGGCTCCACTCTGCTGATTCCCGCAACTCCCTGGCACTTGGCTGGGATCTAAAACCCTATGTCTTCAAGTGTCCCCTCTGTGTGCTCTGGTTCTGGAAGTGCTGCTTTGCACCCTGATATATGGCCTCTGGCTGGCGGATGCCCGCAGTCTTTGTCCTTTGAATGGTTATACACCTTCTTCCCATAGCACTCCAGGGAGGAGATCACCTTCTCCCAGTGCAAACTGAACTGTATCTCTGAACTAGTTACCAAGCTGGGGTCTGGCTCCCTTCCTCTCCAAGTGCCCGAACAGAGCAGCCACCCCAGTCTGAGAAAGCCTGCAGTTAGAGACTGGATCTTTCTCCATCCCAGTCCATGGTATTTCTCTTGTCCAAATAGTGTCCTATGCTTCTCCAGCCTCTCTCTTTCTTCCCTTTGTCTCTCTGCAGAAGGCGATCCCTCCCATATGTGTCTACACGGCTTAGTTTATCTCTCCCAGTTCACAATCATGCACCTATGACCCACCAAATTGTCTCTGTGGGCCCCTGGAGACATCTCTGACATTCTGCAGCTCGGATTCTTGGAATTCAAAGTCCTTTGGCCTCAACACTGCTGTGTTTGAGGGAAAAGGGAACTTCAGGTCCCCCTACTTCTCCATCTGAGCCATGGTAATATAAATGTTGACACAAACTACACAAAAACAATTCCAGGAGGATCAGGCTCAAATAATCAGGCATCTACTAAGAACATTGGAGAATACATGTGTGATCCTGATATGTATCCATTTTCTGCTTTTGTTGGGAGAGAACTGTGAAGGATAAGCTTCTGCAAGCTGGTCCAGTTTCCACTGACACACAGTGTTTCTGGATGTGGTGACATCACCAAGTCTGGCTCTTTATGGACAAGGTAATTGTAAAATGCTTCTGGTAGAACAAATTAGGACCCATTCCTTTCTGGGTTCTTCTGCATCTGTTCTGAAGCTTTGGTAAGGATGGTCCCTGTCAGACAAACCCTTCTTCCAATTGGGACTCCTCTCATGTCTTCGACACAAGAGCTGCCTTGTTCTAGAGACATTGAGATTTAGGCCTGAGGGCAAACCTGGCACACCCACATAGCTCAGGAGGGTGGAAGCCTCAACTTCTATGTTTTCTAAGGTTAGTACTGATCCTCAGAATTCTTTTCCCTACAGTGAAACTTGGCTGAATTCTTAGCTAATACATTACAGTGGTTTAGAGACACTCTGTATTTAGGCTGAGGTTGAATCCTGATTCAGCACTTTTAGTTGTGTGATGTTGGGTGAGTTATTTTACTTTTCCAGGCCTGTTTCTCATTTGTAAAATTGGGATAATGAGACTACCTATTGATTAGGTAGTTATTAATAGTCTATGAGGTAATCTATATAAAGCAATTAGCTCAGTGCCTAGTAGGAAATAGACGGACTATAAATGCTATTATTAATTACTATCATACTTCACTGCCCATCTGACTAGCCCTCTGCCGATTTCCCTAAACATATGGATTCATCTTTCATTCGAACTCCGCTAGCTCCTTTCTCTGGTGTGTGTGTGTGTGTGTGTATGTGTGTGTGTGAGAGATAGTCATGGTCGTACTCTATTTTGCACATTATTTGTTTATTTATCATCTGTCCTAGTAACTACATTATTCCTCGGTGTATTCATATGTATAAAAGCAGGAGAAACCAGATTAAAGTTTGTATTTAATTTCTGATAGTATGTGTCTCTAAATTGTGATTGCTAACAGATTTCTGTTTTCCTAGAACAGTTTGTTAGGCTAATCTTCACCAAAACGTCTAACACAGTGCCTAGCTAATAGTATATATTTAATGTAATTGGTTTTAATAATTTTCTAATCAATTTTAAGTGTTAATAAAAAAAATAACAATTTTCCAACAAGATGAATGGTTGGAAAACTATTAGCACTGAAGTGTTTGATTAGGAAATAAGTGTTAATCATCCCTACCCACATTTAGAACTGTATCATGCAAAGTTTACAATTTTAAGCTGCTTCGGGTGAAGAGGATTTCTTGTTCTCCTTCTTCTTCCCAATCTTATTGCCCTTTTTCTCTTCTTTATCCCCCTCACCTTTCTTTAATTTAATTTTTTAAGTTTATTTATTTAGTAATCCCTACACTCAATGTTGGGCTTGAACTCACAACCCAAAGATCAAGGGTAACATGTTCTTCTGACTAAGCCAGCCAGACATCCCATCTTTTTTCTCTTTCCAAAAAACTCCTGGGTGCTAATAATTAATATCATTATCTAATAGTGATCTATATGGATTTACTAGTTCCCAGATGAATTTTCAACATAACTGTCCTTTGTGCAATGAAAAACATGGGTCTCTTTACCAAGAGAATACCTTAGAATATTAATATATAAATATACTTGCAAACTCTTGTGTTAGTACAAATAAAAAGAGAAAAGAAAGCTTTCTATCGAAACAATAATATGCACAAGAATCAACAAAGCTTTCTATCTGTTTTTGTCCACTGAATACCACCTCTTTTTAAATCTGAGTTCCCAGGAGCACTGCTATTGTGGATCTGTGGTTCATTTTCATGAGGAAATTTTTGAACATAATTTGAAGAGACCTTATCATCAAATATGCTTTGTATTATTTCTTCCTTCTAATGTTTTTTTATATTTCTGAGAGAGAGAGAGAGAGAGACAGCATGAGCAGGGGAGTGTCAGAAACAGAGGGAGATACAGAATCTGAAACAGGCTCCAGGCTCCGAGCCAGCTGTCAGCACAGAGCCCGATGCAGGACTCAAACCCACGAACTGTGAGATCATGACCTGAGCCGAAGTTGGACACTTAACTGACTGAGCCACCCAGGCGCCCCTCTTCTAACATTTTGGACAACTCAACTCTTCTAGCATTAGATTCCTCACTGGAATATGCAAGTGTTGAAACACCTGGTCTCTCCAATCTCTTACAAATCTGTATGGCTTATTCCAGGCTGTTTGGTGTGTTCCTATTAAAGGCTGGACTAGAAGGCACAAAAATCGCAGAACATGACACTCTTTCATAGCAACTTAAACTAGTGTTCTCTTCTGAAACTGTTCTTTCACCGTCTAAGGGGTATTAGTAGTGAAATGAAGGCCTTTATATAGCAGTCCTGCTGAGTAACATTAATTAAAATAGCCTATTCCCCCCTTTAACATGTAACACGTATCAGTTCCTTCACCCAACCAAGCTTCTGACCGGAGAAATAGTAATGAGAAACGTATTAATACTTTCTAGATTCTTGTTGGTGAATGTGATTTTTGTGCAGTATTCTCCAATTTTCCCTGCTCCATTTTTATCTTATTTGTATATCATACATTTCCCTATTTAATGAACCGAATTGAGATGACACAATTTCATACTCTCTTCTTTGCTCTTATAGAAATTTACTACTTTCTCATAGTCCTTAAATTGTATTATTAAATGAAAACGTAAGTTTAACAACTGTAGATTCACATGCAGTTATATGAAATAATACAGAATGATCCTTTGTATACTTCCTCAAATTTCCTCAATGGCAATATTTTGCAAACTGTTATATCTAATCAGGATATTGATACAATCCACTAAACTTAAGATATCCCCAGCTTTACTTGTATTTATTTATGTATGTATTAAGTTCTACACATGGGTTCATATATCCACCACCAGAGTCAAGTACTGAGCAGTCCAACACCACAGATTCTTTATATTGCCCTTGTATGACCAGATCTAGTCTTTACATCTCACTGCATCTAACAGTTGGCAGCTACTAAATGTCAACCATTTCTATAATTTTTTCATTTAAAAAATGTTATATAAGCAGAACCATACGGTATGTAATCTCTTTAACTGACTTTTTCACTCAGTCTTTTCATCCTCATGATAGATTTTTACACAGAGCAAAAGATTTGCATTTTGATGAGATCCAATTTATCAAATTTCCCGATATATATATTCCATAAAATATATACGTGTGTGTGTATGACTTACAGAAGTCAAACATTTTATCTTTTTTTTACATTTTTTAAATTTTTAGAAAAAAATTTTTAATTTTTTTTTTTCCTGAGAGAGACACCGTGAGCAGGAGAGGGTCAGAGAGAGAGGGAGATATAGAATCTGAAACAAGCTCCAGGCTCTGAGCTAACTGTCAGCAAAGAGCCCGATGCGGGGCTAAAACTCACGAACCATGAGATCATGACCTGAGCCAAAGTCGGAGGCTTAACCGACTGAGCCACCCAGGTGCCCCAACATTTTATCTTTTTATATGAACTATGGAAACTTCACATTCCATTTAGGTCCTTTTAACTTACTCACTTCAGTGTAAGTGTCATGAGTATCAGGTTGTCTTGCAATTTGTTTCAGTCATTAATATCTTTGTGAAACTCATGAAAAACATTATAGTCTATTGTATATGCCTGTATTTCTGCTTTTTGTATTGGTCTTCACTTCTCTTGTTGCTATAAAATTATTTATTTTATGATTTACTATTTATTTGAAGAAATTCCTTTGGTCAATCTTTAAGAGTAAATCTATTAATGACAAACCAGTTAAATTTTTTTCTCTGTCTGAGATTGTTTTCATTCCCCTTTATTCCTGAAGGATAGTTTTACTGGCTATAGATTTTGCGGCTGATAATTCTCTTCAGCACTTACTTCCATTACTCATCTTTTGTATGAGACATCCACACTCATTCAAATTGGTATTTCTTTCTGTCTGCTGTCAGCAACTTTATCTTCTGTTTTTGAAAGTTTAATTATTATTTGTTGTGGTTGTGGTTTTTTGACGAGAAGGTTCATCCAGTTGGTGGTTTGTTCAGCTTCTTGTGGCTTCAGGCTTGTGTGTGTGTGTGTGTGTGTGTGTGTTTTGTCAGATTTGGACATTTTTAGGCATAATTTCTTTATATTTTCTTTCAGCTATATTATCTTTCTCATGTCCTTTGAAGACTCCAGTGATAACTGCTGGATGTTTTGTGATTTTTCTCCAGGTGTTTTTGGCTCTCTTCATTTTAGTTTTCAGTCTATTTTTGGTCTATTATTTAGATTGGGTGAGTTTTATTATTTTGTTCTTAAGGTTTCTGTTTCTATGCAGTTATCTCCATTACACTATTGAACCATTGTGATTTTTAAAATTCTCTATATTATTTTTCAGTTTAAGTTAATATACAGTACTATATTAGTTTCAGGTGTACATTTTTAAAAACAAAATAATTGTTTCTATTTCTTTGCTGAGATTTAAAACTTTTTATTTTAATAGATTAATAATTGATTAATGAGGCATTTTTGTGATGACTTCTTTAAAATCCTTGTGAGGAGGCATATGTGTGGTTCAGTCAATTGTGTCTGACTCTTGATTTGGGATCAGGTCATGATCTCATCATTGTGAGATCAAGCTCCGCATTGGGCTCCACAGTGAGCTTGGAGCCTGTTTGAGATTCTTTCCCTTCCTCTCCCCGTGCCCTTCCCCCACTGGCATGCTTTCTCTCTCCCCCTCTCCCCAAAATTAATAAAAATACATACATACATACATAAAATCCTTGTTAGATCAGTTCAATATCTGATTTATCTTGGTGTTGGGGTTAGTTAATTAGCTTCTCATTCAAATTGTGGTTCTTGGTTCCTGGTATGAAGGTGATTTTTTATTGAATTCTGGACATTTTGTCTATTAAATTAAGAGACTTTGGGTCCTATTGAAGCCTATATTTCAGCAAACAGTCATCTTTTTGAAGTTTAGTACATGGCTTTGGCCCACTTGTGGGCTGTGTTTCCAATAGTACTTTATTATTTTTTTTCTTATATAATTCATTGTCAAGTTGGTTTCCATATAACACCCAGCACTCATCCCAACAAGTGCCCTCCNTTCCGCCTGACTTATTTCACTCAACATAACACCCTCAAGCTCCATCCACGTTGCTACACAAGGCCAGATTTCATTCTTTCTCATTGCCATGAAGTATTCTATTGTATAGATAAACCACATCTTAATCCATTTGTCAGCTAATGGACACTTAGGCTCTTTCCATGATTTGGCTTCCAATGGTACTTTAATTTTCAGGGCCTTTACAGGATTCTCTTGTTTGCTTGAGTGATGTGTTGCTACTGGGGTTCCCAGTGGTCCATACTGGAGCTCCCTATTGGTACAGATAGAACTTTTCAAGGATCATCTCTGAATATCTGTCAGTGGGGGAAGTGTGTAGATGCCCTGATGATTTTGAGAAGGGGAAGAGGGACTCAGGCCTGAGGGAACAGAGAACCTTCCCAGATTGAGACAATTTCTGTGGTTTGATTCCGTTCTATTTTGCCTGCCTCAGCAACTGTATGGAGAGAGGTTCTTGGACCTACAGGGACCAAGCAATTCCTGATCCAGACTCTTTAGCAAAGTCTGTCTTGTTGGTTGTCTGAATCTAGAGGAGAAGGGGAGCCTGGGCCTTGATGGATAAAGGAGAAGAGTGCTCCCTGGGTTACTCTTTCTTCTGGTTCTCCTAATTAGTCTCCAATGTCACAGGGTCAGGTTCATCTGATGTTGTCAGGGAGAGCCTCATTCCATTCAAGGGATGCCTGAGCCTGCCAGGACTGCCTTTTGTTGCTAGTTCAAGGGTCAGAAGTTTACACCTTGGATGGCCTTTCTCTGTGGGATGGGAGGAAGAAGGTCACAAGAGACTTTGGCACTGTGCTGCTCCTCTAGTCCTGGGGTCCAGGATCAGCTTGCCTTCTTCTCAGCACATTCCTGAGCTTTCTATCCATTTCTTCATGCTCCATTTTTAGAATTTATAATTGCACTTACTGGGGACAAGTAGGGAAAACGGTTTGAATCATCTTTTCCAGATTGGATATCCCTACAGATCACATTTTAGTTTGTTGATTATTTCCTTCACTAGCTTGGCAGCCCCTAAAAGCTGGAATCATGTTCTCTTTTTCACCTCTGATGTAAGGCTAGATAAATGTTCATCAGCCACTCACCAGCCACCTTATGTATGAATAGATATGATGATCAAAGGCCTTACTAACTTCAAATGTCTCAGTTGGGAGCAAGATGATTATTAAAAGGAACTAGAATTAGATCTGCCAATGAGTTTGGTTAGACCACGACAGAATTTTCTTAAAAGTTTAATGTGAATACCTTTAGAGAGGACATGGCTTATTATTCCCTATTTGTTCCAGAGTCCTTATGCATCATATGCAATGCTGAAATTATGCTGCTGAACCAGCCTCTGATGACTGTTCAGTTTCTGAGCCCAAATGCACCCCTAAGTCCATTTTGAACCAATGCTTGTATCTAAAGATAGTCCATGCTATGAAGGATGTTTGAGAGAAAGACACTCTTAACATTTTACCTTTGTGAGCTCTTGGACCAATTACTCAACCTCTTTGAGCTTCTTTTATTCAAAATCAAAGTGTGAATAACAAAATATATTGTCTTTACCTTCCTTACAGAATAAGAAAAAAATCAAATATATAGTTAGATCAAAACATATATCAGGCTCTAAAGTGCTACACAAAATGATTATTGCTTAACTGACAAAGACATGCTAAAATTCCTGGTGTAAATGCCAGTAAGAGTGTGTGAGTTACTGACTAAAGCAATGGCTTATTTTGATTTTGTTTTTTAATTTTAGAGAATGAGAGCACAAGCACAAGCAGGGGAGAGGGACAGAGGGGGAGAGAGAGAGAGAAAGAGAATCTTAAACAAGCTCCATGATTGTGACCTAAGCCAAAATCAAAGCATCAAATACTCAACTGACTGAGCCACCCAGGCGCCTCTAGATTAATATTTTAAAGTGATTTTTGATACCTTCTCATAAATTTGATCTGTTTGGAAAACTTGCCAAATCACTTTTCTTCTTTGGTAAGTAAGCTATTTTAGAAGAAAAATGTGACCTAGGTTAAAATTATAGCTCCTACAGATGAAATGAATATTGTGACTAGTGTCACCTGGGATTGGATTCTTGTGACTGCTTAAAATTCGTATGTTAAAGCCTGAATCCCGCACATGATGGTATTAGAAGGTGCAGCCTTTGGGAAGTGATTAGGTCATGAGGGTGGCGCTTTCATGAAAAGGATTAGTGCTCTTATAATAGAGACCCCTGAGAGTTCTCCACCTTTCCCACCTGCTCCTGCCTCCATGTGAAGACACAGCCTATGGATCAGGAAGCAGTCCCTCCCCAGATATTGAACCTGCCAGCACTGACATCTTGGGCTTGCAGCTACTAGAACAGTGATAAAAAAAAAAATATTTGTTCTTTAAGCCACTCAGTCTATGGTATTTTGTTATAGCACCCAAACAGAATATGACCTGTTCATATATCTTTTCTAAATAAGTGAAGAAAGTTTTAATTTATGATAAGGAGAAGACCCCTGTAAAGGACATTGTCTGTCTATCTATCTATCTATCTATTTATCCATCTATCTATCATCTATCTTATCTGTCATTTATCTATATCTATTATCTATCATCTGTCTATGTATCTATATATGTATGTATGTATCTATCTATCATCTATCTACCTATCTATCATCTATCATCTATGTCTTTATGTATGTATGTGTATATGTATCTATCATCTATTTATCTATCATCTATCTATTATCTACCATCTATCATCATCTATCTACTTATCTATTATCTATCTATATCTATTATCTATCATCTATGTATCTATGATCTACCTATCATCCATCTATGTATATATGTGTGTATGTATGTATGTATGTATCATCTATTTATCTACCATATATCTATCTATCTATCTATCTATCTATCATCTATCTATGTATGTATCTGTCTATCAATCATCTTGTCTGATTCTAATTTGGCTTCCCTCCTCCTGTTTTCGGTGTGCCCTGTTCACATGTTCTCGTATCAGCCCTGCCCCACAGTCTCCTACATAGTGGGCACAGTGACCACTGCCTTAGTTTTTCCCACCACTAAATGGTTTAATGTGCTCATTTGCATGTCTGTTTATCTGCCTCTCTCCCCACTAAAATGTAAGCTCTTTGATAATGGGGGAAAAATGGGTCCTTTATTTCCAAAAATCAACATAGCCACTGATACATATTATGAGTCCTCTAAATATCCAATGAATTAAGTTAATAAATGAAGTTAACATCCATTCATAAATAAAACAGTATTTTCTGGCTCAGCACTCATGAATTAGGGCTTCCATAACTGAACACAATACAGAAAAAAATAAAATTTGTAAAAGCTACCCTAAACTGTTCTAATTCTGAGATTTAAAAAAAGTTTATTTAGTTAGTTAGAGAGGGAGGGAGGGGGAGAGAGAGGGAGAGAATTCCAAGCAGGATCTGTGCTGTCTGCACAAACCCCACTCATGGTCCGATCTCATGAACAGTGAGATCATAGCCTGAGCTGAAATCAAGAGTCCCACACTTAACCAGCTGAGCCACCCAGGCTAAATTCTGAAATTTCTAAACTACTTTTAGTAAAACTCAATTACTCCCTTACTGTCATTATTATTTTGGGAGGTAGAAACGCATAGAAATAAAATATTATATATAAGGATGTATTATAGTAAGCAAAATAAATATTGATCAATCCCCTGCTGTACTAGTCACTATGCTAGCAAACAAAATGAAATTCTGTGCTCTCCTGTAACTTATATTCTTGCAAAGTGAACTAGACTTAAAACAATGGCCTTAATAAATGAGTATATAGTAGATTAAAAATAAAGAATAGTCTGATAAAACAAAAAAAATAAATAAGCACAAGGGGATTAAGATTGTGAGATTAAGGTGTTGCAACTTTCAAAGGTGATCATGTAACACGGACATTTGAACAAAACCTTGAAGGAGCTGAGAAAATCATCACGTAGACATCAAGGAGAATAGTGTTCCAGTTAGAGGGAAGAGACACAACTGATGCCCAGTAGAAGCTCATGTTGGGCCATGAACTTCTTTAAAGTCCAGGAAATGTGGCACAAGTAGAAAGCCCAAACTGCTAACACTGCTACCCAAATGATGATTTCCCCTATAGAATCAATCTTTCTTATTTTTATGTAGACAATCTCCACTCCCAGGATTTTTTTTAAAAAAGCTTTATTGAGATATAATCCACATACCATATAATTTTCCCGTTAGAAGTGTAAACTCCAATAAGTTTTAGTTTATTTACAGATCTGTGCAATATCACATAGTCAATTTTAGAACATTTTAATTACCCTAAAAATAAACCCGACATTCTTTTGATATCACATTCCTGTCCTCATCTCTCCATAACCACTAATCTCTCTTTCTATGTAAGTTTCTTGGTTCTGAACCTTCATATGAATGGACCATGTAATATATAGTCCTTCGTGACTGGTTTCTCTCATTGAGTTTGTTGTTTTGAAGGTTCATCCATGTTGTAGCATGTATCAGTACTTCATTCCTTTTTGAATGTTATTCATTGTATGGCTGATTCATGTTTTGTTTATCCATTCATCTGTTGGTGAACATTTGGGTCGTTTCCATCATTCAGTTATTATGAATAATTATATTGTAATCATATGTGCCCAAGTTTTTGCGTGGACACATGGTTACATTTCTCTGGGGTATATATCTAGAAATGGAATTGTTGGATCCTATGGTCACTATTGCCATGCTGTTTTCCAAAGTGGTTGCACCATGTTACATTCCCAAAGACAGTGCATGTAGGTTCCAACTTTTCCACAGCCTATTTAAAACTTATTATTTGACTTTCGATTTTTTAAAATTTGAGTTTAGGTGACACACAATGTTACATTATTTTCAGGTGTACAACATAGTGGTTCAACTACTCTGTATGTATATGCTATGCTTATACATATAGTATAAATAAACTGTAGCCACTAGTATCTGGTTTTTTAATTCTAACCATCACAGTAAATACGAAGTGGCATCACATTGTGCACTGTGATTTTAATTTGCATTACCTTGATGGCTAATGACATTAAACATATTTTCATACACTTATTGACCATTTGTATATTTCTTTATTTTATTTATTTTTTATTCATTTTTAAAAATCTTTTTAACGTTTATTCATTTCTGAGAGACAGAGAGAGTGTGATTGGGGGAGAGGCAGAGAGAGGGAGACACAGAATCCAAAGCAGACTCCAGACTCTGAGCTGTCATCACAGAGCCTGACGCAGGGCTGGAACCCACGAATCATGAGATCATGACCTGAGCCGAAGTCTGACACTTTACCGATAGAGCCACCCAGGCACCCCTATATATCTCTTTAGACAAATGTCTACTTAGATCCTCTGCTTTGCTCATTTATTTCATTTTTTCTTTTATTATTAAATTGTGGGAGTACTTTTTATATTTAAGTAGAACTTCTTTACCAGATATAATATATTAAAATATATTCTCTCATTCTATAGTTTTGCTATTTCATATTCTTGATGGTATTCATTGGTGCACAAAAGGTAAAAATTCTTATAAAGTGCAATTTATCTATATTTTCTGCTTATGTTTGTGTTCTTTATGTCATATCTAAAAATTCTTTGTTAAATCTAATCATAAAAATATTCTTGTGTTTTCTTTTAGTCTTAGAGTTTTTATTCTCATTTAAGGTTTTTGATTTTATTTTGTGTTAATTTTTGCATATGTGGTAGGGTAGGGATACAACTTTATTCTTTTGCATGTGGATTTCCAGTTATCCCAGCATCATTTTTTGAAAAGAATATTCTTACCTTATTGAATGGTCTCAACACCACTATCAGAATTAGAATAGATGCATGAGATTATTTTTAGACTCATAAATTTATTTGTTAGCCTATATGTCTGTCTTTTTACTAGTGCTACACTGATTGTTTACCATTCCTTTGTTATAAGTTTGTAATAAGTTTTGATATCAGGAAGTGTGTATCATTCTGCTGTGGATTATTTTGGCTATTATTAGCACCTTTACCTCCATATTCAGCTTGTAAATTTCTACAGAGAAGTCATACTAAAAGTGACTTTACTGAATCTATAGATCAGTTTGGGAAATGTCATTTTAACAATGTTAAGACTTCTGATTGATGAATGTAGATCTTTAAAACTTATTAAGATCATTTTTTAAAATTTCATTCCTTAATTTTGTTAAACAATATTTTACAGTTTTCAGAGAACAAGGTTTGTACTTCTCTTGTTGAATGTATTTCTAAATATTTTATTCTTTTGGATGCTATAGTGAATGGAATTGTTTTCTTCATTTCATTTTAAGATAATCTATTGCCAAGTATATAGACATACAATTGGTTTTTATACAATGGTCTTGTATACTGAAACTTTTGCTGATCTTAATTATTAAGCCTAATAATTTAGTGGATTACTTCGGATATTTATATATGAAATTATGCCATCTGTGAATAGAGATAATTTTACTTTTTCCTTTAAAATCGCATGCCTTTTATTTCTTTTTATTCCCAATTTGTCCTGTCTAGAACCTTCAGTAGAATGTTAAGTAGAAATGGTAAGAGTGGTTATTCTTGTTTGTTTGTTGTTGTTTTCCTGATCTTAGAGGGTAAGTATCCAGTCTTTCATAACTAAATGTAATGCTAGCTGTGGGTTTTTCATAGATGTTCAGTATCAAGTTGAGAAAGTTTCCTTCTATTCTTAGTTTGTAAAATGTTTTTAACATGAAAGGGTATTGGATTTTAACAATACTTTTTATATGTGTATTGTGATATCAAGTGGTTTTATTTTTATTCTATTCACATAATAATTTATATTAATTAGTGTTCTTTAATTTTTTAATAGTTTAGTTATTTTTGAGACAGAGAGGCAGAGCATGAGTGGGGGAGGGTCAGAGAGAGAGGGAAACACAGAATCTGAAACAGGCTCCAGGCTCTGAGCTGCCAGCACAGAATCCGATGCGGGGCTTGAACCCACGAACCTCGAGAAAATGACCTGAGCCGAACTCAGATGCTTAACCGACTGAGCCACCCAGGAGCCCCTAGTTTTCAAGTATTAAAGAAACCTTGCATTTTTGGGATAAATTTCACTTGATCATGTTGTAAATTGTTTTTGTATGTTGCTAGATTTGGTTTTCTAGTATCTTGTTAAGAATTTTTGCGTCTGTTTTCATAAAATATTAATCTGTAATTTTCTTGTGATGTCTTTGTCTAGTTTTAGTATCAGAGTAATACTGGCCTCATAAAATGAGTTGCAAAGACCTTTATCTTCTAACTTTTAGAAGAGTGTGATGGATTACACTAATTCTTTAATTGTTTGGTAGACTCATCAGTGAGGCCAACAGGGCTGGGATTTTCTTTAGTGAAAAATTTTTGAATTACTAACTTAAATAATTTACTTGTTACAGGTTTACTCAGATTGCTTATTTCTTCTAGATATAGTTTTGGTAATTTGTATCTTTCTAAGAATTTGCCCATTTTATCTACTATTTCTAATTTATTTCTGTAGTCAGTAATAATGTCTTCTCTTTCCTTCACTTCTGATTCTAGTAATTTAATTTTCCCCTTTTTTATGATAAGTAAAATGTCAAGGAAATATGTAGAAAAATGAATGACATATTTATAGTACACAGATTTTTGGACTTAGTTTATATTTTTAATTCAGATAACAATATGAAGACACATTCTATATTTCTTCAGAGACTTTTTTCAGTTTTTGA
This sequence comes from Crocuta crocuta, assembly GCF_008692635.1. NCBI lineage: Eukaryota > Metazoa > Chordata > Mammalia > Carnivora > Hyaenidae > Crocuta > Crocuta crocuta. The sequence continues at coordinate 52,908 of NW_027529633.1, forward strand.
GTAAATCCCATAACACTCTATATACCTCTTAAACAAGAAATGGTGCCATTTTGTCTTTTTCTGATTGTTCTTAACCTTGGCCATTTAAACTCTTTTAAATGCTTATTTATTTTTGAGGTGGACAGGAAGGAGGGAGACAGAGAATCTGAAGCGGATGCCAGTCTCTGAGCTGTCAGTACAGAACATGAACCCACGAAACATGAGATCATGACCTGAGCAGAAATCGGATGCCCGACCAACTGAGCCAACCAGGCACCCCGACTTTGGCCATTTAAAATAGAAGTCAAACATGTGGTTCTTACAGGATTTGTCTTTGATCTTTTTATCCAAATAGAGAATAAGTCAAATCTTGTGTATGATTTGCTTATGAAAACAATTGATGTCATTCATCCATGGCTTGAAATCCTCCATACGTTTATACACAGTTGGCTCACTCCTAGCCCTCTGCCTCTGACAACCAAGATTCTGTTCTCTTTATCTGTAAGCTTAGTTTTCTTTTTTTCTTCTTTTTTTCTTTTTAGATTTCAAATGTAAATGAGATCATACAATATTTACTTTCTTTGTGTGACTTATTTCACTTAGTACAATGTCCTCAAGGGTGATTCATGTTGTAACAAATGACAAGATCCTGTTCTTTTTATGACTGAATAGTATTTTATGTTATATGTTTATATAATATTTTCTTTAGATATTTATCTGTTTATGGGCATTTAGGTTGTTTCCATACCCTAGCTACAGTATGATAAAAATGCTGTTTATTAATATAGGCATTTGTACTTAATAAATTTCCCCCTCACACTGCTCTGTACACTCTTAGCTATTAAGCTTTATTACTTTCTGGCTGATTGGTCTATTGTATGTGACAAAGAACTACAGCATGAATTGCTCTGCAAACTAATTTTATCAAATTGTGGTTACTTTGAAGGCAGTAGTACTGAGGTCGGTGTATGATGCTTGTTCAAACCCAAGGAGGATAAGTTCTGTCTTATCCTTACTTTCTATTCTGCAAACTAGCTGGCCTATAGTCTTCACTCCATATTCATTAAATCCACAATCTCCTCTCAATTACCTTCACCAAAACTTCCATTGTTTTTGAGAGTGCTCTTAAGTTTCAACTTACCATTCTCTGTTATAAATAAAGCTAGTGGCTTTTGGAAGATTAGAAACTAGGTATTTTATGGCATACTTCTCCTTTTAGGCAAAATACCTGAGCCCGGCTCTGGAGCAGGGTATAGAACAACGACAAACTTCTCTCTCAGTGACACTCCCAGTGTAGTAACTGATCACTCCTTGGAGATGTGGCAGAAGATTTCAATGTGCTTCCCTCAAGGTAAAATCTCTGTTTTATGAGTGGGAGCTGGGTGGAAGAAGGAGTCCTTACTTCTGGACTGCACTCAGCTGGTACTTGGACTTAGCAACCAGGCAGTTGGAGGAAAACTGAGAAAAACTGAACCTCTACCCCACCTTTGAAGATAGTCCTCTGTCCTGGATCTAGATGAAGAGTGACCCTTGTGTGCTTGACTGTATCAACTGGAGTTGGGTCTTTTCCTTGCTGAGCTAGGAGGAGGAAGGAGAGAACAATCTTGGTTCCAATAATACAAAGTCACATTTCTTACCTAATTCTCATATATTTTTTGGGTGGTGTTTCTTCGTTTCCTCTTTTCCCTTAGGATTATTTCCAGAGGCTTTCAATTATTCATTTTTTTTTTCTTGAGAGAGAGAGAGAGAGAGAGAGAGAGTGCTCGCACAAGTGGGAGTGGGGGCAGAGGGAGAGGTAGAGAGAGAATTTTAAGTAGGCTCCACACCCAGCATGGAGCCAACATGGGGCTTGATCTCATGACCCTGAGATCATGACCTGAACTAAAATCAAGAGTTGGATGCTTAATCAACTGAGCCACCCAGGAACCCCTTCAATTATTATTTTTAAAATAGTTTTTCAACTGTTTCGCTGATAAGCAGATTAGTGAAGTTTCTTATGCTGTCAGGTGGAAACTGATCTCTATCTACAAAATTATTGATAAAAGTATTTTTGACTACACATAAATTAACTTTAGAATACTGGAAGTAAGAAAAACTGTATGGTATGGATGTGAAACAGATCAATGAAAGTCACTGACACAATTGGGAGGTAACTTAATACCTTAGGATTTTTTTGTTTTTGCTTTTTTGTTTTAATTTTTACTTTCCTAATTTCTAACAGATTTTCTCACATTTTATAGTTTAGAAATATTCCTAGGAAGAAAGATTACATAGTTGGTAGTTTTCCAAAGTCATAAATTAAAAGAAAATAGAATAAATTAGTTACATATCTAAGGTTATGTAGCAATATG
>NW_027529633.1:55467-214783 GCF_008692635.1 Crocuta crocuta
AAAGTTTATTAAAGTTATATGTATATAACTTTATATATATATTTAATGTTTATTTATTTTGAAAGAGAGACAAAGGGGGGAGGGGCAGTGGGAAGGCAAAGAGAGAATCCCAAGTAGGATCCAGGATCAGCGTGGAGCTTGACGCAGGGCTCAATCCCACAACCATGCGATCAGGACCCAAGCCTATATCAGGAGTTGGACGCTTAACTGACTGAGCCACTCAGACACCCCTGAAGTATATTTAACTGTATTCTCCACAAGCTACTCTGCCTAAGAGGCAACAGGAGTCTTTTAGATATATCAGAATTTATTTTCAGTGAAGGGCCCAACATTTATCATAATTGTTTATTGCCAGAGAAGCACCTAATACAGACCTCACATCTCCATGAAATAAAAGTTTGCGGCCAGGGGCACCTGGGTGGCTCAGTTGGTTAAGCGTCAGATTTCGGCTCAGGTCATGATCTCACGGTTCATGGGTTTGAGCCCCGCATGGGGTTCTGTGCTGACAGTTAGCTCAGAGCCTGCTTCGGATTGTGTCTCCCTCTCTCTCTGACCCTCCCGTGCTCACCCTGTCTCTCTCTCTCTCTCTCTCTCTGTCTCTCAGAAATAAATAAAAACATTAAAAAAAATTTGTTTTGAAAACTGTGATGCCAGAGAGGAAATCTAATAAAATTGCTTCACAGGTGGTCATTTTAGAAATAAGCCAGATGTGCTGCTAGGATGAAGCCACCTGGTAACTTGCTCCCTGCAGAGCTCTGCGTCTCTGTTTCTGTCTGCATTCTGCTTTCCTACAACATTGCTATCTTTTTGCTCATCATTCACTTCAGTTTAAAGAGCTGTAAGCTACAGAGAATAAAGGTTATTCTAACATATGTTTGACAGGAAACTATTAAATATTACTAATGCTACCCTTCTGGATATAAAAATGTATTATATTTGAAGCATTTACTATTATTTATTTTTATTTTTTCCATTATGATTAGTGACCACATTTTATATATCTTCAATTATTTTGTTGAGGATGATTCTGTCTATATTCTCTCTCACTTGTTGAGAGAGATGGTTGGCATTTCCAGCTATAACTGTGTATACATATAGATTTACTTTTGTCAATTTTTGTTTCACATTTTGAAGCTCTGTTGTTTGGTTCAAAAACATTAGGATTGCAGTGTGTTCCTAGTTAACTGATTCTTTTATATTCATGTAATAGCATTTTATGGGGCACCTGGGTAGCTCGGTTGGTTAAGCATCCAACTCTTGATTTCAGCTCAAGTCATGATCCCAGGGTTATGAGATCAAGCCTTGCATCAGGCGCCATGCTGAGTCTGGAGCCTGATTAAGATTCTTTCTCTCTCTCTCTCTCTCTCTGCCCTTGTCCCTCACTTGTTTGCTATCTCACTTTAAAATAAAAAGAAATAACATTTTCTATCTGATTTTTCTGACTTTGAAATTTAATTTATCTGATATTACCACAATCATTATTGCCTTCATTTGATTAATAGTTGCTGTAATTTTCATTCATTTTACTTTTAAGTTATCTATATTATTATATTTAAGAAGAGTTTTGTGTAGACAGTATATATTTGTTCATGTGTCTTAACTGCTTTGCCTGCCTCTATCATTTAGTTTGTGTATTTAGACCCTTTACACTGAATGTAATTATTTCTGTATTTATAGCTTATGATCAATAATTTTTTTCTTGTTTTGTTCTCTATTTTTGTGTTTGTGTTTCATTTTCTGGTCCTGTTGTACATTAGCAAAAAATTTTATCATAATTCAATTTTGATTCCTCTATAGTGTTTTTGAGTTTATGTCTTTCTATGGCTTTTAGTGATTGCTCTGGGATTTATATTATATTTGAATAATTTATTGCAGTCTACTGGTGTCATCATTTTAAACTGAAGTGACAAGTATAGAAAATTTACCTCCCTTTATACTCCTTTATATGCTTCCATTTATAATTGTTTTAAATATTTACTTTAAGTACACTTAGAGGCACATACAAAGTGTTATAATATTTGTCAATTTTAGCATAATTTTGGAAACTCATAAAAGAAGGGAAATCTGTATTTATTTATATTATTACTCTTTTCAGTGTTCTTCCCTCTGTTTTACTATTCCCTGATTCTCTCTTTTATTAATCTCTCTTTGCTCAGAAGAATTTCTTTAGCAATTTTTTATGGTAAACATTCTGGTGACAAATTCTTTTAATTGAGAATGCCTTCATTTCTTCTTTATTTCTGAAAAAAATTATTGCCAATAAAGATTATGGGAGAGTTTTCTTTCAGGCACTTAAAAATGTGCCACTTCTTTTTGGTCTCCCTATTTTTTTAAATTTTATTTTATAAAGAGAGAGAGTGAATGGGGGAGAGGGGAAGAGAGAATGAAAGAAAGAGAGAGAGAGAAGCTCAAGCAGGCTCCACACTCAGCATGGAGCCTGATGCAGAGCTTGATCTCATGATCCTGAACTGAAATCAAGAGTTGTATGCTCAACTGGCTGAGTCACCTGGGCATCATAGGTCTCCCTGGTTTCGAATGAGAAATATGCTGTCATTAGAATTAATAAGATTAATTCTAAAAATCAATAAAACCGACCAATTAATTAATTAAATAATTAACTGGTACAGTCATATCATAGAATACTAATTAACAACAAAAAGGAATGGACAATTAATATACGCAACAACTTGGATGGATCTCCAGAGAATTATGCTGAGTGAATAAAGCCCGTCTCAAAAGGTTATGAAATGGCATGCTTCCTTTTACATAATGTTTTTGAAAGAAAAAAATTATAGAAATGGAGAGCAGATTAATGGCTCCCAGGCTGAAGGATGGGAGTAAGGGGCGGGCAGGAGTAGTGGAAGAAGAGATACAAATGTGGCTAGGAGAAGGAAACATGAGGGATTCTTGTGGTAACAACTCTTCTGTATCTTGACTATATTAACATCACCATCCTGGTTGTAAAATCATACCATAATTTTGCAAGATGTTTCCATTTGGAGAAACTGGCTGACAGATCACTTATTTATCTGCATTATTTATTATAGTTGCATGAAAAAAATTATTTCAAAATAGAAATTCTGATAAAACAAACTTTCATGAAGAGTAAACAAAAAATATAGTTAAATATATACACAACATTTTTTTCAGAAGACATTGCCTCACATAGTTATCATGTTTTTATTGTGAAAACTTTGAAATACAGTCTTTACAAATTTCAAGTACAGGACATTTTATTATTAATTGTTATTACCATGCTGTACATTAAGTCTCCAGAAGTTATTGGCATTATTATTGAAAGTTTGTACCCTTTGGCCATCATCTTCCCTTCTCCCACCCCCAAGATTCTGGTAACTACCATTTTACTTTCTGTTACTATGAGTTAGGCTTTTTTATAGTTCACCTAGAGATCTTGCAACATTTATTTCTCTTAATATATCTTAATTTATATCTTTTAATATATTAATAATATATATCTTCTAATAATGTGTTTCCACCCATTTTGTCACAAATGACAAGATATCCTGTTTTAAAACTTGACAATATTCTAATATCTATCTATCTATCTATCTGTCTATCATCTATCATCTATCATCTATCATCTATGTTAGGTTTTCCTTACCCAATCACCCACTGACAGACACTTAGGTAGTTTCCAGATGTTGGCTACTGTGAAGCTACTGCTTCAATGAAGCAGACAGTCATCTTATTTCTTTTGGGTATATACTCAGAAGTGGGATTGCTGAATCATGTGATTAAATTAGAACCATATGCAGAAGACCCTTTGGGTGACTGCATTATGCTGGTGTGAAAAGATAAGGGCTTGAATTAGGATACTGGCAGTGAGCACTTACTTTCAGCTCTATAGAAATAATGTAATTTCCTGAAATGCCTGAAATGTCCTTCTTCCCATCACATTCTTGTTCCCACCATCATACCTACATGATGATAGCATCTTAACTGGCTTCCTTTCTTCTGGACTGATGGTGACTTTCTGTTTCTTTGTCTTTATTTTCCTTCTTTCATTTATCCCCCGCCCCCAATTCTGCTACCATTATTTTTGTCTTAAAACATTTCATGCACCCTTGAAAAACATTTCAAGTCTCTTTAGTACCAGTGGGAATATGGCAGTTCAACTCCTCATGATTTTGTTCCAAGTACATTTTCAGGCTTATTTCTCATGATGATGGAGACATAAACTTCCGTTGTGTTCCAAAATAATCATGGAAAAATCAAGTGTTCTCACAATTGCACATAAAAACAAACTGTATCATGCAGAAAGTGAGGCATAGATGATTTTGCTTATGGTGATTCTTATGCAAAATAAAGTTTGAGAACTACTGAACTAGAAAACAAAATCAAAAAAGTTCTTAGGTAAGTATCATTCTGCTTTTAAGATAACTATAAAAATATTAAAAAGGAAAGGGAAATAGAGAATTTTGATTTTCCCACTTGTTTGCAGGGTTTATTCCACTTTTATTAGTATTAAAGTTCTCTAACTTGAAGTGATGGACACTAATGTGTATGTCAGGATTCAAGGATATGCTATGTCTTAGTCACCTAATCCAGGACCAGACACACATAGTAGATGCTTTCATCTTTGTTACTAGCAGATTTCTTGTTGGATTTAGATCTGAATTTGCTTGAGACTCTTCACTGCATGCAGTTCTCTGGATGGTGAGGGAAATGTGGCTCTAGGTTTTTGTCCTTCCAAGCCACCTTTCCTGACCAGATTCATTGAGCAATAGGCTCTGACTTGTATTGACATTGGACTCTGAGACCATGCAAGATAAATGGGGTATTGATAGCTCACTCTTTCCAGTCGTGCAGTTACCACCTTCCTGTTGTAACTGTGGTCTCTGGCAAGCTTCCCAAATCCCACTTACTACAACATTTCTCCTCACAAAATTCCCTCTCTTCTAAAGATGCCTTTCCTCTCAAAGCAATGCTTCTCTTCCCAAAGCAATCAGCTCCTCCAAACTTCTTTAGTAAATATAAACAATATGGTTCTTTGGTCAATTAATACAGACAACATTTTAGTTTTTCTTATACTCTTTATTGAACTCTCTTTAAAGTCTTTTTATTTAAAAATTTTGTTTAATGTTTTATTTATTTCTGAGAGAAAGAGAGACAGCCTGAGCAGGGGAGGGTCAGAGAGAGAGGGAGACACAGAATCTGAAACAGGCTCCAGGCTCTGAGCTGGCTGTCAGCACAGAGGCTGACGCGGGGCTCAAACTCACGAACCGTGAGATCATGACCTGAGCTGAAGTTGGACGCTTAACTGAGTCACCCAGGCACCCCTCAAGTCTTTTTTAAAACTTTCTACCCATCACTCAGCTATATTGCAGCTCTGATGGTCTGCAAACAGCAGGTAATCACTTATTGATAGACTAAAGGAAAGTGACAGGTTAAGGAATTCACCCAGGAAATCTCAGACCTGCTATACCTAATTAATGTTTTCAAAACACAGTGCTAAATAATTTTTAGCACATTCAGTAAATACTTGTTGAAGTGGGATAAAATAATATCAAAGGTAAAATTAAAACCAATTGCCATTTTCTAAATTGTCAGTAACTCTTTTCTGCTTCATAAGAGTTATAGGATTTCCAGGTAGAAAGAATTTGCTTCAAAATGTTTTGAATTTCTGGAGGGAAAAATCCTCAGACTTCTTGTTATTATTTTCATATAGCTGGATTGCAATTGCTTGTAAATAGCAAGACATTAATTATTTGAAACTCAAGTAGTGTAGTAATTTTTAATTACTCTTATTTTTTTAAGCACCTAAACTGAAATTGTTTTTGATTGATAAGCAAAAAAAAAATGTAAAGAAAATATGTAGAACATCAAATAAATGACATATTTATAGAATATAGACATGTTGGGCTTAATTTATATTTTCAATTCAGATTCATAATATGATTATGCATTCTATGTTTATTCAGAACTTTTTTTCAACTTTTGAGTAAATTCTGTAGCACCCTGCACACCTCTGAAATAAGAAATGGTGCGATTTTGTATTTATCTGATTGTTTTTAACTTTGGCCGTTTGAAATAGGGCATCAAATATGTGGTCCTCACAAGATTTATTTTTGAAATTTGTATCCAGGTAGAGAACAAGTCAATTCCTCTTCAACAGTGATTTGAAATCCTCGCTGCTGTCTATGTGTAACTGGCCCATTATTCTGAAATAACAGAAGTAATATATGATGGGCAAGTGAGTTCATGATTAATAGAAATCACAAATAAAATTGTAAAATAATCACAAAGGTCAATTGTTATAGATGAACGTGACATTCTGATGTTTTATTTGGGGGTAGATTTTGTAATAACCAGGAAATTCTAGCTCTTGAATTAGTCTTCACATAAATAGCTTCTACAGTAGATAAAGCCCTGTGTATACCCAAAACAATTCCATTCTCTTTCTTTCAAGAGAATGAGAATGAAATATTTCAATAATAATAAATAATATTATAACTAATATTATTAAATGATAAATTAAATTATATGTGATAAGAACAAAATTCAACTGAGGAAATTTTTTTAATACTTTATTTACTTTTGAGACAGAGAGAGACGGAGCATGAATGGAGGAGGGGCAGAGAGAGAGGGAGACACAGAATCCAAAATAGGCTCCAGGCTCTGAGCTGTCAGCACAGAGCCCAACATGGGGTTCAGACCCACAAACTGTGAGCTCGTGACCTGAGCCAAAGCCGGATGCTTAACCACTCAGCCACCCAGGTGCCCCACAACTGAGTAAATTTTAAAGATCTTATTGGTTTTATTCAATGATTCATAAATTGGTCAGAATCCAATCTAACATATAGAAAGGAGCTCAGAGGAGCTGTAGAAAATGAGAGACTTTTATAGGAAGAAGAGAGTAGAAACAAAGAAGTTATACTAGGTAAAAAAAATGTGTACTGGTTATAGCAAACTCACTTCCTTTAGGGGAGGGCAGGAACTTATCAGGAAGATTTTTAAAGATGTTTATTTACTTTGAGAGATAGAGAAGCACGTGCATGAGTGGGGGTAGAGCAGAGACAGAGGAAGAGAGAGAATCTTGAGCAGGCTCCTATAGTGTCAGCACAGAGCCCAACATGGGGCTCCATCTCACGAATCATGAGATCATGACCTGAGCTGATATCAAGAGTAAGATGCTTAACCAACTTAGCCACCCAGGCGTCCCAGACAGATTTTTTAATTAGTGCAGATCAGACAATTTCTGATTGACTGGTTTAAGATTCTGTTTCTGGCAGACCAAAACAGTAATTATGTCTCAATTTGGCAACATGGGGCTTAGCATAAATGACTCAATTTTGGGCATATTGTCTTTAACATATGTAATAAATCAGACAAATGTATGCAATTTATACACAGAAATTTATACACACAAATTCGTGTTTATGTGTATTTATGCATTACTCCTAGCAGTACTCAGCTAATGCCATATTAGTAATTAGATCTCATGCATTTATATGTTATTGACCAGGCTAAAATACACTCTGTCTTATTTGATTCTTATAGCAATTCACTGAGGTGGGTATGTTCACCCACACTTGACAGTGTGGAAATTGTGAAACAGCTAGTTGGAATAAGTAGCCAGACATCACACAGCTGATTTTGGAATCTATACTACCTCCATTATTCCACTGTGAAAGAGCTCTGGAAAGCCCAGGCTTACATTCAGAATATTAGAGTACGTCACTTAGGTAGGGTCCCACAGCTAATGATAGCAGGTGTGTGTGTGTGTGTGTGTGTGTGAAAGAGGGAGTGAGGCAGAGAAAGAGAGAGAATTTTTAATGCCCTCAACACCTAAAATTTGCTATATATTTTTTCACTTTTGTCTTCAGTGAAAATTTCACACCTGACTTAGATATTGTCTAGTATTTGCTACAAATGCAGGCACCAGCAGATTGACACATGCTTAAATAGACGCCTCTAGATAACTCGATTGTCCAAGTGATGCCTAATCTTGTTTTTGACGTTTATTTCTTAACCATACTGCTTTGTCATATTTAATCAGCTACCCTGCCATGCACATACTCAATTTAAAATAAAATTAAGGTACATGGCATATTTATGGACCAGTATGGCAATGAAGTCTCAGAGGAAATTTTTGAGTGCTGAGAAATTTGATATGTGACCTGGAGACCTTACATGCAGATCAAAATAACATGAATTGCCTACTAAGCTTTGACACACCAGAGAGACAAGACCCTTATAGTATCAGGTGGGAAGTGGAAGGTGCTTTTGAGTGACTACAGGATTCAAGGTGCATCTTTGTTATCTGTAGGATAACATCTTTGGAGATAAGATATTTTTGCTAGATGTTAAAGGACCCATTTGGCACACATGAATAGCAAAAAATATACCTATTAAAAATAGGATGGGGATTTAGAAATGTTTTTTTCTTGGAGTTTGTTATTTCCAGTGGAAGGGAAAGATGTAGAGAATGGTTCTGAGGAGGAAGGTGGGTTTGAGAAGAAGCTTCCCACTCTGAGAAGTTTAAAGGTTTCAGGTCCAAACCTCAGGATGAGAGATGAGAAAGGATTTTATGTCAGTTTTTGACATAGTTGGTGGCTTTTCTCTCTTGAATTGGGATTACTTTTATGTAGTTTTATAAATGTGTTTTCTCTGTGTGGTTCATAATAGAGATGATGGAATGAGTGAAATATGAGTCCTTCTGTTTTTGGGACAATCGTCCTATCTCATGCGGTGTTTCCCTGCTTTCGTCTGCTTCCTGCCCCTGCCCAAGTCTTGTATGTCCTGCATCTTGTTCTCTGAGGCTCCAGTTAGATGACTGGATTGTTAAATGAATAAACTGAATACTGTAAGTCTATACATGGATAATTATGGTTTAATGTGTTCAACTTTTCAGACCACATATTTATACTTTAAATAATTGATTATTAATTAATTAATCTAAGCATGTTAGAGGGAGTTCTTTCAGACCACATTTATAGAACATTCATGAGAAATTTATCTCTAAATGGAATTTGAGCAATTACTCAATTCATATTTTTTTGGCATGTTAACACTTTATTCAGCATCTTGCATGAAGTTCCTACACAGAAATGTACAAAGAGAGTTGCTTTGATTATAAAAGGAAGCGAGAGAATCCAGAGACCAGACTTTGTCAGGCTCGAGGTAATCTTCAAGTCACTGTGAGACTCTGGGGCTTCATGAAACATGATTTATAAATATCTAGAGCATAAAACCATATTATTTTATGAGAGAATACCCCAGATCTTAGGAGACAAAAATGACTCATGCACAAAAGCAGTTAGCAGAGGCAGAACAAAAACTAGATTTCCAGGAATGTTCTTAGTTAGTTGCCTCACTCAGATACCAAATTGATTTTATATCTACTTTTCTTAAAAAATATCTTTAATTTAAATACAATTTGATATAAAACATTACATAAATCTAAGGTGTGCATCATGTTCATTTGGTATAATTATATATTATAATATGATTGCCATTGTAGTGATTGATAATTAGCACCTCTATAACATTACTGTTGCGGACNTATCTACTTTTCTTAAAAAATATCTTTAATTTAAATACAATTTGATATAAAACATTACATAAATCTAAGGTGTGCATCATGTTCATTTGGTATAATTATATATTATAATATGATTGCCATTGTAGTGATTGATAATTAGCACCTCTATAACATTACTGTTGCGGACGAAATGACACAGAGGACAAGACACACACAAAAGACAGACACAGACACAACTCCGGCCGGAGGAACAATCCTACGCAAGCCCCTCTTGCAGTTTATTTTATACCCCAGTAACTGGATACAAACTGAAATCTACAAGATGCATTCCTTTACCAATTAAGGGCAAGTAGCCAAACACATTTCAAGGACAGGGGGGAGCAAAGGGAGGAAGCGACCACAACATGTTTACTAAGAGGCCTGCTCACAATTCCAGCCTTCTCCTTACTTCTAAGGAGGGCATGTTCCCTCGTTTGCGAGCGGACCATTAAACTTGGATATTGTGTGCAGGCCTCCTGGCAGAGCACCCTGTTTGCAGGCATGCTTTGCCCAGGCAGGGAGCCCCGTGTGCAGGCACATCCCCGCGTCCCTAACCACGCTTTCTTGTGGTCACTGTCGGGCTCCCACATCTCCCCCTTTTTTCTGAGAAGCGGTAGCAAACTGTAAGGCGGCGAGAACGCGTTGTCTATCCTTTTTTAGTTGTTGCCTTCTTCGCCAGCACCGGAAGACTAAAATAATAACACAGCATAAAAGTATTATGAATAAAGTATTCACGAGAACAGTTCCAATTAGGGCAGACACATGTCCAAGAGGGTTCAAATTATTCATCCCTTTCTGTAAATCCCTTAACAGATCGGACCCAGTAATGTCAGGTAGTGTTTTGCTAAATGTAGACAAAATTTGCTGCTCTAACTCCATAATTTCCTTAGTTAGGTTTTGATGCCCTGTTAATGACCGTTTCACCTTTTCCCAACCTTCACTCATGTTAAAAGGCACAGATGTTATACATAATTGAGAGGAGTTCCAATCACATTTCAATACACTTTTTGTGGATAAGACAGTTAATTGATCCCCAAGCCATGAAACAGTATGTTGAAGATTGAGTACATCAGTTGCAAGTTGTGCATCCAGATCTCGTTGTTGTTGCCATAATAAATGAGAGTCTTTATGCCATTCCCGTACAAAGTCTGCTGTTTAGAATCCTTGATGCAAAGCAAGTCCAGCCACGGCAGCGGTTGCAGTAACTGCAGCCACTGCAAGAACGGAAGCTATGATTATTCCAAGCATGCGTCGGGACCGGTGAAGCAAAGTTTGTATAGCAGTCACCAAATGAGATACAGCAAAAGAGTCCGACCAAGGTCTTGTCAAATTTACAGGCAACCATACTTCGGTACGAGTTTTAACAATCACCAATGAAAAATTAGAGTTATTGATTTGTGTTTCAAAACTTTTCCACCATGACTGATTTACACATTGTGTTAAATTACAATGATTACATGATATAGATCCCTCTGTAGCATTCCAAGTCCAATTCCCATACAGCAATGCAAAGGGGTATTTTAGACAAGCCGTAGCAGAATAGGATTTATTAACATGCAAGTTAACATGAAAGGGACCTGAACTGTCAGTCTTATCCAAAGTATAGTTTCCTGACCATATAGTGAGATTCCCTGAAACTGCCCATAATTTCCAAATATTCCCTTGAAAGTGGGGATACCCTAACAATTGCAACTGAGGGGGAACGAGTGCAAACTGCTGCCATTTTACGGTTTCATTACCGTTACCCATTAAAGTACCATTAATTCGATGCCATTTGAAAGTTTTGTTAGACCATTTTTCCAAAATTTGACCATGATCAGGGCTCCAATCTATAATGACAAATCCAGAATAATTCATGACCTTAAAAGGCCGATGACCTCGGCAGTTTTCCCATTCCCAAGATTCTAGAGAAGGAATAAAAAAATTAGAAGGGCATAATGGTATAAAGGTATCAGGATGGTGACTCATCGGCGTCGTAGAGGTGTTGAATCCCCTGGTGGAAACAAGTACAGTAAAGACAGCAGGATGATAATTATTATATGTTACCCCCCAGGTATTATAAGAGTGATGATTATGCTTCCTTGTAGAGAGGCAAAAGGGATGTCCTCCGATGCACAAGGGGAGACCCTCCACTGCAACAGTAACATTACTTATGTTATATTGATTATTATGATGATACAGATGCTCAATTCCTCCACACGCGGGTGGTGGGAAGAATGCAGTTTCATTGGTGCATACCTGTACTTCAGGTTCACCCCAAGAGACAGCTCTCACAAGAGGAGGATTAGGAACATAAGCCCAATAAGTATATTCTATCGCTTGCGCATACATTACCTGACAGGTAACCACAGCCATCTTCTCCTCTTCTTTCCTTCGAAAATGCAATTCTGCTGCTGATAGATTTTCTTTGCTCCAAATATTCAGAAAATTTAAAGTTAGTAAGGTTTTATTCAAGATGTCTTTTGGTTTCATAAATCTCTCCTGTTCCCCCTTTTTTATTTTTTCAACATACTCACGTAAAGTACGATTAGCCCTTTCAATGATAGCTTGTCCTTGACTATTATAAGGGATACCAAAAGTATGAATTACATGATATTGGGATAAAAAATGAGCTAATTTTGCAGATTGGTAGGCGGGTGCATTATCAGTTTTCAATTCAATTGGGACCCCCATAACTGCAAAACAAGATAATAAATGAGTAATAACAGCGTCAGCCTTTTCAGAATGTAATGCAGTAGCCCATTGGAAATGTGTGCATGTATCTATAGTATGATGGACGCATTTTTGTTGTCCAAAGGATGAAATAAAAATTACATCCATTTGCCATACCTGATTTGCTTGCAATCCTCTTATGTTGACACCTGGTGGGGTAAATGGTAAGGTAAAAGGTGCACAAATAGAACAAGAGCGAACAATAAGATTTTTTTTTTAATCCTTTAGAGTTAGTATGTTGCAGACGATGCTCTTGTTTTGCTGCTTCTATAGGATAAAGTAATGCATCAATTACAGCATTTCCGAATGACAAGGGTCCAGGAAGGGCGGAATGTGCACGGATATGGGTAAAGAAAATTAATTCTGAACGCCGCAGAAGTGATCGTTGTACCTGATAAAACAATTTGTCAATATCTGTTTTAAGAGTTATAGGCAGTGAAACCTGAGGAAGCTGCAAACAAGAGAGAACAGCATACCGAGAATCCGAAACAATGTTAACAGGGAGTTGAGGAAAGTCTTGCAAAACTAAGTAAATAGCCCACAGCTCAGCAGGCTGCACAGAGCAAAACGAATGGGGAAGGCAGAAGAGGCAAGTTGACAGCAGGAGGCAGAGAAAGAGAATTAGCAGTTTTAAATTTTGTGAGCTTAGACAGAGGAGAAGACTTAAGGTTTGTTAGGCAGTCTATATCAGTCTGGAGAAGACAAGGAACTTCCCCGAAACAAAAGGAGTTTCGGCAGCTGCTTGGGAATATTCCTTAAAGTCCCCGTCCCGAGGTAAACCAGCCACAGTTGGCTTCAATTATAGCCATTAATCTGGGAAAAGAATGAGTGAGAAGCCCTCAACATTTACTAGAAAGAGGAACAGAGAACAGGAGAGAGTTAACATCCCCTTCAGTCTAAATTTATTTCAGCCAGACCAATAAGGTCCCCTTTATGAGGTTTTTCCGGATATTGGTTGGGCACTCTTTTAGTGAGGCAATGTCACAAAGACAGACAAAGGGTTGGGGGTGCCCTCTCTAATGAGGAGACCAGTCAGATGTCAGTTTGGTCGTGTCCCAAAAGAACTTAAGGGATGCTTAGCTGTAGTGGTCTCAGCTTTGGAAACTATTCCGATGCCACCATAGACTGTATGCCGTTTACCACAAAATCGCAGACAGGCACAGTCAGACTCCAGAGGCTTTTTGGGACCTTAAGGGTGCCCACCCGTGGAGCCACAGAATCAAACCCAGCAGGCAAGCCAGACCGAATTGCATATTCACATCTATATATATACTAGAGGTTACTATATTCCCTCTCACAGAAATTCTACAGATAAGACTAACAATGACAATGACAAACAGGACAAAACAGATACAGAAGTGGCCACAAAACAGGTTTATGAGTTTGCTGAAGGGCCAACCGACGTTTCGGTGTGCCCTGGGGGAGAGAAATAGCTGCGTCCAGCTTTTCATTTAATCCTCCAGACAGAAGCACATGTGCATTTAAGGATCCAGATGATAAGTTGATTTACCTCATTTTTTCTTAATAACAAAAATGGGAGTGCTCGAGGAACTTGAGCAGTGGCCACTAGTTTTCCGACGGAATGGTTACAGAAGCCCCATGGGAGAGAGAAGATAAGATAAATGTTTGTGCTATACATTCTCCAGCCAATAGTGAAAGTGTAACAGAAGTAGAAACCATGATTAAAATTTCTCCAACAAAATCAGAGTCTATAACTCCAGGAATGATGGTTAGGCCTCTTAAAGCTGCGCTGCTGCGGCCCAATATTAAGCCAAAGGTGCCTTTAGGCAATGGGCCAAAAATGTTTGTTCTTAATTTATAAATGCCACCTCCCTGAGACAAAAGAACATTTTCAGCGAGAGGTAAATCAGCAGCCGCACTCCCTGAAGTTGCAGAGAGTAAATCTGACACCATTAAAGGTTTAGCTATTCCTGATGTAGCAGTCATCTCTAAGGGTTGTTGGAAAACAAAGGGGTTACTTGAGGAGTGGGAGGCGCAGCCAATTGAGTCCCCGGCATTGTTTTAACAATTTCCACCCTTGGAGGGCTTCATAGCCTGAGCCAAAGCAGTAGCAAAAACAGCAGCATTATGTTCATGTCCCCCCACTCCTGAACAAGCTCTAATATATTCAGCTATAGAAGCTCCCTGCCCTTTTAAAGGGCCCAAAACACGTTTACATTCCGAGTTTGCATTTTCAAAAGCAAGTGTCTGCAAAAGTATCTCCGAGATTTCATCACGTCCAACATCCCGCTCAACAGCCACCCGCAATCTAGCAAGAAAATCAGTATAGGGTTCATTGGGTCCTTGTAAAGTTTTTTTAAAAGAAGGCTGAGCGTGGCCAGTAGGTACAACACGGCGCCAAGCCCTAAGAAATACCTGGCGCACCTCCTGTAAATCCTGGCCGGAAAATTGAGCCTGATCTCTCAAGGCTCGAAATTGTCTCTCTCCCATCAATTTATCCTCCAGAGGACCAGGAGGGTTCTGTCCCTCATTAATTTGAGCCTGCTTTCGGGCTTCCTCTTCCCACCAACTCCTTAATTGCAGAATGCAATGCAAGTGCTTGAGTGATAGCACTACATAGAGTCCACAATTTCAAAGGGATTATGTTACCCTTCTGATGCTGTTGCTGTAATTCCTTCTGTATTAATTTCCATTCCTTTAAGTTTAATTGTACTTTGGGTTGGCACTTAAACCCATAACAATGCTGCTCCACAAGGCGAAATAACTCAGATAAACGGCGACTAGATGCCTTCACCCCGATGGAGTGGAGAAGTCCTTTGACTAGCTCCATGTATTGTGCCTTTGCTGATGGGGAATTCCCCATAATTTTCCCGAAAGTTCCCCTGCCTTGGACCTACAATCCCCGAGGGGTACTCACCCTTTCAGTTTCGTTCGCCCTCTGCCCCACGTTGGGCTCCAGATGTTGCGGACGAAATGACACAAAGGACAAGACACACACAAAAGACAGACACACAACTCCGGCAGGAGGAACAATTCTATGCAAGCCCCTCTTGCGGTTTCTTTTATACCCCGGTAACTGGATACAAACTGAAATCTACAAGATGCATTCCTTTACCAATTAAGGACAAGTAGCCAAACACATTTCAAGGACAGGGGGGAGCAAAGGGAGGAAGCGACCAGAACATGTTTACTAAGAGGCCTGCTCACAACTCCAGCCTTCTCCTTACTTCTAAGGAGGGCATGTTCCCTCGTTTGCGAGCGGACCATTAAACTTGGATATTGTCTGCAGGCCTCCTGGCAGAGCACCCTGTTTGCAGGCATGCTTTGCCCAGGCAGGGAGCCCCGTGTGCAGGCACATCCCCGCGTCCCTAACCATGCTTTCTTGTGGTCACTGTTGGGCTCCCACAATTACATTAATATCATTTCTTTTTAGTTATTGGAATAATTAATTTATAGTCTCTTGGCAAAGGCAACTTTGATGATTATAATACACAACAATATGGAGGTTCTTAAAAAAGTTAACAACAGATCTACCATATGATCTAGCATTTCCACTTCAGGGTATATTCCCAAAGGAAATGAAAACAGGACATTGAAGAGATATAGGCTCCTCCATGTTCATTGCAGTGTTATTTACAATAGCCAGGATATGGAAACAACATTAGTGCCTATCAAGGGACGAGTGGGTAAAGAAGATATGGTGCATATATTTGATGGAATATTATTCAGCTATAAGAAAAAAAGGCATCCTACCATTAAGTGACATAAATCAGACAGAGAAAGACAAGTGCTATGTGATATCGTTGATGTGTGGAAAAGCCAAACTCATAAAACCAGTAAAATGGTGGTTTTAAGGGGATAGGAGTTGGAGGAAAAGGACAGATGTTGTTAAAGTGTACAAATTTGTGATGAATTGTAAATAAGCCCTAGAAGTGTACTGCACAGTATAGTGAATATAGACAATATTGTATTCTATTTGTTTTCATAAGGGTTTGGAGTTCTGAAAGTTTTCCTCATAGGAGCCTCATTCTTCAAAACTAGTTTACGATATAACTTGGCAAGGCAGATAATTATTTTCTTGAGAGACAAAAACCTGGACATGATTTTTAACCATGTGTATTTGATTGTCTAATAAGGAAATAATATATTTACAAAAAACAATTGAATACAAACACATAGTTTGGCTTCTGGGGTTGGTTATGAATAGTTTCTATATGTTTAGTGGATTAACTAGAGAAAGGGTTTGACCGGAGAAAGGGAGTGTGATAAATTCAGGAAGGTTTCATCGTGGAGGAGTAAAATTTTATTTTCAAACTTTAGAGGTTACTAGGATTTCAAAAATGAGGAGAAGTGATTTTAGACAAAGACGATGTAGCACTCCTGATTCCTCTATCTTATCTGGTTTTGCTCGTTTTGTTCCGTTTTAACATATCACATCATGTTTATTGTCTATTATCTGTTTCTTTTCAACTCCCACACAGGGAGTTTTGCTTGCTGTAGGGCAGTATCCTGAAAGGCTGCTGTGTTGATGAGTGAATGAATGGACATCCCAGTGGTTACGCACATCATTGGAAGAGTGACAGGTGCTGAGCTGGGAGTCACTTAGAAGTAGGTTATGACGTATCATTGAATTTCTGGTGATTTCTGTGGGAAGGCCATAAATGGGGCACAAATAAAAAAGTGAATTCTACCTTTGCCCCAGTGATATATCTGCTTTCCTATAACTACAGAGGAACTGCTTCCACTCTTAGGCCAGAACAAACACTTCAGTTGTGCACTAGATCCCAACCAGTCTTGTCTGCTTGCCAGTGTAACTTTAGTCATCCCCACTGTTTCTCCTCTTTATCAGATTAGTCTAATCACCATAACAACATTCTGTAATTTCTCTCATCTCAAAAGAACCACCTTTTCCCTCTAGGTACCTCCCCAATTGTGTTTTTGACTTTACGGCAACACTTCTGAGATGAGTTGTACATACTCATGATCTCTCATTTCTTATAAAGCTCACTCCAGTAGGACTTCTGGGAATTTTTTTATGAAGTTCAGTAATGGCCTGTACATCATTAAGTCAATCCTTAATTTCCAGTCCCCATCCTGGTGACCATTAAGTAACATTTGGCATAGTGATCACTCTCCTCTTCTTGAGAAACCTTTTCCACTTGGTTCCCAGAATATCACACTTTGCCCGTTTTTTTCATTTGCTTTTATTTTTAGTTTTGTTTTTTGATTGTGTTTTTATGTTAGCTTATTTTGTTTTATTTGTTCCCTTTCTTTTCCTAAGTCTTCATTTCTCTTCACATTCCTCCTCTCCTCCCTCCCATCCCTGCAATCCTTCCTTTTTCCACACCTTCTCTCCCATCCCCTCTGCTCCCTTTCCTTTTCTTTACTTTCCTTCACCTCAACACCTTCCTCAGCCTTTCTGGCTCCTCTCTGGATCTCCTCCACTGGCTCCTACCTTTTCTTCTACCCTTCAAGCTCTGTGTTGCTTCTGATCTCAGTCTCTGCTCTGTTGTGTCCCTATCCCTACTCACTCCTAAGAGACTCACTCAGTCTTCTGGCTTGAAATGCCTCCCACATCCTGATGACTTCCTTATTTGTACCTCCATTCAGGATCTTTCCCTTGACTTCTAGACAAACTTATCCAACTGCCTTATTTATGGATTGAATTGGGTATTCTACAGACATTGCAAACTTAACCTGCCTGGTACTGCTCTCCAAAGCCTCCTTGTTTCATTTTCCTCTCCATCTCACTTTGGTGGAAATTTCATCCAACCACTTTGACACAAGCCACTGTCAATTTCTACCAGGGTTATTACAGCTGACCTCTCACTGCCCTTGCTTCCCCTCAGCCAGGGTGACCAATGTGAAAAGTTGGATCAAAATCATGCAGCTTTTGCCTCACCCAGAGGAAGAATTCAAATCTTTCTCTAATTTATAGGACCCCATGCCCTGTTACTTCATTCTCTGATCCCTCTCCACTCCTTTGTCTCCTATCATTGCATACTCTGCTTAGCCTAAGGACATGCTGATCCTTAAAAACATTGTACTTTCCAGCCTCAGGGCTCTTGCACACTCTATTCTTTCCGGAAAATTTTAGGAATTCTCTTTCTCTCCAGTGTTCACACAGCTGATCCACATAGACCAAACATTTCCTTCTTGGTCTTTATTCAACTGTCTACCTCTCTTTCAGGACTCACCAGTGACTCTGCCTGGACACTTACCTACCTTTCCTTATTTAATTTCCCTTTCACATGTATCCACTTATCACTATCTTGCATGACATATACTTAATCAATTTTAAATATGCACTCTTACATTTTAATAGCTTTGAAATCAGAATTCTCAGGAAGCTCTTATAACCCATAACATTTTACCTTTTATAATTTTTTCTTTCTTTATATCTAATAAAAGATGATATCTCAGCTTTAATAAAATAGAGCAGTTATCTTCTATCAGTATTTATCCTTGAAAGAAAGATTTCTGTTGTTTTGTTCCCTGATTTGTCCCCAACAACCACTGCAAGGCTTGACTTATTATATGTACAATCATAATAATATAATAAAGTTTCTGAGAAAATGGTCAGCATATCCTTTTAAAAAGCTTTATCTACAGGGTAGAGGATTGAATCATCATGACCACTAGAAGACTTTTCAATGGTCTTTTGAGACCAGCTGAAATAGAAGAGATGGTGAGGAGATGAGACATATTGGAAAGCAGAATCAACTATATTGAGTCTCCAAATATTGAAGAAAATGGAGCTATGGAAAGTTCCAAAGGTGGCTGAGGTTTAAGCTGGGACAAGATTAGGGCATTCATTCAGTACATGGGGGGATTTAAGACAGGGAGTGTATTTTGAGGAAAAGGTGACTATATCAATTTCAGCCAAATGGAATACAAGTTCCTAGTGCATTTAAGATGGTTGACACTTGGAGGATAGAGTTTAAGCTTTGTAATAGAAATGAGGGCTGGAGAGAGACAAGCTGTAGTTGGCATTCTCCAGCAAAGTATCAGGAAAGCATGCTACATGTTTAGTGAGGGATATATGGGTTGCAAAGAACAGAAATACACCTGAGTTAGTCTAAACAGAAAGATAACTTGTTAAAAACATAAAAGGGAACCCAATAGAAAAGAAAGGGAGAAACTAGACATATGGACTAGAACTGGGAAATGGGGATGTAGAAATAAGAATACCTCCCTCCCACTGCCTGGGGTCACTGTCTTTCTGTTTGAGATGCCTGTCCTCTGCTTCCTGCTTCTTTCCTACATGCTGGCTCTCTCCCTCCTTCCTTCCCAGAATTTTACTTTTTAATAGTTGTGAAAATTCAATTCTGTTAGTATAGTACAATTTACTTATCCAGTTCTTTATTGAGGGACATAAGGGTGAATTTTTCCCCTTTCATTGTTTTTATTATTTATTTATTTTGCTACATACATGTGATTACGTTAGTCATACAAATTCTGGAGCTTGGAATTGCTGGATCAAAGAGATATGCATGTAACTATTTTATGGTTGTAGTCCTATTTTCTTCCAAAATGGTGATACAATACATGAGCAAGTGTATTTCTATGTTTCTACCTTAATAGTGTGTGATATTAATTATAGCTTTGATAATCTGATACAGTAAAAAAAAGTTTTGTGTGTGAAAAATGTGAATGTCCTTAATGAGGAGTGAGCTTTAATTCATTTAATTTTTAACACTGTTATACTTTTGTTTGTGAGGATTAAGTAAATTAATATTTGCTTAGCACATAGTGTATAATCAATATAAAAATGATAACTATTATAAAGATAGTAAGTTGGACAAAATTATTTTAATTGGTATTATTTATGTGATACAAATGTTTATTTTTACATTTTATGTGGGCTAATTTATCAAAATTCTTTTCTATGACACCTGGAATTTGTAGTTTTCTTAGAAAAGATTACCAATAGAATCAATGTTTATATTCAAAGTATTTAATATAATAATCATTTAAAGTATTATAGACTGTATACACTAATATTTAAAGTTCTTAAGTTAATAGAAGTTTTTATAGAGTTCAGTAAAATGTTTAATTCTTTTAAAATAGAAGTCAGAATTAAAACTAGCAGCTTAGTTATAGAAATTAGTAAATTAAGTACAATAAACCCTCTCATCTTCTTAAAAATTAGAAGAAATATTTTTAAAGAATTATTTTGAAGATCTTAGTCTAGTTATTTACATAGTCTATTTAAGTGTTTAAATGTTTGGTCTAATACCCTTTCTTTATTTCTTTTTTCTTTCTTTCCATTTCCCCTTACTAAGCAGAGACATTAGAGAGAAAAACAATTATTTTTGTTGATAATTTTTTAACATGTGAAAGATATTTTCAATAGATAAAAGTATTTAAGATTTCCTTTTTCCTTTCTCAGATTCATTACTCCCTCATTTAATAAAAGGTTCAAGTACTGACTTTTTTTTGAAAATGAACATTTCAGAGGATATGCCTATATACCCACAAAGCTCAAAAGTAGATGTTTAAACATAGAGACTCAAACATATTTTGTGAAATGTATGGATTCAAATAAAAGAGTTTATCCTGAAATTGGACACATTACAGTATGCCACAACTTGCCAAAACTAAGTACTCATTCATTTTACAAGTTAACTGGAATTATATAACTTAATATAAGATGATTTAAACATATATAGAATCTCTTTTGGATGATTTAAGCATATATTGTATGTACCAGGGAACATTTAATCATTTTATACAAGACTTACTGGCTTTTTGTCTCTTCTGTGTTGGATAAATGCTTTTCACTTGGGAACGTTATCTGTTGTTTTTTAAATAAATTTTTAATAAAACACCTTGTATTTTCAGGAAATAAAGCCAAATAAAATAAATGAGTTTTTTCTTTAGTTACAAAGACTAAAATAGAACAACTTTTTTTCTTTAAATGTTCCATTGAGGTTCTTTTGTTTTTTCTTAATAAAAATATTATAGGTAACACACATTATAAGTATGGGGGAAAGAAATTCTTTTAAAATATTCCCATTTTTTAGCAAGAGAATTGAGTGATTTAGTTCTTCAAACAAATGATTATAACTAGAAAATGAGAAGTCACTGGGGGATCAGCCAATCGTGCCCTGTAATAAATACTCAGGCTCCAAAGACTTCTCACAGCTGGTACAAGAGCCACTCATGCTGTTAAATGAATTTGTCCAGCTTCCTTTCAAAAAGCACCCAGAATCTTATTTTATAGTTTGAGTGTGCATTTTACACAAGCACCCACATGTGGTTATGTTTTGCATATGTTTTGCATATCTAATAATGCATACAATCAGTGCAGCATTGAGCATGTGTAATTTGTTAATAATTTTATATATATACTGGGAGGACATGCTCAACATAACAGAATTCAGTTTGGAGATCAGGGCTCTAAAAGATTGTTTTTGTGTAATCCCAGATGAAATTACTGGAGATTCGGGTGAGAATTATCTGGATAATTACTTTAATATAACCCCTCATTTTGTGTACATGAGCTAAATGTTAGTAGTAAAAGTTGAATTCTGTTTCATCCTATGCTAAAGTAATAAAATCACTCACCAAAGATGGCCCTCTGGCTAACTTACAAATTTCTTTGAAGTTTTAGTGTAATATTATAGCTACTGCATTCAAAGAGCAAATTTTCTCAAGACACTGAACTTCCTTTTCAATGGAACAGAAATGGAATAGTTGTGTGGTAGATTTGTAACTTAGAGGGGCAGCTGTTCATGGGAGTTATTGACAATGACTTGGGTTCATGATGTAGAAACTTTTTCAATGTAGTATATAAAGGATTCAGGCTGCTCCCCTTTCATGAAGAAATTTAATAATCTAAGGCAATCACTGAAATGACAGCACACTCAGAAATGACACTCAGAAATGTTAGCGACTAGGAAATTCTCACAATGCTATAAGATTTAGGGGCAGACAATCCATCTTGTAATACCGTTGTGTTTCTGAGTCTGACCACACCAATCAGGTCTTTGTTGAACAGAAACTTTAAAGCCGGATAGACATAAACTCTTTCAGTCTCATGTTAGAGGGTTCCCATGGACTCCCGGACTCCCCAACTCCCCACTTTGCATGTACCAGACCCTTTCTCCCACCTCTGTCCTTCGTGGTTTTTTATTTGGGTGCTGATGGATATCTTCAGTTCCTGCTTGATCACGCTCAGCAAAGCATCATTACTTTGCAGCCAGCAAGTGTAGAATCCCTTTCATACTCTAGATTGGATTTCTGTAGCAATAGGCAGCCTGGCTCAGCAGAAAGCCTGGAGAGATTGGAGTGATAAAATATTCTTTCAAGTAGCATCTACGCTGTGCTGTGGTTGTTACCTTGTTCCATAGCTTTTTCCAGTGCTCTGCTGCTAAATGTTGAGCTACCAGCTTTTGGGAAAAGAAAGAGCCCTGATTTGTGGTGTTTGCTGTTTGTGTGGTGTAAATATTCCCACCAAGGCTGGTTCAGGCTGCAAGCACATCACCAGGGCTGAGCTGGGTGGAGGTGGTGCAGGGTGAGGGGTACACAGCTGCTTAGTACTGCAAGGTGGGTGCCCTCCTCGGGGCCAGGAAGATGGGGGCAGTGACTTTCAAGTTCTTTTCTGTCACCACGCCTGGGAACAATGTTCAGAATGTTTTGCAACCCCCAAGCACGGATACCATCTGTTCAAACTGATTCTTGTCCATAACACCTGAACCCACCAAGAACCCGGCCAACCCTCATCCACTGCACGGTCTCCAGCAACACCCCACTGGTCAGAGTTCTTGATCTCATGTAACCTTCCAGAATGGTTTTATGCATATAAAAACACTAATGTATAATCTTCCTCCAATTATTTAAACAAGTGATAAGATAGCATACACCTTCTAGAAAACTCTGCTTTTATCCACTCTATATATTTTGAATGTCTTCCATATTACTACCTACAGCTGTTTTTGTTTTTTTTTGTAACAGTCACATGATATTTTTACTATTATGCGTCTTAAGGACAATTTATACACTGCTTTACTCGTGGACACGGATTAATTTTAAGTCTCTGCTTCTTCAAAATTCTGAAATGAATATATCTGTTAGTATGCCAATTTTGATTTTTGTACTTTTATATGGGTTAAATACTGAGGAGTAAGATTACTGGGGCCAAAGGAATATGCATTTGCAATTGAAAATGTTATGCCAGATTTCCTTCCACAGGAGTTGTACAAATACCCAGCCCACCAACAATCCTCATGAAACTTCAGACACTGCAGATTTGATGGGTGAGACAGTATATTGGAGTACCTTTAATTAGAATTTCCCTACTGTGACTGAGGTTGGGAATCCTTTGGTTTAAGACACATTTGTATTTTTTGGTCTCTGAATTCTTTGTTTCATCTCCCTTCCCCACCCCCTTTTTTTAACCAACTTAATTGTTGGTCTTTTCTGTAATAAAGTGTGTAATGGGGTGCCTGGGTGGCTCTGTTGGTTAGGCTGAGGTCATAATCTCACAGTTGGTGGGTCTGAGTCCCTCATTAGGTTCTGTGCTGACAGCTCAGAGCCTGAAGCCTGCTTCAGATGTGTCTCCCTCTCTCTCTGCCCCTCCCCTGTTTGTGCTCTGTCTCTACCTGTCTCTAAAAAATAAATAAACATTAAAAAAATTAAAATGCATATCAAGGACATCAGTATTTGTGATTGAATTGCAAATGTACTTTTCCCAGTTTATCAAGTGTCTTGATTTTTCTTTGGTGTCGATGCAATGCAAAAAATTTTAATTGATTTAGTAGAATTTATCAATTTAGATTTTCTGTTATGACTTACAGATTTTGAGGCATGGTTAGAAAGATCTTTCATACCCTGAGATTATAAATTATTTTCTTTTTACAGAACGATTATCATCTCAAGCTTATATATTTCTTTCTAGAACATATTCATTTGGTTTGGAACTGATCAGCTCTGTGAGATTGAATGGGCATTTAGATATATTGTAAGGCATTGCCATCCATTTGTTAAAGCCTGGGAGAATAAAAGTCTTCAAATCATGAGTTCAAATTATAAATACAGTAGGCAGCATATAAAGAATATGGCAATAGATAACATTAATGTTAGTAATAATTATATTTATGGCTAGCATTTACTGAGTGTTTACCCAATAAATTGAGTAATTTCAATAAATTGAGTAATTTACTGAATACTTACTCAGTGCACTAAATGTTTTATGTGACTTAGCTAATGAAATTCTCTAACAACCTTTTTGGAATTTTTCTTTACAAATGAGGAGACTGAGGTGTAGACAGGCTAAGCAGTTGTTAAGGTCACACAACATCTAAGCATTGGGCCTTGGTCTCAGAGATAGTCCTCTGACCCTGCTCCCACTGTCTCTAGGAAGAGTGGAACTTCATCCCTCCCTCACTGGACCTGGTAGGACTCCAAGTATCCCCAAGAAAGGCAGAATATGCTTTTTCTGAAGACAGAATTGGCTATAGATACTGAGATCATGGTTCAAGGCCCTACATATTAGAGGAAAAAGGTAGAAAATGGTAGAAAAAAGTAGAAAATGTAGAAAACAGTTTGGGGAGGGCACTTGATCTTTGCATAATTGTAGAGTAGCTTAAGCATTTTGAAGGTTGGACATGATAATGATTTTGGACAAAGTATTTTAGGCTTATGTCAACTGGCTGACCTACTGCCAACATGTTGGGTATCAGTAGAGCTACTGGGAACATGGAATAAGAGTCTATTTTGGTTCTTTTTTTTTTCTTCCTAAAAATAATGGTACCCTGGAATTCAATATTCAATGAAACACTAGTTCTATTTTTTTAAAAAATTTTTAAAAAAGAATTGTTAGAACATAACAGAAGAAATGCTAAGTGTACCTTGGTTTATTTGTAATAGCAAAAGCAAAAATCTCAAAACCTATGGAGCTAATTATATCTATTACCAAAATGAGTCAAGATCATGTAAAAGGTGAGGTTAGAAGTAGGGCAACTCCCTTCTGCATTTAAGGCTGGTCTCCATGTAGGGCCATTGTGCACCTTCACTGGTTCTACCAGAACAGCTTCTAAAAGAATACTGTAGGTTATACAGATGAGGTCATAGAACATTCCTAGGTATCTGAAACAGTTTATATACATAGTTTTATTTTACTGATAAGCAACTAGACCAATCATCAGTAAATCTTACATATAATTAACAATAACCACCACATTTTCCTGTTAATTCTACTGAGCAATTACATTGCTAAATTTCCATATGCAATGATGAGTATGTATGAATTCACTCCCAACAATCTCAATCATAAATAGAAGCATATTGTATGTTTATTAGATATAAAATTAAAAAAAACATTTTTATCACAAAAGTATTCTAATAATAAAAATAATTAAATTAGGAGGAATATTAAGGAGAAAATAAACCTTAAGTGACAGAATAAATTAAAAATGGGAGCAAAAACTCAGATTTGGATGCCATCTTTGATTACATTAGTATATGGTTTTGGTTTCAGACCCTATGGTTCTCTCTTTTTTTTAAGTTTTTATTATAATTCCAGTCAGCTTAACTTACAATGCTATATTAGTTTCAGGTATACAATACAGTAATTCAACACTTCAAACATCACCCAGTGCTTATCATGACAAGTGAACTCCTTAATCTCCATCATCTATTTCATTCATTTCCTCACCCACTTCCCCTCTGGCAACTATCAGTTTGCTTTCTGTAGTTAAGGGTCTGTTTTTTGTTTCTTGGTTTCTCTCTCTCTCCCTTTACTTTTTTGATTTATTTCTTAAATTCCACATATGAGTGAAATTGTATGGTATTTGTCTTTCTCTAACCTAATTTGCTTAGCATGATACTGTCTAGCTCCATCTAGCATCCAGGTTATTGCAAATGATAAGATTTCATTCTTTTTTTTACAAATAGTTTATTGTCAAATTAGTTTCCACATAACACTCAGTGCTCATCCCCACNCTTTTTTATAACTTAATAATATTCTATTGTATATATGTATATGTATATACATACACATATACATACCACATCTTCCTCTGTTCATCAATTGATGGACACCTGGGCTGTTTCCATATCTTGACTATTGTAAACAATGCTGTTACAAACATAGGGGTACATATATCCCTTTGAATTAGTGTTCTTGTTCTTTTGGTAAATACCAAAAGTATTTTGGTAAATACCAAAATTGGTAGTGCAATTGCTGAATAGTAGGGTAGTTCTATTTTTAAACTTCTGAGGAAACTTCATACTATTTTCCACAGGGGCTGCACCAGTTTTATTTTCCTACCAAAATGCACAAGGGTTCCTTTTCCTCCACATCCTGGCCAACACCTATTGTTTCTTGTGTTTTTCATTTTAGCCATTCTTACAGGTATGAGGTGTTATCGCATTGTGTTTTTCCCTGGTAAGTGATGATGAGCATCTTTTAATGTATCTGTTGGCCATCTGAATGTCTTATGCTCCTTTTTTAAATGTTCATTTACTTTTAGAGAGAGAAAGTGCAAATAAAAGAGAGGCAGAGGGAGAGGGAGACAGAGAATCTGAAGCAGGCTCCATGCTATCAGTGCAAAGACTGATGTGGGATTTGAACCCATGTTGTAAGATCATGACCTGAGCCCAAGTCAGACACTCAAATGACTGAGCCACCCAGGTGTCCCTGCTCATTTTTAGTTGGACTATTTTCTTTTTGAGTGTTGACTTGTGTAAGTTCTTTATATATTTTGAATACTAACCCTTTATCAGATATGTCATTTGCAAATATTTCCCGTTCAGTACGTTGCTTTTTAGTTTTGTTGACTATTTCCTTTGTTGTCAGAAACTTTTTAACTTTTATTTTTAAAATTTCATTTCATTAAATTTATTTATTTTGAGAGTAAGAGAGAGAAAAACTGAATGACAGAGAGGAGAGAGAGGAAGAGAGACAGAATCTCAAGCAGGCTCCATGCTGTCAGCCTGGAGCCCAGTGCAGGGCTCAATCTCACAAACTATGAAATCATGACCTAAGCTGAAACAAAGAGTTGGATGCTTCACTGACTGAGCCAACCAGGACTCGCAGCAGCTTTTTATTTTGATGTAGTTCAAATGTTTGTTTTTGATTTTGCTTTCCTGGCCTCAGGAGACATGTCTAGAAAGAAGTCGTGTTGAGATTTTTCGCATCTATGTTCATCAGGGATATTGGCCTGTAGTTTGATTTTTTAGTAGTGTCTTTATCTGATTTTGGTATCAAAGCAATATTGGCCTCATAGAATGAATTTGGAATTTTCACTTCCTTTTCTATTTTTGAAATAGTTTAAGAAGTTTGGGTATTAATTCTTATTTAAATGTTTGAGTGTTTGGTAGAATTTTCTTGTAAAGTCTTCTGGCTCTGAACTTTTGCTTGTTGGGAGATTTTTCTTAATGTTTATTTATTTATTTTGAGAGAAGAGAGAGAGAGAAGGAGTAGGAGAGAGAGAGAATCTATTTAAAAAATTTTTTTAATGGTTATTGATTTTTGAGAGAGACAGAGTATGAGTGGCGAGAGGCAGAGAGAGAGGGAGACACAGAATCTGAAGCAGTCTCCAGGCTCTGAGCTGTCAGCACAGAGCACAACACAGGATTCAAACCACAAACCTTGGAATCATGACCTGAACTGAAGTCTGATGCTTAACCAACTGAGCCACCCAGGCTGAGAGAAAGACAATCTTAAACATTCTCCATGCTCAGCACAGAGTTCAATATGGGGCTTGATTTCATGAACCATGAGATCATGACTTGACCTGAGCTGAAATCAAGAGTCAGACACTTAAACAACTGAGCCACTCAGGTACCCCTTGTTGGGAGTTTCTTGATTATTGACTGGATTTCTTCGCTAGTTAGAAGTCTGTTCAATTTTTCTATTTCTTCCAGGGTGCCTGGGTGGCAAAGTCAGTTAAGTGTCTGACTCTTGGTGTCAACTCAGGTCATGGTCTCACAGTTCATGAGTTTGAGCCCCACATCAGGCTTCTGTGCTGATGATGCAGAGCCAGCTTGGGATTCTGTCTCTCCTCTCTGCCCCTCCCCCACTGTGTGTGTGTGTGTGTGCGCGCGCGCTCTCTCTCTCAAATAAAAGCATTTTTTTCTACTTCTTCCTATTTCAGTTTCGATAGTTTATGTATTTCTAGGAATTTATCCATTTCTTCTAGGTTTTCCAACTTGTTGGCATATGGTTTTTCATAATACTGTCTTATGGTTGTATTTCTGTAGTGTTGGCTTTATTTCGTCTCTCTCATTTGTAATTTTATTTATTTGAGTCCTTTCTCTTTTTTTCTTGATAAGTATGGCTGGAAGTTTATCAATTTTTTCAAAGAACCAGTTTCTGAATTCACTGTTCTATATTTTGTTTTAGTTTTTATATAATTGATTTCTGTTCTAATCTTTATTATTCCCTTCCTTCTGATGGTCTTAGGTTTTGTTTGCTGTTCTGTTTCTAGCTCCCTTAGGTGTAAGGTTGGGTTTTTTATTTGAGATTTTTCTTGCTTCTTGAGGTAGGTCTATATTACTATAAACTTCCCTCTTACAAATACTTTTGTTGCATTCCAGAGGTTTTGGACAATTGTGTTTTAATATTCATTTGTATCCATGTACTTTTTAATATATTATTTGATTTTCTGGGTGAGTCATTCATTGTTTAGGAGCATGATATTTAACCTCCACATATTTGTGGTCTTTCTAGATTTTGTTGTTGTTGTTGTTGACATCTAGCTTCATAGTGTTGTGGTCAGAAAAGATACATGGTGTGACTTCAAACTTGAATTTGCTGATACTGATTTTGTGGCCTGACATGTAATCTATTCTGGAGAATATTCTGTGCACACTTAAAGAGAATGTGTATTTTGCTGTTTTAGGATGAGATGTTCTGAATATATCTATTAAAGCTATCCCAGAGTGTCATTCAATGCCATTGTTTTCTTACTGATATTCTGTTTAGTTTATCTGTTAATTGATGTAAGTGGAGTGTTAATGTCCCCTACTATTATTGTATTATTATTGGTTACTTTCTTTATATTTGTTTTTAACTGTTTTATGTGTTTGAAAGGTTCTTCTAAGTTGGGTGTATAAATATTTACAATTGTTGTAGATAAACAAATAAATATTTACAATTCTTGTTGGATTGTCCTCTTTATTATTATTTATTATTATTTTATGTCTCTTGTTACAGTCTTTGTATCACAATACCTATATCCGTTTCACTTAGTATGACCACTCTGGTTTTCTTTTGACACTGATTTGCATGACAGATGTTTCTCCCTCTCTTTCAATCTATAAGTGGCTTTAGGTTTAAAATGAGTATTTTGTAGGTAACATATAGATGAGTTTTGTTGTTTTTTAATCTGTTCTGTCATTTATGTCTTTTAATTGGAGCATTGAACCCATTTACATTATTGATAGATATGTATTTATTGATACATATGTAATTATTGATAGATATGTATTTATTGCCATTTTGTTACTTGTTTTGTGGTTGTTACTATAGATTTTTTTTCTGATTCATTCATGTCATTCTCTCTTTAATGTTTTCTTGATTTTCTTTAGTGATATGTCTGAATTTCTTTATCTTTATTCCTGGCATCTTTATAAGTGGTTTTTGATATTTGGTTACCGTTAGGTCTGTATATAAGTCTGTATATAGGTCAGCAGAAGTTGATGGTCTTCTAAGTTTGAACTCTTTTTTTTTCCTCTTTTCCTCACATTTTAGGTATATATTATTATATTTTATATTCTTATTTTGCATTTCTTGACTGAGTTTGTTTACAGAAATAGTCATTTTCCCTGCTATTGTGTTTTCTACCTATACAGTATCATTTTTGGTCTCTCCTTTCCATTCACTAAATCCTGTATAATATTTCCTACTGTGTTGGCTTAGTGGTCACAAACTCCTTTAGTTTTTGTTTGTCTGAGAAACTCTTTATGTTTCCTTCTATTCTGAATGACAGCCTTGCTACATAGAATAATTTTGGATGCAGATTTTCCCCATTCAACACTTTGAAAATATGCAACTCCCTTCTGGCTTCCTAAGTTTCTGTTAAAAAATCTTCTGGTAACTTCATTGGTTTTCCCTTATAAGTTAAAGACTTATTTTTCTTGCTGCTTTGAGATTTTTAATATGTTTTGGGGTAGGTTTGCTTTTGTTTATTTTGGTGAGATATCTCTGTGCCTTCTGGATCTGGGCATCTGTTCATTTCCCAGATCAGGGGAGTTTTCAATTATTATTTCTTCAATTAAATTTTCTTCCCCCTTTTCTCTCTCTTCTTTTTCTTCTGGGATTTGTATGATATGAATGTTATTATGTTTAGTGGAGTCACTGAGTCCCTCAGTCCACTCTTGATATGCATAATTCTTTTTTTCTCTCTTTTGTTCAGCTTGATTACTTCCCATTACTCTGTCTTCTAGGTCACTAATTTGTTTCTCTGTTTCTTCCATTCTGCTGTTCATTCCATAAGCATTGTTTTCTCATTTCATCTATTGAGCCTTTTATCTATGCTATGTTTTCCCTTACCTCTGTGTTAAGGGTCTCATTCATGTCTTTCACTCTTTTCTCAAGTCCAGTTAGTATCTTATGATCATTGCTTTAAATTCTGTATCAAGCATGTTACTTATATCTGTTTCACTTAGATCTCTGGCTGTGACCTTGTTCTGTTCTTTCATTTTGGATAAATTTCTCTGTCCCCTCATTTTGTCTATCTCTCTGTGTCTATTTCTGTGTGTTAAGAAAGTTCGCTGGGTCTTCTACTCTTGAAAGTAGTGACCTTATATAGAGGAGGTTCTGGGGTGCTCTGCAGTGCAATATCCCCTGTTCACCAGAACTTGGCAGTTCAGAAGATTATCCTATGTGTGTTGCTTTTGCCTTGCTCTCATGTCTGAATCATGCTTCCTTTCAATGCAGTAGTCTGCACTGAATCTCTGCCTGTTGTGGGATGTGCTTTCTTTCAGTCAGACCCTAGACTCTTATTAAAATTAACCAACTCCTCTATTTTTAAAATAAGTACATTTCCTTGGTTAAATATTATAAGGGACAATGTCTACAAAGAAAGGAAGTCTAAGGAAGGTTAGAAGAGAAGGTAGCCTATGAAAACAGGTGCCTTCAACAAGTTTCAAAATCCTTTTCTCAATATAATTTATTTCCCTTCCTAAAAGATGAACCCTTATTTTTAAAAGAAAATAAAGATAACAAAATAAAGTTCTTAACTTATGATAATGGAAAGAATAAAAAGGAATAAAAAAGGCAGAACTTGTGCACCTTCTCTCCTGCCTCAAATTCTCAGAATTGTTACTTAACTCAGTTAAAAGCCAAGGCATCTGGTACAGTTGGAATAGATAGAAATGGAGTTTGTGCCCAACCACATATAGATACTGTAACTATAGCTATGTCAGTTCCAATCACATTTTGTTCAAAACAACTTAGGTAAATCCCTCTTTTCTTTTTTTTTTTTTTTATGTTTTATTTATTTCTAGGAGAGAGGGAGAGACAGACAGCGTGAGCAGGGGAGGGTCAGAGAGAGAGGGAGTGACAGACTCTGAAACAGGCTCCAGGCTCTGAGCTGGCAGTCAGCACAGAGCCCGACGCGGGGCTCGAACCCACGAACCGCGAGATCATGACCTAAGTGAAAGTCGGACGCTTAACCGACTAAGCCACCCAGGCGCCCCCCCTCTTTACTTTTTAAAGGCACTAGTCTCTTTTGTCTTTCTGGACAAATTTTTATTTCAATTGACTCTATGTTTCCCAGATTGCAATCCCTAAGACTCCAAATAAACACACACACATTTTATTTTGCAGCTTTCTATCTTGTCTTTTGTTGGTCTACACTTAGTTAAGGTTGATTGAAATACACTGAAACAGTGCTGGATTTTTCTAAATTCTTTTAAAGAAGCCAGCAAAATCTCACTTTGTAACTGAATGCAAAGGAATTATTTATCACTGGGAAGTAAAATAAAATTATTGACAAAGCTGATTTGGGATTAAAAACAACCAAAGGCAACTCAGTCTTTAATAACTCTTCATAAAGAGTCCATGGGGCTCTTTTAGTTGAACAGTAAAGAGAAAGTACTGAAAAACAACTTTTTAAAAACTAAGATATCTTAACTCCATTAATCCAAACACTGTATACACAGGTGACTCTTTTGCCTCAAGAATAGGTATGAAGATAAAATTCTTCACCTCATGTTTTATGCACGAGACAAGCTAGAGTTGCTGGTTAGGCTAATCACTCATATGGACAGTGTTGAAGTTCACTGAAGTTCATGGTGATTAATACTCAAGAATAGTCAAAGGCCTATAACTAACACAACTTAAGATGACTTTAATAACTCCACAGGTAGGTGACCCTGAACAAGTTACTTACATACTTAAGTTTTATCAAGTATAAAAGTTGCTAAGTTGTGAACACTTCTATGTCACAGGGGAGTTGAAAGTTAATAAAAAATAAAAATATCCATTTTTAAAAGTAACTTGTATAGAAACTTTTAAAATCTAGAGTATTAGCAAGATACTAAAGCATTGGCTATCCTCTTGAAATGTATTCATTCACTAAATTGTTTTTTTTTAAGTAATGAAATATTGAAAATAAACAAAAAGTGTTTATAACAACTGGGTAATGTGTAAATAATAATGAATTAATGGCCAAGTGTCTGCCATCTGCCACAGAACAGAACATCTTGGATTCTTTTTGTACCACCGACCAAGTAACCATTAGATGAAATTTTGTCTATCATTCTCTAGATTTTTCTAAAGTTTCAAAAGGTGTTTCCTGTGTATGTACCTTTATATGTAAGGCATAATGCTACTTTAAAGGTAGGAATATTGATTAGAATCATAACCCTTTAAGGCAGTCTCTTAACAATACATTTTACTACCTGATTAACTTTATTATCAGAATACAAATCCTTAAAGACTGGAAGCATCTTCATGGATCTTTTTCTACTTCATAGTAAAAGGTCTCTCTTTTTTTCCTAAATTCATTAATTTTTTAAATTGTTTCTAGGAAAATAGCATAGTCTCTAGCAGTCTTTAGAATTTCCTAAGAAGCTAGCTATCCTTTCCTAGAATTTGTCTTTCGTATCTATACTTAAAAAATTAATTTTTGAGGTGCATGATAGTGTGATTTATAACAAGAAATACATATTTGGTCTTTGTCCAGTTTCTGGAACAGAGCTTCTAAAATTCTTGGAATTTCCTAAGTGAGATGGAAGACAAAAAGTATCTTTTTTATGCTGATGAGATGACCTTAGGGAAACAGCTAAGGATGAGAGCTAATTGTCAGGGAATCCAACTTTCAATTCCACACCCTTCCCACCTCCAGAGAGGAAAGAAGGGTTGGAATTTGAATCAAATGACAATAGTCAATGATTTAATCATCCATGCCTATGTAATGAAGCTTCCATAAAAAACCAAAAGGACAGGGTTGGAGAGTTTCCAGGTGGGAAACACATGGAGATTCAGGGAGAGTGGTACCTTTAGATAGCATGGAAGCTCTGTGCTATTTTTTACATACTTTTCTCTATGTATCACTTCCTTCTGGCTGTTCCTGAGTTATATCCATTTACAACAAACTGTGTAATCTGGTAGTAAAATATTTATTTGAGTTCTGTGAGGTGCTCAAGCAAATTAATTAAGCCCAAGGAGGGGGTTGTTGGAACCTGTGATTTATAATTACTGGGTCAGAAGCACAGGTGACAACTTCAACCTGTGACTAATGTTTTGCACTGGGCAATGGAACAGGCTTGTAGGACTGAGACCCTTAACCTGTGAGATCTGATGCTATCTCCAGGAAATTTCAGGATTGAGTTGAATTATAGGACACTCACCTGGTGTCTCACAATTACTTGGTGTGTGTAAGGAAACCCCCATATTATAACTGGTATCAAAATTGTAGTTTGTGTCAGTGAAGTGGGAATTGCTAAACTGGCCCTGGCTCACTGAAACATGTGCTTTGGGAAGGGAAAAGATGAAAAGATCAAGGTGAGGAATCTTTGATTCCTGGGTGGCCATATGGTCACCAGTAGTTGTATGGTACAGCAGCTCTGTTTTGCTGGTTTGATTGGTTTTAGGAGGACAAAGGTATTCATCCCCTAAATACACCTGGTATCCAAGTTAAGGTAAATGTTGTGTTTATAGTGGCCCCTTTTGCCTGGGTGCCCCATATAACTTTACAGATATAAAATCTAACAACATTCCAGTATCCTTATGAAATTTGATATCTCAGCTTTCTCACATGGGTCCTACTGACACCAAGAACATTACAGAAATTAAGAAGAAAATTTAGAGAGACAAAGGGGGAGTCAAGAGATTGACCCCCCAGGTGGGAGTCTTTAGATAGCTGTTGAGAAATGGGATGAATAAAGTAGACATCAGTGAAGCTGAAACAAGGATGTTGATACAACACTATCAAAGGTTGGGTGGACTGACGGGAACCCTGTTGGTCCCCTAGACATTAAAGTCCTGAATAATTCACTCTATTTACCCCAGTTTGGAGCAATTTACAAATTGAAGTCAAAGATTCCAATGAGAAACCTGAACATAAATTGACTGGGGTGATGGTCAAGCTGATTGATCAAGATAAAGATTGATGTAAAGGTTCAAGGACATGTGTGTGCAAGAATTATTGGGGTGGGGTTAAAAGAACTCTTTGACACAGAAGTCCAATGTACTATGATTCTGAAGTCGTAACAAGTTAAGAGGTAAGCTGAGTGCATATAGAGATGCATCAGTTGATGGGATTAAAGTGAACATTTGGATGAAATTTAGGGTTTTGGAACAGATTTTGTGTGAGGTGGTCATATCTTCCTTACCTGAATATATTATTGGAATGAATATAATGTCCAGATGGGGATTTCTTCCCCTAACTAATATTGTAAAACATAAGGCAAGTAAGCCCACCCTCAGGCAAGTTTTGATTGGATGTGCTAAATGGGAACCACTAGAAATGTTCCTAAGCCCACTCAGGTGGTTAACTTGAAGTATTATAGACTAGCTGATGGACATAAAGAAATTACCACTTTAATTAATGATGGAAGCTGAAGTAGTGGTATCAATGAATATGTTGTCTTGTCTGGCTTGTGAAAAAGGTGATGGCTCATGGAGACAACCAGCAGGTTATAAGGGATGAAATAAAAATGTACCATCCATAGTCTCAGCAGCTTCAGATATGGTTTCAACAATACAGAAAGCACAACAGGGAAACCAAGGCTAGTACTTAGTGATTGACTTCACAAATGCTTCCTTTTTTATCTCAACATCAGAAAAGAGACAGCCACAGTGTGCCTTCACATGGGAAAGACCTTAATTTACCCTTACAGTAGTCCTCCTTTATCCAAGGTTTTGCTTTCTGAAGTTTCAGATACCTGAGATCAACTGAGGTTCAGAAGCAGATGATCCTCCTTTGACATATTGTCAGTAGGTCAATGGCAGCCTAACACTACATCACATGCCTATGTCAGACACATCACTTCATGTCACCATTAGACATTTTATCCTTTTGCATCATCACAGGGTGAGAAGTGAGTACAGTATAATAAGATGTTTTGAGAGATGGAGAGGAGACCACATTCACTTAAGTTTGACTACAGTATTTATCATAATTGTTCTCTTTAATTATTAGCTATTATTGTTAATCTCATACTGTGCCTAATTTATAGATTAAACTTTATCATAGGTATTACGTATAGGAAGAAACATAGTATATACAGGGTTTGGCACTATCCATGGTTTCAGGCATCCACTAGGAGTCTTGGATCATATTGCCCATGATAAGGGAAGACTTCCATATTGTGCTGTCATAACATTATCCCAATTTAGCAGTTCATTGTCATAATTTGGTCAAAAGAGATTTGGACTTCAGCAGGTCTCAAGTGCAATAATATACCATATTGATGATATTGTGATATCAGAAATGAAGAAGACTGATTTGAATACAATGATGATGTACACGGCCAGCTGCAACTACTTAATGCAGCCAGCAGAAGTCTAAGGGCCTGCCCAAATAGCAAAACTCTTAGGAGTAACTTGGGCAGGGGCCACCCAGTATATTCCACAAGAGAAAAAATAAATAAACTGCTGTCACTATCCACCCTTAGGATCAAACAAGAAGCACAGCATTTGGTTTTTGGTTTTTTATTTGGATTTTGGAGAAAATATCTGCATTTGGGAATATTGCTAGCTCTATTTCAGCTGTATTTCAGTTGGCATCTATATTTCAGGTCCTGTCTGAATTACAAAAAGCAATAGCTTTCTCAATGCCATTGGGCCATTTTGATCTCCAATTAGAAATGATTTTAGAATTGTCTGTGGTGTACTCATATAGACCAGAACTTATGGTAAAAGCCTGTGAATGCCTCCCAGCAGCAACCATTGGGTTTTAGAAGAGAAAATTCTCAGGTGTTGTTGCTCGATACACACCATTTGAGAAAGAATTATTACCTTGCTATTAGGCATTAATTGAGACTGCCTCAATAACTGAAGAAGGTAAACTAATCACAAGACCTGAGATACCTTTAATGTCTTGGCTGATAGCAGAGAAAAATTCTAATAAGGAAGGTAGTGCTCTAAAGAATTCCATAATACAGTGGAAATGGTACAAATAGGAGCATGCTTTTGGGAGAATGTAAGGAGACACCCACAACTAAAGACCAGGTGGCTATTTTCCTTCTAGACGCAATGCTAGAGCTACCTGAGGAATTACTGGAACCGATTGCCATGCAGACAGTGCCTTATAAATGGCTGTCAATGAACAACATAGAGCTGTCTGGTTTACTGAGGGAAGTTCCAGAACTAATGAGCAGTATTCTGTTTGCATTGAGACCAGTAGATGGGAAAACTCTGATTGAAGAAGGTAAAACTAAATTAACTCAATAAGCTGAATTGCATGTTGTTTTCCTACTAGTGATAAAAGAATTGAGCAATGATACAACCTTTATGGTGGGGTTTTTGACAACTTATGGCCAGTAGCCAATGGCCTGACTGGATGGTCAGGTAGGCAGTGAAAATCTGAACTATTAAAGAGATGCCTATAAGGGGCTTTTGCACTGTGAGACCACGGACATGCTACTTCTCTAGGCCTCAGTATTCTCATCTGTAAATAAGAAATTAAGATAAGGCAATGACTCATATCTTCTCTCGATTTTTTTGTCTGCGCCCTAGACTCTAATTTACTGTACAACCCCTTAGCCTATCTTGGAATGGACGTAAAGTCACTTGGTGACTAGTTGCTTTGACATCAGTAATGACTGATTAAATGGCAACTTAATAGAGAGTCAATTCTCATGATTTGTAGTAGTTGCATTCTAAAATCACCAAAACACTAATTTAGTGGATACAAACCATTGCTTCTAGGGGGAAATATGGGTTCAGGTTCCTGTAAGACTCTACTCAACATTTTCATCAGCTGATTGATGCATAATCTTGCTTTACGTGTTTCTATTAAAAGACAAATTATTTAATGAATATTATTGATTTATTAACACTGAACTCACAGACAACAGCACCATAACTCATGCCTAAGTGAAGCTTACCTAACACATATATTCTTCATAAGCATATCACAATCTTGTCCTCAGGAACACTAGAAAATACTTCAGCACTATGCTCAGGGAACATTTTAAACAGGAAAATTGCCAGCCAAAAGCACAAAAAATACAAAACAAAACAGGACACTTACTAGACAATGAGGAGGATACTTGGTTAGAGTATGAAAGCTGAAACAAGGAGGCAGAGAGTCACCTTGTTTGACCACATCAGGCAACTTCGATGTTATGCTCCTCCACACACATTCACAAATGACCATAAAAGTGCCATGCCTATTGATTTGGGTGTTGCAAATAAAGTTAGTGAATAAATGCATTCACAAATATGGATTCCATGAATAATTATAATTGACTGAATATCTTTATAATCACCTTTTTCTCAAAAAAAAAAAAAAAAACAGAGAGAGAAAAGAAAGAGCAAGGAAAGCAATGCTCCCTCATCTGATGCAGGTCACAATTGATAACTATCATTTTATTTTTATAAAATAGAACATTAGATAACATTAAATACACTAAATTAATCTTCATCTATAGCTGGTTTCTCAGCATTTATAAGTAAGGCATTTCTTTCTTTTAGGCCATTAAGATCCATTTTGTATGTGTGCATCTATTCCTGTTCAATGCCTGTCAAATGCTATCTTCTGTGCTAGAAATGAACGGTATTGCCCTCAAATAGCTTACTGATGAGCTAGTGAAAATTACAGGGAAGTTTCCTGGGGTTATTTCCTCTGCTTATAGGCATTTCAAATTATTGTTTATTGGAGTCTCACATAAGCAAGGGTAAATTTAAAAAATAAAATCAATTAAGGTCAACTATATCAGTTAGCTTTTGCTATGCAATAATCCATTCTGAAACATAGTGCGTTAAAACAAGAACCAGCTATTTAGTTCATGATTTTGTGGCATGACAATTTGTGCTGGGCTCCTATTGGTGGACTTTCTGGTTTCTACTAGGCTGCAGTCAGCTGGCATGTCGAGGCTGCCTGAGCTGGGGGGCTCATTTCTGGACTCCATGATTTCTCCAGGATAGTCGTCAAGACTCATTGATATGTGGAAAGAATTCTGAGACATTTAATGGAAAACCCGTAAGAATATTTGCAACTAACTCTGTCTTTAAAGTGAGAATTTCATAATTTCTAAATATTCTTTTTGCCTAGTCTGAATAACAGATCAGATTCAAGGGATAAGAAAATAGATTTTACTTCATGACTTCATGATGGGAAGAACTACAAATTCATGTAGTGGATGTGTGTGTGTGGGTGTGTGTAGAACTGTGTGTACCTTTCAAAGAATCTATCCCATTGATTAAGCAAAGGAAAGGTAGGTGACATTACTAAGTAGTTTAGAGAATAAGGTGTAGATAGTAAAGCATAATTGGGAAGGAAAATATGGATTTATTAGTCAAAATTACAATTAAAAATCACCCCACAGAATCAGTTCAATGACAGCATCACTGTTGCTGACTGTTGAAGGCTGAACCCAATGTATCTACTGTTGACACCAATTATTGCCACAGTTTGATTTAAAACTGGATGTTACTTTCACATTGATTCTGCAATTTCCAGAATAGATGCTTCACTGGCCTTTCCCTCATAGGCACATCACATTTGTTGAACTGAGACTTACCCACGCTCTGGATGCAAAAGTAATTGAGAAAGTAATTATCTATCTTTTTTGCTTTCATCATGGGGAATGGATACTGTATGTCAGCAAGACCATAGGTGGTAAGTTGCCAAACATTTAAAGAGGGTTCAGGATCAGATAAGGCAAAAGAAAAATTATTAATACCTGACACATGTAATCTCAGGATAAGTAGAAAGGGACTGAGGAAGTAACCTACAATGTCCTGTCTTAAAGTTTTGTTTGTTTGTTTTTATTTCCCCTTTCCCCTCAGAGCATAAGGTCCCACAACTAGATGTTAATAAAGGTCCACTGTGAATTTTAAGGATCAGGCATTTGCAGCCCAGTTAGAAGGGAGTCTTGTGGAGTCAGATTACAGCACTGGAGCTTTCTGGTCAAACTATATTTTACCACAACGTCACCACAATAAAACTCCTTGGTTTGCAGGGTGTTTCTCTGAGAGGTATCTTTAAAAACTTTTGTTCTCCTTATTCTCTGACGTACAGAGTCAGACAAGGAAATCAGGCAACACAAGGCAGACAGTCCAGAACATGTGTATGGTGTGACTGAAATGTGTGGAAGGTAGTGTGTGAGCACATAGGATGGGCACATTGGTGCTTGAGTGACCCATGAGCTGTGCAACTGAAGACTCACCACCCCATGCCTGTGTCTTATAAAATGGTGATAACAATGGCATCAGCCACCAAGATTGTCATGAAGATTAAATACATGTAAAGTATGTCAGGAAGGAAGCAGCCAATTAAAGCTCTTCTTATTACTTTTTAGTTCCTAGAAAATGGCTTAGTTATATGGGTGAAGAAATCAGTGCAGATAACATTTTAAGTCCAGAGACATATAAGACTTTGACAACTTCGAAACTACAAGGAAAATGTGTATATTTTATGATTTACAAAGAGTGTTCTACTCTTTATTAGGCATTACATTTCTTTGGAGCAGGAAAGAATTTTTAACATTGTTTTCACATTTCTATGGTAACAACATCACCTTTTGTCATTAATTTCTCTTAACTGGTATAATCATATTATACAAAGGGAGTGATAGACCAACATCCCAATTATGCTCCACCTTTATTAAGTGCTTTTTTCATTTAATATAGCTGTCAATAATGTGCTCTTGCTGTGTCAAACACTTTACAAGAAATATGCCATTAGTCTTCATACAGTCTTATTATCTCTTGAGTTTATGAAGGAAAGAACTAGGCCACAGAAGGTTAAATAAGTTGTCTAATGTCACACACTATCAAATGAGTCTCAGGATTCAAATCAGGAAGACTGACTCAAGCTTTGGCTCCATATTTTAAGCAATACTTCCTTTTTAAATAATTGAAGTATAGTCTACATATAATGTTATATTAGCTTCAAGTGTACAACACAGTGATTCAACAACATAGTTCTATGCACTATGCTATGCTCCTCACAGAAAGTGTAGTTACCATCTGTCATGATGTTATTAAATATTATTGACTATATTCCCTATGCTATATTTTTCATCCCTGTGACTTATTTATTCTATAACTGGAAGTTTATACATGTTAATCTTCTTCCACTTTTCCCTTCTCTTCCTAACCCTCTCTCCTCTGGTGACTACCTAGTCTATATATTTATGATTCTGATTCTGTTTTTTATTTGTTTGTAGGCTTGTTTTGTTTTTTAGATTCCACATATAATTGAAATCATATAGCATTTGTCTTCCTTGTTTGACTTATTTAACTTAGTATAATACACTCATCCATGCTATGGTAAATGACGAGGTCTCACTCATTTTTATGGCTAAGTAATACTTCACTCTGTGTGTGTGTGTGTGTGTGTGTGTGTGTGTGTGTGTTGTATTCTCTTTATCTATTCATTTATCAATGGACACTTAAGGTTCTTCCATATACAGTAAAACCTTGGTTTGCGAACATAATTAGTTCTGGAAACATGCTTGTTATCCAAAGCACTTATATATCAAAGCGAATTTCTCCATAAGAAATAATGGAAACTCAAATAATTCATTCCACAACCCAAAAATATTCATATAAAAAAGATCACAGTACTACAGTACTGTAATATAATAAAAAATAATAAAGAAAATACAAATATAGAGAAAAATAAACAAATTAACCTGCACTTACCTTTGAAAGCCTTGGTGGTTGGTGTGAGAGAGATGAGAGAGATAAGAGAGAGGAGAGTTAGTGTGTAGGACGACTTTCACTATCACTAATAGAATCACTGCTGTCTGTTGGCTCAAGGGAATCTTTTTCTTTTTGTGCAAAGAACCTATCTATCCAATGACACTTGCTTTTGCCTCCTTTTGAGGATTTTGTGGAAATGTGACAGTGCACTGTTGTTAAACAGATTCACTGCTCGCTCTGCTACAGCCTTATTTAGGTAGTGCCTTTTTACACAATTTTGCACTATTTCCCACATTTTACACATCTCCTTAATCACATTTGAAGTGAGGGGTTGCTTTGCCTT
Organism: Crocuta crocuta; assembly: GCF_008692635.1. Classification (NCBI taxonomy): domain Eukaryota; kingdom Metazoa; phylum Chordata; class Mammalia; order Carnivora; family Hyaenidae; genus Crocuta; species Crocuta crocuta. Next base: position 97,303 of record NW_027529633.1, read on the forward strand.
TTCCTCTTCTCCCTCTGCAGATGAGATCGCCTCTTGCTGTTGCTCACAATGCAGATCCATCAGTTCATTGGTGGTCAGCTCCTGGCCATGTTCCTCCACCAGCTCTTGTATGTCATCCTATTCACTTTCAGTCCCTTGATATTCCTTAAGGGTACAATTTCATTGGCAACTGGAAGCTCTTGTTGATGAACAAGCCCCTCTAAGTCATGTCCAAGTACACAATCAGGACACAGTGTTCTGCAAGCAAAATTGAAGGTTCTCTTGGTGAGTCCGTCCCAGGCTTTATGAATGACCTTGAGGCAGTTCATGATGTGGAAGTGATTTTTCTCTCAGAGGGTAAGGTTTGTTCCTTCAGTCACCTCAAAACATCACTGAAATTGTGCATTGGTGTGAAGTTTTTTAAAGTTCTAAATGACCTGTTGATCCATGGGCTGGAGGATTGGAGTGGAGGTGGGAGGAAGGAACTTGACCTTAATGAACTCGAATTCCTCCAGTAAGTCATCCTCAAAGCCTGGAGGATGAGAAGGAGCATTACCCATAACCAGCAAGGCTTTGAGTGGTTGATTCTTTTCTAAAAGGTATTTCTTCACTGCAGGACTGAAGGCCTCATTGATTCACTCAACGAACAAGATATGACTGACACAAGCCTTGCCATTGAACCTCCACATAATGTTTAACTAGCTCTTCTGCATTTCTTGAAGGTTCCTGGATTCTTAGAATGATACACGAACAGAGGCTTGACTTGAAATCTCCACTTTCATTCACATTAAACAAGAGGGTCATGGGCTTGACTGGGCTTTGCATTCTCTTTTTCTGTAATGTAGGTCCTCTTTGGCATCTTTTTCAAAAAAAAAGCCCTGTCTCATCATAGTTAAAAACTTGCTTCAGCAGATAATACTCGGAAACTATGAGCTTCTGGAACTCAGTAACAAACTCCTCAGCTGCCTTAGTGTAGTGAACTTATAGCCTCTCCATGCCACAGAACATGATGGTCACCACTTCTTTTCTTAAAATGATCAAACTATCCCCTGCTTGCTTTGAAGACTTCTTTGTTTTCTGTTGATATACCTGGCAGTTTTCTTACAAGGTTGGTTACAAGTCTATTGCTTCTTGCAGATAAAGTTTTCAGTCACAGTATCATCTGCTAGTTGCCATTCATTTATCCAAGCCAGAAGAAACTTTTCTAAATCTTCCAGAAAATGTAGCCATTGCTTTGATATTCTCATGACTCCTTTTGCTGCTCTAGCACACTTTTTCTTCTTTAATATTGTGCAAGCTATGAATGTAGACTTCTTATAAAATCTTGCAATTTTAGCCACTCACATACCTCATTCATATTTCTCAACGATTTCCTTCTTAACCTCCACTGTAATCATCTTCATCTTACCACCATTCCTTTCAACTTTTTCTGCATGGGGGCCATTGTAAATGCTCACACAGGTGTTGACTACAGTACAGTATTAATAAACTCTTGTCATATACTGTAGTTAATATAACTGGCAATAAGGCAACAGAAGAAAGGGGTTATATCTGCAGGCAGCCTGACCTAGAATGAAGCAAAGCATTCCTAAGCTCACTCTTGTATGGAAAAGCAAAGGAATGTCTATAGGTGCTTTGAAGTGACAAAAATTACATTAGTGCCAATTGTGGGCACCTTCCAACATTCTGAAAAATCACTGATATCTGCCAAAAACTGCAGCCTGAGACCAAGCACCCGAACATAGGAGATAATCGCCCACAACCTCACACACACACACACACACACACATATACACACCTATATATATATATATATATATATATATATACACTGACATATATGTACACATATATATATATACACACCTATACACACACACACACATATATATATAGATATATAGATATATATACATAGAGAGAGAAGAACCATTGGTTCAGTTGTGATCATATGATGTTTGCCATCACATACTACTCGTATTTCAAGACATCTCGTTTATCAAGTTAAAATTTATTAGAAGTGTTTGCTCGTCTTGTAGAACAAGTCACTTACAATCCAAGGTTTTACTGTATTGGCTATCATAAATAATGCTGCAATTAACATAGGGGTTTATATATCTTTCCACATTAGTGTTTTATTTTTGGAGAGGTAAACACCCTTGCTTTTGAAACCATGGTCTCATCCCAGAGGTTAGGACCCCAGAAGATCCCAATCTCCAAACTGTTGTTGGCCCATAGATAGCATGTATTCAAGACCTAGGAACCTGTGTCTAAGGGGGAGCCCATTGAAGACCAGTTTCTATCCTGCGACCAGCGATAGAAAATCTGGTGAAATTCTTACTAAAATAGACACTTGTCATTTGGCTGGCACTGCATCTCTTCTTTACTTCTACTAAACACATTCTTCCTGGAAATCATTTGTGGAAAGAGGGCATAGTGCCTTTTATCTCTGATTGTTATCTAAGTGATTAAAAGAAGAGGTTGTTCTCAGAAACCCATACCCTATTAACCCAGGAACTTCAGGGAGGTCATTTCGGTTCTATGTCTGACCAAGAGCAGAACATTAGTTTGTTTCAAACAGATTTGTGAAGGAAAGTTACTTCTGAAGATCGGGCCACAATCATCTGGAGCAGGTTGCTGTTAGGGTCCAGGAAAATTGTGACTAGGCCCAAGGTCATATTTAAATCCTTCCCTTCCCTCTCCCTAATGAATGAAGCTGATAGCGAAAGCTGGTTTTACTCAAAGCATAGGAATATTAAAATTTTAACCTGAAAATTACTTAAGAAGACTTTATATATGTTTACATGTGTACGTGTGTGTGTGCACATGATAGTCTAAGTGCATGTGTTATTTATATCATTTTAGCTACTTAGTCTTGGTGAGAAATACTGTTGAACCAGCCTTAAGAAGTTTTAAAATCACTGATTTTGAAAAAGTGAGTAACTCTTTCAGTAGACCTGTCTTATGATGGCAGCGTCCTGGTCCTGGGTCCAGTGATCGAAGAATGAGGGAGCAGAGGCACCAGTAGTTCAATGTAAGGAAGCTGGACATGCAGCTCCGTAGACCTGTCTGAGGCAGCCTGGGCAGCTGAAGTCCAAGCTGACACTTAAAGTCTAAACAGGAATAATCATGTCTGATCACATGGCCATTTTTATAGGTCACAAGTGACCATATATCAGTCATTTGTATAGTTCAACATAATCATGAAGGTAATAATATCCAGACAGAGGGTAACCTAGGGAAGGAACAGAACTGAGCAGGTCACCACTGTCCCTGTTCTCACTGTTGGGAACATGATCAGACTGAGCCAATGGCTCCTCTCTCTCTCTCTCTCTCTCTCTGCGGGACTGATGGTGATCTATTCCCATTCTCAGGTGCTCGGTCTCAGGCTGCAGTATTTGGCAGAAAACAGTGATTTTTTAGAACATTGGAAGGTGCCCACAACTGGCATTAGTGTATTTTTGTCACTTCAAGGCACTTATGGACAGTCTTTTGCTTTTCCAGACAAGAGTGAGCTTAGGAATGCTTTGCTTCATTCTAGGTCAGGCTGCCTGCAGATATAACCCCTTTCCTCTGCTGCCTTATTGCCAGTTATATTAACTACAGTATATGACAAGAGTTTATTAATACTGTACTGTAGTCAACATGTGTGCGAATGTAACAGCCCCCATGCAGAAAAAGGTTCGAAAGAATCAGGGTGGCAGACACATGGAGACACAGTCTCCTCCACAGCCCAGCAGCTTTGTCCTACCTCTTTCACCACAGCATGTGACCAAGGAAGCCAGTTGCCCTGTGCTCTTGCATTGGGAAAGGTTTTGCTTCTCACTGAGATGTAATGAGAATGAACCTTTCTTCCAAAGTTAAGGGCCTGGATCATAGGAAAGTAGAAATGGGAGGAGGCAGGGGGAAGAGCCACACCCTCAGCAGTTTCTTTCTGTGGCAGGGGATAAGGAATTAGTCATAAGATATATTTTCTAACTTTAGCACATCCTGAGACCCCATAAAAGATTCAGAATGTACCAAATATCAAGAAGCAGGTGTCAGTGAACTGAAGTGTGAGGCACTGGATAAACACAGGTCTATACCAAGGACCCAGGTAAGCACACAGAGAACATTTTCTCCCATGGGGTCTATAATATATAAATTAATGTTCTTGTCAAAGGCATGATTACATTCTTTAAGTTGCAATTGGCATTTGAATAATTCTAATCTCCAACTCTTATGTAACTGACCTGTTATTGCTTTGCATTTTATGAACTCAATTTTTGTGTTCTGTCTTCTAAGGAACTGCAGCTTTCCTCCATTCCAAGGAGTGTTGTATTTCCTTGCATTCCCATTTTCTAAGAAAGAAGAATGGGAAATAAATTTTAGTACAAGCACTGAGTAGGTAATTTACTTGCCATAATCTTTAAATCGTTATGAAGATCTTTGGAAGTCAGTGTTGTTATAGTCAAAGGTAGCTGGGATTCAGAGAAATGAAGTGTTGTGCTTTATCATTGCAAGTGGTAGAGTCAAGATTCAAACCCTGTTCTGACACTGACTCCACTGCCCTGCTGTCTATCCCACACTGTCTTTTGCACAAAGACTCCTGTGCGAAGAAGATGCTCATTAAATGTTTGCTGGTCATGTGATCCAACTTTCCCTTGATTTGCTTCTAGTAGCACCCGAGTAATGATATTTCAGCCTTCTCATGTGTGCAGATTATCCTGAGAACAAGTACATAGCAAAATGCACCATCCTTTATGTTTAGTCCATGGTAAATATATAAGGCCATAAGGCTTATAGTCAAGTTAACAAACACTGTGCTGGCCCAGACAGAAAGAACAGGCGAAATTCCAGCTCTGAGAGTTACACTATCAAAAGCTTTTCTTGGCTTATTAATTTTTCAAATATGATGAAGTACTCTCAGTGAATCTATATAAAATAAAAGTCGCTTATATTATCAATAGGAAGTATGTTTTCTCCACAATCTGCCAGCAGCAGAATGTAATGAGGACCTAAACTGGGGGAAATTTGTAGGGGAAACTTTAGGCTTTCTAAGTGGCTCACCAAGGTTTCATTCAGTATCACTAGCCAGCCTTGTCGATTTGACAAAGTAAATCTGCTTTCCTCGTGAGACTGATGGAATGGTCTTTTATGTGAGTGCCTCACTGATACCCAGAGGGAGAGATTTCCTCAGGCCTTTTAAGAGGCAGACTAGGATAATCCAGTGCAAGACCCAAGTCTAACCAGCATTAAAAGGTGGCTCCCTGTTGAAAACAGTATTTGAAAGTCATCTTTGAAAAAGATGGCTGTGTTTGAAAGGCATATTCAAACTAACCACCATCATTCTTAGATTCAAAGAGCAACAAACCAAACTCCATCCTTCCTTGCTTAACGAAGTCCTGAAGAGGATTCTAACACAGCCATGTAAGTAAAAGTCGGTGCCCTACTATCCTGCATCCCCCTCTAAGTGGGATGGAAGATAAAGCAGGTAGAGGTATGTGAACAGCTTCTCAATATGGGCAGTCTCACTATGGGCAGTTGGTCTTCATTGAAGTGATATGTGCCACCAAAATGATCTTAGCGCTGAACTAGTGTGCAATTTCTTTCTATGCTTCCATATCTACCTGTTCGCAATCACCTTATCACAATCTTTTCTATCTTCTCTTAAATATGTCTCCTTTTGGTTTTAAATATATCTTTTTAAAAATGTTTATTTTGAGACAGAGAAAGAGAGTGCATGTGAGCGCATGTGCACATGCATGAGTGGGGAAGGGACAGAGAGAGAGAGAGAGGGAAAGATAGAATCCCAGGCAGGCCTTGCACTGTCAGCACAAAGCCCACAAACTGTGAGATCATGACCTGAGCCAAAATCAAGAGCTGAAAGCTTACCTGACTGGGACACCCAGGTACCCCTAAGTATATCTTCTTTTAATTGGCTTGAAACATATTTCCATTATTAGGTAGATATTTTTGCTGTAGGGGACCCAGATATTTCTAAACTAAAAGCTTTCTGATCTTTTAAGAGTGTTTTGTTTTTTTGGGTTTTTTTTTTTTTTTTTTTGGTAGTTGGAATGAATTTTTGGCTTGTCAACATCTCTAAGTTTGGAAGTAGATTGTGAATTTCCAAATACAACCCCATACCCATCTCATTTGCATAAGTATGAATAAGTGAGGATGCTTGGAAAGAGATCTATACATTTGAGGATGGAAAAACCACCTTTCCATTATGTTTTTCAATTTGATCGTGATGGACTAGCCATTCAATTGTCTTAGTGTGAGGTCTCTAGTGAGTGTATGAGGCTCCCAGAGGCAGTGGGCTTTCACCAGATTTGATCAGGAAACTTCTGTCCGGAGAGAAGCTATTCTGTTAGACCCTTTAGTTTGAGTTTAGTTAATGAGGAGGGACTGAAGTTTTATGAGAAATCATTGTGTAGCATTCATGGTTACTTCAAAAGACATGGGAATAGGGAAGGTTAGAGAGCTTGTGTGAGTCCTAAGGCAGGGGCCGCCATGGGTATGGTCATTTAGAGCCTGCACCAGGTGAGTCTCATGGTTGGTGTGAGCAGGTCAGCAATTCTAAGTCACTGGGATTTGATCTGTTTGGGTGAGCCAGGCCTTGCATGACTGTAGCAGCTGATAATCCTATCTCACTAACTTAAGTAATTATACTTGAAGAGAGTATTTAATATATTTGAAAAGATGAAGCATAATGACTTTGAATTACATGGTGTTTTATAAATATAACTTACTGGCCATTTTCTATATAAATTCAAACAACAAATTCACTGAGTTGCATATTGAAGTGATTTGACAATGGTACATACTGTTAGGGTTTCTAATCTTCACACTTAGAATCAAGTTCGGGGTAAAATTCATCCCGCTGACTTCTTTCCCTTGAAAACCTTTATCCTCCCCTCCTTTCCATCACAAACTAGGCTTCTCTGTGCCAGAGGAGCATCAACAGACGTTGCAAAAACAGAGAGGTTCAGAGACTGGTGTTAGCAGCTGGGGCATGGCATAGAGGGAGCAGAAAGCCAGGGAAAGAGAATCAGAGCAGCAGGTATGGAGGGGAGAGCGAGCACCCGATTCTAGAGATGTGCATGTGGGTGGGCTATCCCTCTTTGAGTCCCAGGAAGTTTGCTGGCCATGATCACATCCTATATATCTGGTGACATTGGTCCCACAGTGGTCTTTCTACACGTGCTGATGAAGATTTCTGGGACACAAAAAAACTAAGGAAAAAAAGGAAAGAAAAGCACTTGCAAGTCTGGACAGTAGTCAGGGCAAAGGAAAGCACTGGTTCTCAGTATAGTCTCAGGATAAGCATCTATAATAGGGACGCCTGGGTGGCTTAGTCGGTTAGGCCTCCAACTTTCGCTTAGGTCATGATCTCGCAGTTCGTGGGTTCGAGCCCGGCATTGGGCTCTGTGCTGACTGCCAGTTCAGAGCCTGGAGCCTGTTTCAGTCTGTGACTCCCTCTCTCTCTGACCCTCCCCTGCTCACGCTGTCTCTCTCTCTCTCTCCTAGAAATAAATTTAAAAAAAAAAAACATTATAAAAAAAAGGACCAAGACATACATCAGGATGGGAAGACTGTATTAAAACATGCAGAAAAATGACAAGTGCAACCTGGCGGCCATCATCCAGGGGGTGCTGGAGGGTCTGGGTGCTGTTGGTTTTGCAGCGATGGACAGAGGCAGTGATCTCATTTTCAATCACCAACAGCCTTGGTGCCAAGGAGTAGGTGTCTGGAGTCCCAGGGTGTTGGCAGGGAGGGAGAGAACACTTGGACAGAATGGCTCTCCTTTGGCCTCAGCAATCGGGGCCGTCATGTGGGTCCAGTAGATTAGGAAAAACAGAAATTTGGCAGGCATTAGCTATTAGTCAAGAGAAACAGGTGTGGTACCCCTGGGGCATGCCTGGTAGCCCTGCCTCCTCACAGTTTCTGCGTGTACATTCTGCGAGCTATTCACATAAGGTCAGAGCAAATAAAAGGGTTGTCTTCTGGACTCATGTCTGCTTGAGACTGACATGCAGTTGCAGAGGTAGGTAAGTAGACAAATGATAGATAGATAGATAGATAGATAGATAGATAGATAGATAGATAGATGATAGATAGAATTAATAGATCACTAGTACCAAGTTAAAATATATAAACCCGGGTAGATAGCAGGAAAAGCCATTGTTTCAACAGTGCATATGCAGACTGATGTCAAGTTGATAGATACTTACTTGCTCAATATACAGGCTTTTTTAGAAATAAAAATACAAGTATAAAACTGGCACAATTTATAAACTACAACTGCAGGGAGCATAATGCAAAATGACAATGGTCAGACCACTTAAATTGGCCATTTTCTTACTTTAATTTAGAGAAATAGTATTTTTCATTATGTAATGATAAAATGGATTTCCTCTCTTTTCCAAATTAAAAATCATTATCTTCTGGAAGGTTAATATAAAAATAATTTGAGGTCCTGGTTATGTTTCCATTAGGTTGTAAAATAACAAGAAGTGATCTGTAGATTGTTTTATATATTTAAGATCATCACATAAAAATTCCTCTGAATTCTGAAGTTGAATCTGTATTTCTTCAGACATTGTAAACAGAATCAAAGAAAGAATTCTTAAAGATACAATTACTAATTACTGATTATCACTTCTACATATTCATGTGTTCTTCTAAAAACCTTGAAGCACTTTCTTCACATTACTGTTGTAACAATTTTTAATGTTTCTTAACATTTGTGATGAGTGTTAATGTAAAACACAGATTACTTTTTTTAACTTTAGAGATATAAAGTGTAATATTTTCTAATTGAGTTACATCTCAGCTTACAAGACAACTAGTCAGGTAAGATTAGAAATGTGTCTGCCTCATGTTTATTTATTTTGAGAGAGAGAGCCAGAGAGAGAGAACATGAATAAGAGGGGTAGGAGCTGAGAGAAAGGGAGAGAGAATATCCCAAGCAGGGTCTGCCCTGCACTATGAGATAACGGCCCGAGTCAGAATCAAAAGTCAGACACTTAACCAACTGAGCCACCCAGGTGCCTCAAAATGTGTTTACCTCAAAGGGAGATAATATTTCCAACCCCCAAATTGCACACTTAGTCATAAACATCATCTGATCATAAGACAATTAAAATTTTAACCACTGAAGAAAATTCAGAATATATGAAAACATATTAATATTAATGTTCATACAAAATAATTTTAGATGGATGATACATCAAACGTGAAACCTAAGGACATAAAATATCTACATAAAAATATCTTTGCAACCTTGGAATATGTAAAGTTTTCATAATGAAAACACAAAAGACACTAAACATAATTTAAAAAAATAATTGGCCTTTGACAAAATTAAAACCTTCAGCCCGTCAAAAGACATCATGAATAAAATGAAAAAGAAGTATACATGTTGGACAAAAATATTCACATAGAAAAAAGTTTTTTAAAATAAATTAAAAATTCCTACAAATTAATACTCAATAACAAACAGTTAAAAATGGGCAAAAACTTGGACAGTTCACACACAGAAAATATGCGAATGGCCAATAAGGACATGACAAAATGCCCAACATCATCTGTCAGTAGGTAAACACAAATTAAAAGCATAATTAGATACTGTTTCATATCTACCAAAACAGATAATTTTAAAAACTGACAATAAATAATATCAGAGAGCATAGGAGTCACTGGATTTGTCACACATTGTTGGTGAGAATGTAAAATTTTACAGCCACCTTTAAGAAGCTGTCTGGCAGCTTCTTATAAAATTAAACATATCCTATCTCCATGACTTAGCAATTTCATCCCTAAGTATTTACCCAAGAGAAACGAAAGCACTTGTCTACAAAAAGACTTGCACATGAATGTTCGTAGCCATTTTACTCTTAGTGGCTAAAACCCAAAAATGACCCAAATGTCTATCAACAAAATAATAGATAAACAATCTGATAAAGCCATATGATGGAATACTCTACTCAGTAATAAAAAGAAAGAAAAGAGAAAAAGTTACTTAAACTACTAATACACACAACAACATGGATAATTATATATATGTGTTTGCGTGTGTTAACACATACATATATATATAACATACACATATATATATATATACATACATATATAAAACAAGTGCTAAAAACCATTCACAAAAGAATATGTATATTTCCATTCATGTGAAATTAAAAGTAGGCATAACTAATCAATGGTGATGTAACTCAGAGCAACTGGTGTTTGCAGAGGATGGAGTGACACAATGGGTGATGAAGTGCTATACACCTTGAGTGGAATGGTGCTTACACAGGTGTATACATTTATCAACACCATTCAATTATACACTTAAGATATGTGCCTTCCACTCTATGTATATTTTACTTCTATAAAAAGTAATAAAATTATAAATAACAAAAACAAGCTGTGTTATTTCAACTTTCCCCAAGTATAACTATTGAAATCTTAAAATAGGTTTGAAAACATCATTATGTTCTTGACCTTAGATTTAATAAGAGTGAAAGTTCTTCACGATACCCTACAGGAGGCACAGGAAATGAATTTGTATTTCTTAAACATTTATGTGCCAAGTGATGTGGTGGAACATTGTCATAAGTGATATTTATGGCAACCTCATGGAGTTTGTTTAATGATCCTCACTCCACAGAGGAAAGTGAGTCTGAAAGATACAGGAAACTGAAATTGCCAAAGACTATACAACTAACCAGAGGGAAAAATCACAATTCAACCTCCAGTAAGTTCACTTCAGCATCTATCTCCTTTCCACTACATTGGGCTGTAGTTCCTTCATCCTCAAATAAGCAATATTTGGTGGAATTCAGTGTTCAAAAAGAAACTAAGTTCAGGAAAAAAAATATATCCTTATACCCTTTTAGAACTCCTGCCTTTTCTCTCTTTACCACAGTGGAAGAAACTATAGATTTCTGATATCCATGAACAGGTTTGGGAGCCAGATTGAACAAATTTGTGGAAGACTAAAACAAGGAAATTTAAAACAACATACCATCATCTTTCAAGAAGCACATATCATATATAAGTCAATTAATTCTCTCAAGCTTTCTTCTTTCTTATATTTTAGGGCAGGGTCATTTTGTCCAATGCATTCTTGAAATGTTGATTTTGGTGTTCCTTAAAGTTCTGTTTTTTTGTGTGTATTATCTTTTTAACCCTAGCTTGAGACCTATTTTCCAGTTTCTTCACAGTTCCATATGTGCCCCAAACACTTCAATATAAATATGTTTAAAACTGATTACATCAAATTTTCTTAAAATGAAATTATTTCTTTGTGTTTTCTGTTTAGAGAATGGCATTGTAGCCTCATTATGTCATATTTGACTCTGTGGTCAATTGGTTTCTGAGTTCTATTTTATTAAATCGCTCTCATTTATTTCCCTCCTGTCCATCCTCATTACTATTCTCTGGTTTCAGTTACTGAGAGCCCTCACCATGCCTCACCTAGATCTCCTATCACAGTTACCAGTTGCTTCCATATTGCAAATTAACGGACACTTATTTGAAGCAATTGGTAGATCTTCTTCCTTGGCACCTCTATCTTCCTTTATTCCTCAGATGCCGCATTTGTAAAGTTTTCTACTGTACTGTTTGTTGAGACCCCCATTTCTTGTGCTGGCTCCTGATCTTGATTTCTAAGTGTTGGTTTAGTATGCCATAGGCTCAACCCTTTATGTTCCTTGCATGTCTCTGTACATCGTAGCAGTAGATTACCTCATGTAGACTCGGTGTTAACTACCATATCACATTAGTAATACCCAGAATTGGCATCTCCAAACTGAGTTCTGGACTCTACCCTGAGCTCCAGATAACTGTGTTCATCTTCACTTGGTTGTCTAATAGACGTTTCGAATTTATCCAAACTGAAGCCCTTGGTCTGTACACCCTGACACAAAAGACACCAGATTCAATTTGTTGTCATCTACTCTATTTCAGTCAGTGGCATCATCAGTTTCTCAATTGCTATGATCTTGAAGTCATTTTTTAAAAATTATTTACTCCTTATGCTAATAAGCACATTTTATCAGTTCTGCCTTTAAAATACGAATTTGAGCTCTAGCATTATCATTTTTGTCCATGCTCTAAATTAGTTTCTCAGAGATTTGCAATAACCTCCTAACTTAGCTACTTGTTTCCACTTTTACAACTTCAGTCTTTATTCCCCTGAACAGCTTTTAAACATGAAAATCAGATATGTCACGCTTCTATTGAAAACTCCCATCATATTTACAATAAAATGCAATCAATATTTTTCAAGTCCTGCAAATTCATATATGAACTGGTCTCCACTCACCTCTCTGATTGCATTTCCTTTGTTTCTCCACCTCCTTCACCCAATTAAATCCACAATGGTCTTTCCTTCTGTTTCCAAGCTTTGTTCTTCCTCAGAGCATTCATACTTGATCTTGTTATCTGGAATTTTCCTCACACTGATATAATGTGTGAGTTTGTTCCTTCATTTAGACTTCATCCAAAGGGGCTCTCCTCAGAGAGGTTGTTTCTCATTCCCATACCTAAATTGGTTTTCTTCCAAACACTTTTTTGGCTTAGTTAATTTTATTTGTTGTATATTTCCCTACTGGAAATTATATTATTAATGTGTTTGCTCATTAGTGTCTATGAAACCAAGGACTTTGTCTTATTAACTTTATGTATCTGCATTATATTAGGTCTTCAATAATATAGTATACACTAAAAAATACCTTTGAATAAATAAATACCATCTTTGTAGTAAGAAACCCAAAATTCAATGCACACTGATAATTTACAGATAGAATATTGGCTTTTAGCATGTCTGTAGAATAATATGCATAGAATAAAACAAAAGAAAACAAACAAAAAATGACTAATACTCATAAATGGTAAATAGCAGATGTCTATTTGAAAACACATTTAGAGGGCACCTGGGTGACTCAGTTGGTTAAGCATCTGGCTTCAGCTCAGGTCATAATCTCCCAGTTCTTGGGTTCAAGCCTTGTGTCTGATTCTGTACTGACAGCTCAGAGCCTGGAGCCTGCTTCAGTTTCTGTATCTCCCTCTCTCTGCCCGTCCCCCACTCATGCTCTCTTTCTCTCTCTCTCTCAAAAATAAATTAACGTTAAAAATTTTTTTAAATGAAAATGCATTTAGAATTTTATTCCTTACCTTCCTATTCTATTGTAGATAGGGATATGACAGTCCATTAAGTGTCAATATCCTTGAAGTCCACAGGATTTTTGGAGATAAAAATAGCAAGTGACTGACACATAGCAACTACTGTATAAATAACTATTATACTGAACTACATGTTGGAAAATTTGTTCTAATCTTAGTCTGTCTTTTGACGATGCATGGATCCCTGATTTTTAGATTGTAAAATTGGTTTCCCACTACTGTTTCAGGATTTGGTAAATATTACCTGTAAACTCAGTATAAGAATTATGCCTTTTTCCCTCAACTTTTTTGAAAGATTTTGACAATATGTGTGAGTTGTGGAGCCATTAATACTGCCCCTAAAATGATAATGGTATCGAAGGCACCGTTGACCCTAAGTAATAATTTGTAATATATGTTCAGAAGAAAAAAAATACTTCTACTAACATATGCATGATTTTAATTCATGGACATTGTTTATTGTGGCTCTTGAAGAAATTACAAAGTGGTTCATTTTGTCATCTTGGGTTTTGATGAAATATTCATAAACTCCTTTATGAGTCTGAATGAAGACGTGAATTTTGGACAATGAGCTTTCATAAATATTCATTGAAAAATCCCCTGTATGGAAAATTTAATTAATTAAAAATTAAAACAAACACTTTCGAAGTATTCCTACCAGATATGAAAGAGTGGATTCTGTTATATTTATTCTAAACCCATTACAGGTTATATTTTATAAAATAATACCAGTGAATTTGCTCTCATTATATGTTTTGGTAGTATAAGCACTGCAGAAAAGATATGCTAATTTTGTTAGCAATTCTAAATAAAATTTCAGATTTCAGTGTAGGATGCTTCACAAAAGGGCTATGTTCACCAAGAAAATCTGCTACAAAGGCAAACTGTATTTTAATGATCAAGGGAAGTTAGTTTTAATGAAGTTCGCTGAAGGGAGCCATTCAAGTCCTGTAATACGATTATGTACTCTGGTAACCCAACTCTAGAAGATAGAACCCCTCTGGGGATTTACTGAAAGAGGCTTCAAATAGTTCATGATCTTTCACAGATGTCTAATGTACAATTAGAAATTAATTTAAAAGTAAAAGGAGAACACTAATTGGGTTAAATTGGTAACAAGTGGTATAATGTGTCATGCTTTCCAAATGCATACAATAATTGAAAGATTTCTATATATAACACCTTGAAAGATATTTAAATTTTAATAGCTCTATTTTCACAATAAGAAATAAAGACACGAGGGAGTTATTTGCTATCTTGCTTACCACAGCACATTTAGACAAATTCTGGACCAAATGGACTGGTTTCAGAATTTCATTAACCTTCTTTACCAATAGATATAAATGAAAATTATATATTGTGGGGATTAAACACAAGGACATCTGTCTTGGTTTATATGATGAACTCAAAATTCTACTTGGAAACTCTGATTTCTAACTATCAATCCTGAAACGTGAATTACATTTTTTTCCAATTCTGTGAAATGTAAATTGTCTTACTAAAAGGATTAACAATTTATAATTAAATGGTATATTATACATCATTTATTACAATTTGCGACCCTATGATGTGTTATTTAAATTCTGTGTTTAGACATTCTTCTGTTGCTTCAGGGTCCTCATTTGGAATATGTGAGAGATGAAGACAGTGAAAGCATCCCAAGCAAGATACTGCATCAATGCATATGCATTGGAAACCAAAAAGTAAAAGATCAGCTTGCTGGAGGTATTTGATCAATCTTACTGAGCATATTAAATGTGCATTCAAAGAAAAATGTGTTTTAATTACAGCTTAAATGCAGTCTGAATACTAATATGACAAAGATGGAAGCACTTTATTTACCTTATCTCCATATTTTACAGTTAGCACATTGCTTCCAATGCGATATCTAAAAAATACTTCAGCTGCAAAGGTGTCTTGTTTCACCACAAGAAAAGGCACCAGAAAAGATGACTGGTTTATTTATGGAATCAAAAGCCTTAAAGAAATCTTAACCTTAGAAATCTCCTTACTTCAAGAAATGTGCTTGATAAGCTCCACATTGAGTCTTTCCCTTTGCCTCTCCCTCAGCACTCTGAAAGCTGTTTCCACCACTTACAGATTATTTTAATAGGGTCTGTGTGTGAAATTATTTCCACCAATTGGACTGTAAACAACATAATGTCAGGGATGTTTCTTTTGCTTCCCCACTATGCTTGTAAGAATAATGATGTGGATTGAACACTGTTATTATGGCTCTAACAGAAATGGACACATTCCAAGAAAATAGGAGTGTCCTCTCTCCCTACTTTAATGTGAATGAAAACACTGCAGGAGAGAAGGCTATATTTTCTGACTCGCTCTTTTACTCTTACACTTGCCTTCCAGTGTTATTATCTTAGCTCCAGATCCTAGGTCCAGATATATTCCATATTGTTCAAGGTTGCAGCAAGAGGGTAGGAAAAAATAGAGGAAAACCCCAAATATTTGTGTCTCTAACTAAAATAGGGGTAAAGGTAAGGTGGTCATGGTAGTAGAAGGGGATGCATTAGAGAGGAAAATATGGCTGAGCCAAGAAATAATAAACCCCCAAAATACTTGTACAAATTCACCAACAATTTCAAATAAGTGTAGAATCATGAAAGAATATCAAATTTTATCTTTGAGTTCAGTAATATATATGCATAGATAGAAGGTTGTGCCATATATTGAGATAACTCTGTTTTCAGCAAATGTTTTACTAATATTTTCCCTAGATTGTAACTAAAATTGTTGTTTTACAAACATTTACTATAGAAACAACTAAAATACTCCTTGCATATTTTTGTAATTGAGTAGATGTGTTTAAATACATATAAACATAAAACTTTAGAAAAGTGCTGCATGATTAATCTAACATTAATTGCTTGTGTCTTTCTATAGTTAACTATATACTTACCTTGAACTAATGATCTTGATTATGAAAAAGAACTATTTTATAATGTCATAATGGATTTGCAATACAAGTGAGTTTTCTATGGTTTCTGGCAATAGCTTGTGAAGGTTCTGCCAAAGGTTATTTTTTCCCCTTCCTTTCTTGTGATGAAACTCATCAAGATACATGGCTTTCCCTGGGCTGAAGTTCAAACTCCATCTTGAGCTTTGGATTATCTATAAAAGTTAATACTTAATCTGAAAGTTCAGCAGCATTTATTTCCATAAGAGGAAAAAAAACAAGGATGGTAGTGAAATAACACCATAGTTGAAAATTATATCCTCAATTAGTCATAAAGAATGAAAAGTACAATAAAATAACACCACTGTTAAAACTATTCTTTCTTTTTATATGTAGGTCTCATTTAAAATTTTTATTTCAGATAAATAATGTACAATCTAATGCTTATAGCAATATGGGTAGATTTGGGCTCTTTGATAATTATAAGAGGCTATTAAAAATGCATTTTGTATCTCTACCTCTAAAGCTCATTTTGTTTGGCTTTAATTCTGAACAAGAAATTATTTTGTGTTAGTCAAGAGATCAGTGAGAAGATGACTTCAGGGTGTGAAGTTTTATGTCAGAAACTATGTGTGTCACATTCCAGCAATGGTAATGCCTATATTTATGGGTAAAGATAAATCAAAATCGATATAATTCAGGATATTCAATTAAATGAGTAATTATGTCCAAAATTAAAGTTTGATCCTTAGCATATAATTTGTGTTTGAAATCTTACTTCTATTTAGTAAGGTATCTGAGTGATGCTATAATGTAATTGATGAAGAGAGAGATGGTTTAAACAGATGATGCTCAAGTTTGCCTCTGGCATGCCCCATAAGCCTTCCTAAGTGCATCTCACAGTCCCTGGGTTCCCAGCCGGAGAACCCAGACAAAGACAGTATGATAATAGAGCTCAGAGCTTAGAGCTGGATCACCTTTCAGCTGGCTGACAATGTGGCCCCTGTCATTCGTAATAGGTGGAGTGCCAATGATACCTAGCATGCTCTAAGCAGCTTATTATGGGCTGAGCTGTGTTCCTCTGAAATTGAAGTTCTTTTTTGTATGTTTATTTATTTATTTTGAGAGAGAGAGAGAAAGAGAGAGAGAGAGAGAGAATATGAGCAGGGTTTGGGCAGAGAGAGAGATGGAGAGAGAGAATCCCAAGCAGGCTGCTCACTGTCTGTGCTGAGCCTGATGTAAGCTCAATCTCAGGAACTATGAGATCATGACCTGAGCTGAAATCAGAAGTCAGACACTCAACGGACTGAGACACCCAGGTGTCCCCCAACCAGGAAATTGAGGTTCTAATCCCTAGTACCTCAGAATATGACTCTACTTGGACATAGGGCTTTTAAAGATGTAACCGAATTCAAATGTGGTTATTAGTGTGGGACCTAATCTAATATGGTAGAGAGATGGTTAGAACATAGACATATACAGAAGCCCATATGAAGATTCAGAGAGAAGACAGCCATCTACAGGTCAAGAAGAGAGACCTTAGAAGAAAAAAGGAAGCAGACACCTTGGTCTTAGACTTCTAACTCGACGGTTGTGAAAAAATAAATTTTTGTTGTTTAAGCCACCCAGTCTCTAATATTTGTTACAGCAACCCTAGCAAACAAATAACACAGGACAAGTGTTCAAGTGTTTACGAATGGTGAACTGGGACAGGACACCAGTGGACAGGGATGCATTCGTGTTTGCAACATCTCAGGTGTCTGAGAAGACCAAAGGAAGTAGCATTTGATAGGGCTATGGGCTGAGCTGTCTGTAGCTGGATATCACTGATGCATTGGGGAAAATCTGCAAAAGGAAGACAATGATTATTAACTGATATTAAGTGAATGATAAAAGTCAGTTGGCTCTCTGGCAACATATAAAAATACTATTATCTCCTGCAACTAAAAGGCAGAAAAAAAGCCTGAGGTTAAGTCTTTAAGACTTAATTATAAGGGGGTTAAAACTCAAAGAAGGTTGAATTCTCAACCTTGGAAAGTTGGCTTCTCCAAAGCCAGGGTCCCAGTAGGAAGGAAAGAAGGAAGGAAGGACAGAAGGAAGGAAGGAAGGAAGGAAGGAAGGAAGGAAGGAAGGAAGAAGAAAGAAGGAAAGAAAGAAAGAAGGAAAGAAAGAAAGAAAGAAAGAAAGAAAGAAAGAAAGAAAGAAAGAAAGAAAGAAAGAAAGAAAGAAAGACTGAGATTTGTAATAGGGACATCTAAGCCAATGCACGATAGAAAGGTCAACTGCCAAGATTTCCCCAAATCCTCTGTGTCTGTAGAAATGGCCAAATATTCTTTATTAAAATCAGAGTCCCTGTTTTGCTTGATGGTAATGCTAAAATGCAAAGGGAGTATACTCTAAAGGAGCTGCAGAATTTCCCAACATGTACCTCGGTGAATACAAATGGAACTGGGCCCTTATGGCCCTTATGGGTCAAGTTGGGTAATGGGAGAGTTTATTGATAAGGGTGACTTTTCTGATGATATAGGATCTAACACCCTGGCAAGGTCATCATACAATGTTAATATGTTGCCAGGATGATTTCCCATCCACTGCTTTCCTATCCCAGTTCACCACTAGTAAACCTTTTAACAGTTGTCCTTTGTATTTGTTTGCTAGGGCTGCTGTAATGACAAAATAAAATAGGAATTCCAGAATCACTGTGGAAGATGGCTGAGATAGAAATGGGCATGCTGGAGTAGATATCTTATTTAAGGCCAGGAGACCCAACTGATTACATGTCCCAGCAGATCTCTGTTTTCACAAAATGAGAAGGAGCACATTGGA
The DNA here is from genome assembly GCF_008692635.1 of Crocuta crocuta. Classification (NCBI taxonomy): domain Eukaryota; kingdom Metazoa; phylum Chordata; class Mammalia; order Carnivora; family Hyaenidae; genus Crocuta; species Crocuta crocuta. The sequence goes on from NW_027529633.1 coordinate 116,192, forward strand.
GAGAGAAGCATCCGATTCACTGAGAAGCACAGTGATGATTTTGTAGTTCAGATTCAGAATAAAAGATTATGTTATAGATTTGACTTCCTAATTGCAATGGGACTAACCAGATCCCCCAGAGGAGGCCAGGTGATGGCACTTAACCATCAGAAGCTCGGCGAGTGCAAATATCAGAATAGGTGGTAAGGTCAGAGTAGCTGCAAAGAAAGCCTAACCTACAGTGAGATGGCTTATAGAACATGGTGTTCCTAGGGCCAATATAGGTGATCAGTCTCAGGAGGATTACTTCATATATACAATTAAGATAAAGCCAAGGATTCTAACAGCAGCTCATCAATACTCATGATTCCTATTCTAGTTTGTGGATCCTAAACAGTTCTCATACCTGGAACTCATTGATCTAAGGAGGGCTAGGTTCCCATGAGTTAGGATCCTGTAACATGGTGTGTGTATCTGAAAATAACCCCTCTAGGTATTCCCCAAAGGGAACTAAGGGGCATTCATACACCATGGGATGGAAATATATAGACATTTGAGGACTTCTGAACAAAAGTGCTATGTTGAAATGGATTCTCAGGAATCAGAAACATCATCACGACATCCTTGTTAAAGTGGATGGAATAGAGGCCAGGTCATTAGCAGAGCCCTGACCCAGGTCTGGTGCTGGGAGCCACACTGGCCTCTCTGGATGACAGTCACAGTGAGGAAATGACAACGTTTGCACAGCTCCTGCCATTAGAAGCAAAACTGGTATCTCCTTCTTCTACTACTGGCTTATGTTGGAAATGAGCCTGATGGTATTAACCAGGCCTCACAATATTCCAAATCAGACTGATATTCCCCACACAGATACTTCATAAGGAAAAGCATACTCCTGCCTCTTCAAATGGGATTTTAGATGAAAGCACTGTGGATAATTGTCAAAAGGCTCTTCCTATGGGCCTTGTAGATCCAAGACATAGATACTAAAGGGGTCTAAGAACACAAGAGTTACAATTAAGCCTGGTCCCGAGACAAAGAGCCTAATTTAGAGTTAAGGAACAGATAAGGGCGGAACTTAATTTAATACTTATCCTTTTCTAACTGGTGATGTATGGCAGTCCCTTTCCTAAGGACTACTTTCCACAAGCACTCTCCCTTACACTGGGGACTGGGATGAGGATAGGTAAGAGTAGCTAAAATATAACCCAAAAACAAAGGCCAACACATTTAGGGCCTCCATGGTGTTTACACATTCAGCATCAAGTCAAAAAAGTTTCCACAAACAATGTATTAAGCAACTCAAAAACATACATCTTCTTGTGAGCCAGACAGAATGACTCCTAGCCTATCTGTATACAACTTAACCTATGTCCTAATCTCAGTGTTATTAACTTAGAACACATATGTATGTCATTCTGTTTTTCACTAAGAACATCCTGTTCTTTCCGTAGTTGTAAGATTTACTCAACCTCACTATGATTGGGGTAATTCTGCAAGAATACTTCCGAAAAACTTGTTTTTGAACACTTTTCAAAGCATCTTATCACAAAGAGTTTTCCATTGTAAAAATTCCTTTTTCTAATTTCATGTTGTCATAGGACATTTAAATAAAGACAACAAAACTGACAGTGCAGAGATGCCTGCCTGGTGATCAGAAAGAATCTCAGGGCTCTCTCACTCTCTCTCGCCAACACCGTCCATCCTTCAGGGACCCCTGGACCAGCTGGAGTGGGTCTTCAGCAGTCTGGGCCACTGTTGCTTTGTCCAGTGGGCCCAATGACATTTCCTTGGTTGGCAGAACCATTATATTGGTCATTATCTCCTGGTATAGGATTTACTGGTGGGAAAGGCCAGGTGGAAGCCTCTAAAACTGGTCTCCAAACACCATGGCTAAGATAATGAACTTTTAAAATTGCACCTTGGGAGGAGTAGCTGATACTAATTCTACTTCTAAGGATATGTAGAGTATGAGTGGTAGCCACCATCATATATGTATTTAATCTAATTACCTGGTCCCTATAGAAACCAGCTGGATCCTATAGATGATGGACTTCCAAAATTCTCCTGGTTGGTATAAGTCTGGAGAAACCAGGCATAAGCTTCCAGGAGTCCCTTCCCATAGCATCGCTTGGAACATACTAAATTCCCCAAGTAAAGATGTGACAACATGTGTGGAGTGTTACTTACCAATCAGGGAAGCTTATCTCAGCCTTGGAATCCAGTGTTTTTAATGAGAATCAGTCACTTAGGCATATAGCCCCTGCATGACTTAACTGAGTTACTGAAACCCCAGACCACCATAAATCACAATGTTAGGATAAATCCTCTAGTCAACTGGCAAAGCTTGGCTCAAGGCCAAAGAAATGCAAAACCACTCTTATGAAACAGAACATTTCATGAGCTCAGTTCCCAGGATCCAGCCAAGATCCTGTCCTAAAAATAGGTCTTTCTGGAGACGGAGCCTTCCCCACACAAACATCCTCAGCTTAAGAAAGGCAAAATGAGCAGTGGCTCATGAAACTCAAAGATGAAGATTTGTGAAGTCCTCCAGGTGAGATCATTTGGACTAGCAGAGGTGCTAGCCAAGAGTCAGGGAAACACAAGATGGACAGGAAAGGAAAGATGGACGGTCACATAGCTATCTGATGTGACTTAAGTCAAGCTGCCTTGGCAGGGATTACACTTCATTCCACTCACCTTCCTCTCGTAAGTTTTCCCAGGAAACGAAATCTATTTGAGTCTCCAAAGAGGTGTCCCCAAACTCTTAAAAGCACTTGATTCAAGCAATGCAAGGGGTAGCATCTGGGGACCTGGTTGTGCTGCCCAGATTCCCTTCAGGACAAAGGTGCTTATCCCCAGCAACCATGACTTCTCGCTGCTGGTGAGTTGCAGCTGTCCTCCGGGGATCTCTGTCAACTGAGCACACACTCACCCTTCCCACTGGCATGTCTCCACTGGGGCAGCCTACATTCAAAGACTTCTTGATGTACAAGAGCAAAGGCCTGGTGCCTTGCTTCAGTTAAGGACAATGTAGAAGCGCCATCCTATTCTCTTCATGAAATCACCATGGCAAGTTCACAAGGCACCTCGTCTCACTGTGTCCTTTTCATTCTTTTGTTTTTTTGGGGGAAGAGATGAGTCTCCAGTAAAACTGTATGCAGATGCATGTTTTCCTACGAGTGGAGCTTAAGACATGTACAGTCAGATCATCAGATACTCCATGAATTCAGATAGGATCTTGGTATCAAAAATCCTATCAAAATATCAATATTTGATATTTTGCATATTAAAATAAACAGCCTTCTTGTATTTAGATTTGGGATTTGTGGGAAATGAGAGCAATTAGATTATGGCAAAGAAAAATGATGTATAAGAGTTTGATCTAATATTTAAAATTTAAATAAAATCTAATCTAAAATCTAAAATTAAAAAAATAAATCCCATGATTTTTTTGTGGTTCTTACAGATGCTATGGAAGACACAAAGTGTGTTCATCTCTCCAAATTGTTTCATGTGGCTGCAAGTAGTTGTTACATTGATCATTACAGGGAGCAAGTACCTAACTCAGCAGGCATAGGAGTCACAAGCCAGAAGCACTGACTTAGATAATTATGGATATTTATCTATGCCTAAAATCATAAAACAAGAGAAAATTGAAGTGAAGTCCTTTGGGATCTAGCATATTTATTATTGTCAGTGTATTTGCTTACCTACATCTCAGCATTTAGGAAGAAAAAGGCACTTGATGAGGTAACTGTTGTGAATCTCCTCACAAGCTCTTCAGACTCTGTCCTGCCAGTCCTGGGGAAGGTAGGGTGCTGAGCCTTGGAGAGTTCTGCCAGTTATTTTGCTTATTTAGATGCCTTACTATAAGAAGAAAACACTGGCAGCAATTTGAAAACTGGCAACTAAGAGAGTCCTAAAGATAGAGCCTACTGAGAAGTGGTCTTTGCACCAAGAATGGAAGCCATCTTCTCCTATCTATGAGTTAGCACTGAGGAAGGATCTAATTGCTGTCCTCACAGATCTGGCAACCTGCCCAGTGGCTTTGCAGAAGGCAGGGGGATCCTCAAGAATCAAGACCAGTGCTTATTAAGAAGTGATCAATCCATGTTTTCACATTGTGATTAATGTTTGGAGACTGATCAGGGAGCATGTGGACAAAAGGAAAGAAGGATAAAGTCTGGGACTAATTCTTTTTTTAATGTTTGACTATTTGCATAACTGGCAAGTGACTCATTAGCTCATCTAGTAGTAACAAGACATGAGGAAGTCATTGAACCTAATTCTCCTCTGCTTCAAGGGATCAGAGAAGAGAGCAGAAAAGAAAGACTTGTAAGTCAGGTACACAGTGTAACTAAGAGCAAGTGGTAGGTGAGATAAAACTGCTCAATAAAGCAAGGTGCATGTTGGGAATAGGGACAGTGGAGCGTGCTGGTAACCTCAAGCTTTGCTCCTGGGATTCTGACATCTGGGGACCCATCCTATGTGGGGGACCCAGCCCTCTGTACTACTCACTACAAAAGTCAGAGTGATTTTAATGGTCAGTGTGCAGTATAAATGGACTAACAGTAACAGGATACAATGGCTAAAAAAAATAATTTTTATTTCATTCTAATGTAAGAACAGTTGTGCCACCCCATGAGTTGTGACCACTTACCTCTGGGCTAGAAGTCCATGGCAAGGGGATTGGTCTTTAAGGAGATGACCTTGAAGATGGACCACTTCACTTTTCACATTTCACTGGCCTGCACTAATTCCTAGCTGCAAGGGAGGCTGAGAAATGTAGTCTTCAGTTAGGTGGACCATGCCCAATAAATATTAAAAAGAAAAGAAGAGAATAGTTCCTAACGTGTAGTTAGCAATTTTTGCTGCAAGGATATGTTGTGTCTGTATGTAGCTTGATGTAGGCACGTGACTTAGTCTTAGACCATAAGATCAGTTCCACTGGGAGCTCTGGCCTAACGGCTTGGTCAGAGCTGACAGAAGGGCCCTCATCATATTCTACCTGGGTGTCCCCTGGGCAGAGTCTTCCCTGTTCAAGGATGTTTAGTTCCTGCATCCTAAGCCTGATTCCTTCTGGATGGCTTTCTAGCAGTACAAGACCTCTCCGGACAGTGTATGTAATGTTTTGTGTTTTGAGTGGAGAAATAAGATTTGTTGGGAAAGTTGATGAGCAAAGGGTCAGTGAGAGAAGGCATTCCTAGCCCCAGACTCTCAACACCCCCTAAGAGGCACCTAGGGTGAGGATTCTCCAGTGAACATGCTGCAGTACTTCATTCCTACGGTTCCCCTCCTTTGGGAGAAGGGACAACACTGCCAGCGCAGAACTAAACACGCTACTCGTTAGAGGGCAGATTGAATTGGGGGTGCCTATTTAACAGAGGAACTGTCTAGGAAGGCCAGCAGCTGTTGGTATGTGTGGCTGTGGCAATTTTAGCTCCTTACACCATGAAAAGCTCAGTTTGAGCCCACCTTCTGCTACACCCCTACTCAGGTCCTTCACTCGCCAAACAATGCCATGTCACCTCCCAGGATTGCACTGGATGATCTTGCTTTTCAGACCATAACTATCTTATGTCTCCTATTGATCTTATGAACTGACCACTATTCTCCTAATAACTCATTTCTCTGCTTGAATATAGAATTGGTTTCTATTTTGTACAACCATGATAATTGCCTGATATACTATGTGTAATTCAGAGACACATGAATTTTTTAAATGTTTATTTACTTTTGAGAGAGAGACAGACACAGAGTGTGAGCAGGGAGGGGCAGAGAGAGAGGGAGACACAGAGTCTGAAGCAGGCTCCAGGCTTTGAGCTGTCAGCACAGAGCCTGATGTGGGGCTCAAACACAGGAATGGTGAGATCAGACCCGAGCCAAAGTTAGACAACCAACTGAGCCACTCAGGTGCCCCAGAGAAACATGAAATTCAAACAAACAATTGAATTATATATTTTGGGATTGGATTGGATTTCAAATAAAATATTATTATTTCCATTTTGTATGTCAGTTGCAGAGGTCCATAGATATTCAGTAACTAATTATTCATAATTTTCCACACAAAAATGAAATGAAACAGTATTTTAATGCATATTATCGTGCATTTTTTAGAACACCTGGTATACATGTTTGTTTGCAGTATTAGTTATTAAGCATAGAGTAATCAATGTTTAATATGGGATGTTTATTGTTTTGGATATTACTAAATATTTAAAATCCCTGACATCTCTGTGAACACTCAGACATTGTATAACTGCAACTGGAATTAGATATAGACAAAGCAGATTTTCCAGTATGCTCACATATTGATCTCATACTGCATACTTGGTCAATTGTCTGTGACAACACAGCATCATGATAAATTATCTACAATTTCAACCTTTTTTCTTACCATAAACTTCCATGCTCTACAAAACAACAATCTGATATCCATTTACTACTTCATTCAATGTCAATACAATTAGAAAGAGTAATAGTATCTTACATGTGATAAATAGATCACCTTTCACAGAGGCTGCAGTTGAATTTAATTAGTACTTATTTTTTTCTTATATATATTTTCTCTTCCCTTTATAAAGAATCATTTAGCAGCATCTTGCAACTTTCTGAACAGAAATTTGTAAATGACTGCTCCATCTTCCATGCTGGTCTGTAGTGTGTCCTCATACTTGGGCAGGCATTCTCTTATTATAATCAAAGAAAAATGTTAGCATCACTTAAATCTAGGACAAAAAATTTAATGAAACTATGGTTAAATTAATTTTAATACATAGATATTGAAAAAATTACGTCCGGAAATAATTAGGTAAAAATTAGTCTCATTCTGGCCCAGTTATAGCATGGAAATCTGAGCCTTCTTATGACATTTAAGCTTGTAGCAAAGGATGTAATCCTCACTACCAGGCACAGGAAGAATATGTTGGTTTTGTCAGATTTTTAGAACAAGAACTGCTATATGTACCAGATTTGTGCTGGGTATTGCTAAAGCAAAAATGAATAGGGTATTCTCTTCCTTTGTGGAACTCACATACTAATGTGTGACAGAAACAAATATCTCTATAAATGTGAGTAGTATTATAATAGAAAAATACAAAAACTAGAGTCAGGCAGGGAAAACCTCAGTACCACTAACCAGGACAGGGGCAGCAGTATAGTCAGGGGATGCAATGTGGAGGGAAGAGAAGAATACGAATGAGCTCCCACTCAAAATGAACCTGAAAACACACATTCAAAACTTATAAAGAAACTTAATGGTAAGAAAGACAGCCAATAATATATCTATAATTGTGACAGAAGGTATACATGTAAAATTAGGAAAAAATAATGCAACCATAAGATAAATCAAAACAGCAAAATGAAAGGGATGCAAACAGATGCACCTTTCTAGTACTTATAAAACAGCTGGCGCTGCAAGATTAATCCTAGACCAGGTGGAATCTAGGGAAAAAGAAAAAATCTAGAGGAAAAAAATGACCAAAGTTGTCTAAAACATTAGTGCAGATAAAGGAAGATAAAAGCCAGGATCTTCTGAGAAGATACTACAATCACAATTTTGTATGCATCTATTCACATAGCCTCAAAACCTAAGAAACTAAAAATGATAGAATTCAAGGATGCAATCAGACTAAAAACTGGTAGATCAAGCAGGAACACATTGATATGTGTGTAATTTAACAATTTAAGTAACACAACTTAATAGACACTTATGAAATAAAGATTGCATGAGTAAATGAAGAATATTTACTATTCTCAAATACACAGAAAGCCATTTCCAAAAACCATTTCAAAGAATGAATAAAAATGGAGCATTCTCTTTTGACAATACAGTGGATTTAGAAATAAACTAAAAGATAATTTTAAAAATGTGTATATTTGGAAAAAGAAAAGCATCTTTAAATCAAACATTGAAGAAATGTCATAATGGCAGTTGACAAAATATTTAGAAATAAATGACATTAAGAATCATACTAAAGTAGGTGGGGCGCCTGGGTGGCTTAGTCGGTTAAGCGTCTGACTTTCGCTTAGGTCATGATCTCGCGGTTCGTGGGTTCGAGCCCCTCGTCGGGCTCTGTGCTGACTGCCAGCTCAGAGCCTGGAGCCTGTTTCAGCGTCTGTATCTCCCTCTCTCTCTGACCCTCCCCTGCTCACGCTGTCTCTCTCTCTCTCTCTCCTAGAAATAAATAAAAATATTTAAAAAAAAAAAAGAATCATACTAAAGTAGGTAATAAGAAGAATAAAAGCAAGACAGAAAATAATGAAATATAAAATCAAGAAACAAGAAAAGAACAAATAGTTCTTTGACGATCCAATGTAATAGGGAAACCCCTAGCAAAACTAATCAAGATAGAAATAGAAAAGGCATAAGTAAATAATATTAGCAACATAAAGAACCATAACCAGGTGGACTAGATATTTAAAAAGAACCACTATGACATACTAAAATCAGTGTTTTACAGTGTATTTTAACTTAGCTGACACAAGTAATTTTGTGTGGTTGAAGCTGGTAAAACAAGTAGCTACTCAATAAATGGAAACAGTGATTGAGAATCCCCCACGCCCAGAGAAAAGGAGAGCCACAATTCTATTCATAACAAACTGAGTCTGTGAAATTGCAAAACAGTTCACATAAGGGAAGTTACTAAAATTAGAATATAAATATAGATTTTGAATGAATAAATATTGCTACAATGTCATAGAGTCTCTGACATCCTCCTCCTTACTCTCGATGTCCATCTGTTATTCTCACTGAGCATCTAACGAACTGCCTGTATTTTTCAGCAGCACGCATCCTGTCCCATAGAACTTCAGTGATTCAGGGAGCTCATCCTGTGAGCAATTCTTTGCATCATTGTGTCTGTGGGCATGTCCAGTTCTGTCAGCTGGCCTGCAGCCTGGCTGGGGTGTCCCCGCATAACCCTCACACACACCCCTCCGCCAGCAGATCCCAGCATGGTGCTTCCCCGTAGCATGAGAGCCATCATAAGCTATGACCTTACAGAGTCAGCCCCTGCAGCCTGCAGCCCCAGTTGGCACGCTGACTCGGTCAAGGGCAGACAGGCAGAGAGCTTCCCCTCCCTCTGTTGTGCCCACAGCTCAAGTTTCAGCCTTCCAAATATAAGGTGTGCTCAGGGGTCCCAGAGCACACCCACGTTCACTGCAGAGCGTTCTGGCCTGAGGCACTCAGTCCCTCCTGGATCACCACCCGCGTGGTGGTCCATCATCAGTGTGTGTTTTCTCAGGAAACCTCAGAACACGTTTATTTCAAAAGAACAAATTGGAGAAAACAAATAGGTGAGTGACTATATCGTGGCTGTGTCAACCCTTTTCCTCTGACTTTTGGGTTTGTTTCAGATGGAATATGTGTGGGCATTGTTTACAGTTGAATATATAATTTTTCTTGCTTTTTCAAATAAATATACACATTGCATTTTCTGGCTTATTGTAGTATATTTGATTATAATTTTGTGTAAACTTTTCAATTCTTTTTGTCAGATATTAATACATGGTAAATTATGTTGCTTTGCAAAAAAAAATTATATGGGGAAAAAAGAGAAGGAAGTCCCACGTGATTAACGATGTCTCTTTCTCTGTCACTGTCCTCACTGTTCCTTCTCTCTGGTGCTTGCCCACAGGGAAAACAATGGCATCAGTACCTTCTGTTGGTTGCCTGCTGGCCAAAAATCAGTATTATCGAAGTAAGTTATATCACCACTAGAGGGCACTCCTAGAGAATGTGATTTAAGGTGATTGCGGGATGTTAACCTATGTGTCATGTAGTCAAAATGTAAGTGTCAAGACTCATGATTGTTTGTGACAGTGAAGAAAATAGGAATAGAACTCATCCCAAACCACTCAGAATCAATATTGTCTAGGTTTATCTCTTTGTTTTAACTGTTATATCTATCATATTGATGAAACCATTAACTTAAAATAAGTGAAAATAATAAGCTTATATTTCACAATTGCTTTAATTTCATGTATCTTACATTTAATAGGATGCATTAAAAGCTGATAATTTTACGTAAATAAAATACTATGTATTCCTTAGAAAAGAAGGAATAGCATGACACAGCTTGAAGGGTTTTTTAAAATTCATTTTCTGCTATGGAAATAGGTCAGCTTCTGTTTGGCCAGTTTTATTTTTATTTATCTACACATCTGAATAGAAAGTTGTAGCTTATTAAAGAAAATTCAGAAATTTCATAGAATGGGACAATCATTTCAGGAACAAATTGTCATTTATTGAAAGTACATCCACATGTAGAAAATTCTTATTTCAATGATTGTTTGTAAATAAAAGTTGATTTATTCTTTTTCAAAATGGTTAAACTATGCCCGTATATTTAGTGTTATTATACAATAGAAGTTATTTTTATATTCTGATCTTTTAAGGTTTAAAATACAAATATGAGAAAGCAAATACAATCCTTATTCTTGAAAAAGAATTCCTTTGGGGTGCCTGGGTAGCTCAGTAGGTTAGGTGTCTGGCTTCAGCTCAAGTCATGATGTCACAGTTCATGAGTTCAAGCCCTGTGTTAGGCTCAGTGCTGACAATTCTGAGCCTGGAGCCTGCCTCAAATTCTGTGTCTCCCTCTCTCTGCCCCTTCCCCACTCACACTCCATCTCTCAAAAATAAATAAACATTAAAAAATAATAAAAAGAATTCCTTTACAAATTTCTAACTTTTATAGAATATTTGAATATATGCACATGTAAGATTTCTAATGTAGAATATTTCTACTATTCATTCTTGATTTTATACTAAGATTTTGAATTTAATGACTCTTAATTTTTAAATTCTACATCTATATCTATGGAGGGATTGAGAGAGAGTTGTCCACCATGGAAAGAAAGCATGCTAGGAAGCTACTGCTCTTCTCAGCAGCTGTCTTCCAGGCTTGGTCTGGTGTAGGCATGGCTGCTGGAAATCAGTGAGGATTTGCCTTCCAAAAAATCATGAAGAAATCCCGGGAACTTTTCAAAGGAAAAAGAAAAGTATAGTTTAACCATCTCTCAGAAGAAGCAGAAGGACTTTGAGATAATGCAGCAAAAGCAGAAGCAACTAATGAGAAGAAGTCTATGCAGACAAGAGACAAATGACTATTTGGAAAACCTGGGTGTTACTGCCAGCAAGGTGTATCATAAGCTCTATGATCAAAATCTTGTGAAGCAAACAGTCATATGTTATGACATAGCCTTATAAAACGATCTTACACTTAAAAAAAATAAGAAAGTATAATATGCCTTATTCTGGAAGACTTTTTAACTGATTGTCAATTTAATCGATTTTTAATTTATGAACTCATAATCATTTGCCAGGAGTATATGATTTCAAAACACGCTATGTTACTACTTGAGAGTATAGGCATAAACAGTATGTCTGTGTTTGTCAATTCTTTCTTTGTTTATTGATTATCATTTGTTTCCTACAGAGGCCAGCATTTCTTCAGTTAGCTCTTTAACTGGCTCTGATTCTGCTAATGTCATACCTGATGACAAATCCCAGCAAGGTATTTGGTTTATTTTTTATGAGCATCCCCCTTATGATTTTCCTTTGTTTTTAATCTTGCAAATGTGTTTGGTAAGGAGGTAATATGACTTTTATTTGATAGGGTTACCAAAAGAGGCAGAAGCTGACTGGTGGTTTAAATCCTTTTTCCATTCTGAACCTATGCTTTCAGATATAAGAAGAAAAGATCTGTCTGCCAGTAAGTACGTTTTAGGTTTTTGGCTTTTTTTTTTTCCTAAGAAAGGTATTTCCTTATCAGAATGAAACAACATAAATAGATGTAGTAATTATTATGTTAACCAATAAGGATAAAGCATAGTTGTTTCTTGAGGGTGGTGAAGGCTTCAATATAAAACATACTTGAGAGCCTGAGATGGAGAAGACATTTGCCCCTCCTCCCGTTTTGTTAGCCATGAGTTAAATCATGAGCACTCTTTCTAATTCTGTCGCTAAAGAGAAATTGAAAAGTCATATGCCAATTTTCAGCATTGCCTTAGGGGAAATAGTTTGGGAATCAGTGGCAAGGCTCGAAATTTGTGTTTCCAATACTTTCAGGAAACAAATAACAATTATCTACTCCAATGAAAGGGAAACATATTCCTTGGAGAAATAGCAGGCTCCAGATAGGAAAGGAAAAGAAAAAAAATGAGACTGGACCACCTGACAGTGTGAAAGAGAAAGAAAAGCTCAAAACAAGATGTAGTATGTCAAAATGACATAGGAACCAATTGGCCAAATCTGATACAATTTCAGCAATGAAATAATGATAGTAACAGAGAATTGCCGTAAAATAAAATCCACTAATCATTATTGATATAAATAAATAATTAAGTGAACAAATGAGAGAGAAGGGAAAGCTCTTGATTGCAGAATTCTAATGAATGTAGAAGGATTGGTGGAAGTAGACAATTACCATTTGACGTATATTACAGTAATAATTGTTCCAGGCAAGCATTATCAATGGATGCTAAAATAAATGAGGACTAGTATGAAAAATGAGGTCTTCTCAGAGTGTCTCCCCCCAAATATTTATTAATTACAAAGGGGAAAATTAGTAAATTTCCAATGGAGAAAACTATCAGATACCACCTTAACGAAATAAACGGAAGCAGTTATAGACTTGCTATCCTAGACGCCTGCTGTAGTTCCTCTGCTGGTTTTGACTGGCCTCTGGACGGCGCCAGTGTCTAGGTAGAAGATTGAGATGGTGGGTTTGCATACAAGTGTTTCCACGCATTTTGAACCCTAACACACTGAGTAGTACAGATGGTATTCTAATGGTTTCTAAAATACTTCTTTTTTTTGGACGCTTGACTATGTCTTGCTACTAGATGGAATAAAAAGAGTAAATAGTATTGGATTTCATAGATCCCAATGTTAATATTTAAGGGTGTTAATGAATTTTTTACTTATGATAATTTTGAAATAGAATCAATTAAATATTGAAACTTTTAAAATATAAAGACAGAAAGATCAAAATGAGGCTACTTGTTGAAAACATGTATTTTTCACTCTCTTTATCAAGTATACTAATTTGAATTATCTAGGTAACTTTCATTTATTTTTCCACTTTACTTTGACTACAAAGACAACATAACTTGCAGGTAAGCATTTCTCAGCTGTTTGTGCATGGCAATCCAATGAACATTGCTGTAATAGCTGACTACTTTATACAGCTCTAATAGTTGATTCTGACAATCAAGAGAATTCTACCTGCTGAGGTGCTGAATTTGTGAAGCACACCTTTCAGTACTCGGTTATTCCAGATGACTTTTCTTCAGTTTGAGAAGACAGAAATCTGCTGGAGTTCCCATTTACAAGACAGAATCTGCAGCCACCCACACAGCAAAAGTTTAGGCATTTTCCCTAGTACAGACTATTGCTGCAAGTGTCATCAGCAACCTGGAGAATATTGAGAAAGCATGCCTTTGAAAAGTAATGAGTCTTCAAATGTAGTGAGTTTTAAGATGTAGCCTTTTCCTTATCCATACTAGTTTTCAAAAAGTGTTTAAAAGTTTTTATTTTTAATTTTCAAATTCTTAGACTCTTTATATGTCTGTTGAATGATTGATTATGTCTTAAAAGTGAAACATTGATGCCTAACAATGGTCTAAAGGGCATTGTATTCAGAAATGTAGAGAACAGTTGCAAAACTGTATTTTTAATCATGAACATTGGAAATAGAAAACAGACCTGTTAAAAATACATTTCTGCAGGGACACCTGGGTTGCACCATGGGTTAAACGTCCAACTATTGATTTCGGCTCAGGTCATGATCTCATGATTTGTGTGATCAAGCCCCACATGGGGCTCTGTGCTGTCAACACAGAGATTCTCTCTCTCTCTCTTTGCCTCTCAAAATAAGTAAATAAACATTAAACATTTTTTTAAATGTTTTACTGTATATATAACTAATTGGTTATTGTGTAGACTTTAAATTTCATAATTTTAAATAATATTTAATAATATGGAAAATCATGATAGAAAGTTGAGTGGATAAAGCAAGATAATTTATATATGGTATGATTTTAGTTCTGTTGGAAATGTACATATTCATAATAATAGTTTGAAAGGAAATACACCAAAATCGTAACAGTGGGTGTTTCTGGAGATGGGATTATGGGTGATTTTTCATTTTCTTCTTTATATTTTTTCTGCTTCTTTTTTCAAATTTTCTAATTTGATAAGTTTTGTATATAATTAGAAAACAATAAATGTTATTAGAAAAGGATACACTGGACACATTTTGTGAATAGGAGTATTTCCTACATTGGCTAGAATTTTCCCCACTTTCCTCAATATGATAATACCAAGACTTTCAGCTGAAAAGTTTCTGTATACTGCTTGCAAATATTTTTCAATGTAAAATGGGAGGCTTTAGAAATTAAGAGTGGTGGATTCACTAAGAAGTCGATGTCACTAGTTTTATGTGACTATGACTGCATTAAACACCCAGTAGAGCACACATGGCTGTTTGTTAATAAAACTGTCTTCTTGCCCAACTGTGTAACCATGAGAAAAATGTCAGCACTGACCATTTACAGTGATGGAGACAACTGAGCAAGTATTGACTACTCTTCCCAAATGGGACATGCATTCCTTCGATTCTGTGAGTCTCTATCACTTTGCTATCAACTAAGAGACTCATATATCACTTTGGCCCAATAGCACTTCATTATTTACATATTATTGCTTTTCTGGTGATTGCTTGCCTATGCATTATATGTACTTGTAGAGACTCATTACATTTCTGGACTCTATATCTCATTTGGCTTTAGCATAAAGTTAAATGCAGTGACTGAAGATTAATTTTTTTCTAAAGTGAGAGAAGAATATGATGAAACAAATGTGGTAAATTGTGGAAGGTTTTGTTTTTACTTTAAGATGATCAACAAACTCCTATTTTCTTGGCCACTTGGTATATGTGTGAACAGATGGCTTGTTTAGGTTATTCAATGACTTTTCCCAAATATGTTATCAAGTTGATATTTGCTTTGTTTACCCAGAAATAAAGCATTTATTAATTTACATTTGCCTATAATTTGTATATTTTGAATGTGTTAAAATTACTGCTTTTATATTAGTTTAGATTGGTGTTACTGCTACTGAAAGTTACTATTGTTTAAAGTAGTTGGATTTGACATAATATTTTAGTTAAATATATTATAATGAGCATATATAGTTATTAAGCACTTTACAGTGGCAAATACACACATATATATGTGAGAATGGATGATTATATGGTTAGAGAGATGGAAAGAGAGGGAGATAGACAGGGATCCTAAAAAATAAATATATGAAGAATCTTTCAGTAAAGTAACATTAAAGTGGATTTTAAAAACTGATTGAAAAATTGAAAGGATTCTTGTGTGCTATCCCAGGGTTTCTACAGAATGAGAATGATATAAAAAAAAAGAACAAAACGTCTCCCAGCTAATTGCTTCTAATGTAATTTTCCTACAATTCAGACACTTTGGGGCTGTGTTTAAAAAGTACTTCACACAAAGATCTCAGTATAGCTGTTATTTTGGTTAAAACACCTCTTCCCTGGCTTTGTTGCCTAATGGTTAGATAACAAATAGTGGAGGCTAAATATATTTTAAGAGTGTCATAACTCCCTATAATTTGAGATGTGCTATGATCATTCTAATTTAATATTATGAAATGTTATATGCCTTGGCAGGGATGTCCGTATTAAATGCAACTGGGTTTTGGCAATTTCTACTCAGGTTCTGTGATATTATATGTTAAGATTCTACTAATTTTTTGAGATATGATTTTGATAGCAGGTTCCAAGTTATTGACCCCATATCTTTTACAGATAAAACCACCAAGAGCCAATTCATCAATTCTTACTAACTAGATTTTAAACCTACCTGGTGCTTCATACATTATGAAGTTTGGGTTGTAAGAAACAAGACTCAAGAATTCTATTTGCCTATTAAAAAGTGATGATGGAAAAATAATTGCTTAGGTTGAATGGAGTAGCTAAACTTCTACTTTAGGTTTTATTTTTAATGATGTTTGGATCTACCCATTTATATACTTTCCCGTCAGCGTTACCCAAACCCAGACTTTTATCATTTCTCCCAAGGAAAATGGCCATGACATCTTATGGTCCACTTGCACTCTTTTTTAAATCTCTCCAATCGAATGTTCTCTAGATCACTCACAATCATCTTAACAAAATACAGATCTGTAATACTCTCCTGTGAATACCCATTAACATTAGCACACTCACAGTATTTAATAATTCCATTATGCTCAGGATAAAGTCACAACACACACACCTACCCCCCCCCACCCTCCCCCCCCACACACACACATAGTATCCTGATCCATGGAGATCTGATCTCCATAGCTAGTCTTGTATCTCACTTCTGAAAGCATCCTGTGTTCCAGCTACATCAGTTCTCTCAGTTTCTCACATACCAGCTTTTTTCTTGCCACAGGGTATTTCCCCAGGCTCTTCTCTCAGCTTGGACTCTATTCACTTAATTAATGTCTACTCATCGTTTAAATGTGGGCTCAAAACTCTTCCTCAGAGAAAAATGTCTCCAATCCACTTAATAAATTAGATTTTTCATTATAAGCTCTCATAGCCCCTATTCCTCTATGTTCTAGCTTTTATCACAGTTATAATTATACATTTGGTTATGCAGTTATTTGTTTTCCCCACCGCATTATAAACCAGACCAGGGCAAGGACCATGTCTGCTCTACTCAACATTTTATACCCAGCTTCTAACATATCAGCAAATATGTGTCAAATGGATGACAATGGTTCTTTAGCAAGGCCTGGCCCCTCTCTCAAGAAGTGTTACATTTCGGCAAATAAAGCAAACACTAAATCAATAAAGACAATATTATCCAACAGTGGCAAGCTCTGTGAAGGAAATGAAGTACTTGTGTTGGAAAGTGATGGAGGGAAGACAGAGGCTGAGGGAAGGCTTCTCTAATTGGTGTCTTTAGGAAGGAAAGCCTTACTGAGAAGCAGACGTGGGACTGAATTCTGAAAGAGAGGAAGCAGCCCATTTTGTGAAAAGCACGCTAGGCAGAAAAAATAGTGCAATTTACCATGCTCTATATAGTATATCTAGTCTCCTGTTACACGATTTTCAAGAGTTTGGAAGAATTTGGTATTTTCTAGGTGGGGTCAAATTGTCTACTGTGTTTCCTTCCAGCTAAAACTGGGATGAGAAGTGGCCTGGTCAGGTTTGGGGTCATGTACTTTTTTTTTAACATCCTTCAAGGTGACCTATGAATTAGCTAAACATCACACTGTGGGAGCAGCATGCCTGTGAAGTCACAGGGCAGTTCCCACAGCTCTTGTGACACCTTCAGTGCTGCGGGCCACAGCCTCAGGGGCCTCTCCAGTCCCTGAAGTAATTTCCTCAACTCATGAGGAAAGTTTTATCCCATCATTTTTTTCCCACCTCTCTTACCAAATGGACAAACAAATTGCTATTATTTTAAAGATTCTTTTCATTTCAAAAATTATCTTTTTATAACTATTTCACATAAAAAAACAAACTAGTGAAAGAGAGTGATACATAGTTACCCTCTTTCCTCAATAGTCTAGAAAGAATTTATTTCAGCTTGGGAGTCTGAAAAATGTTCTCCTGTTACAGTATAATTATTTGGTCTCCAAAATGTGGTGGGAGAAAAAGTTTATCTTTCTAATATAATGTTTTAAACAACTTTCATTTGAGGTTTTAATCCATTTCAATTAAATTTATTGTAACCAAATATATATTTCATCTATTCAGGGAAAGTGATTTGTATTTTTTGTATAGTTTTATCTAAATAGGTCAGATATAAAAGTTTTGCTTCACCACTTTTAATTAGATAGATTGAAAGTCATTTGCATCCAGGTTGTAAACCCAAAATATGTTAAATCCTTTGCACTATTGTAATTATTTGATTAACAGCCAACAGGAATGTGAGTCTCATAAGTATTTTATCCTCTTTACACGCCTAGCAGAGGTTTTCAAATTAATGAATTAACAGTTACTGAAACTATGATTTATGCATCAATTAACAAAGGTTAGGATTTTGAAATTACTTTACAAGGAAGAGTGACCAACATTTTATTTTCAAATAAACTGCTTTGAAAATGTTTATGCAATCTTAAAAAGTGCATTTAGAGAGCTATCTACCTTCAAATTTCAAGCTAAATTCTACCATGAAGAGAGGAGACAGTCAAAGCTCATAAACTAAACTGATCATGTTGCATTTTCTTAAGTCATCCTAGATGGATTTCACATACCCATTTATTTCCTGTTACTGCTGATACTGCTTAATATTCTGGAAGAACACCAGATTATTCTCTCTATTGCTCAGAAAGCATTCTTATAGCTTCCTTGACTGGCTGACATTCTGTGCAGTCTCTGAGGTATGAGTGCATTTGAGTCTGTTTGACGGCAGACACAGGAGCTCAGTCTACTCTGCATTCTGGACTCCGGAAGCAGGGCCCCATACTGAAAGCCAAGCAGGCCTCATTTAAACCGGCAGTGGAGGACTGGGATGGAAATTTGGGGGATGTGGAGGTGAATTAATTTTTCTTGTATATATCTTAAAAAGTTTAACCAGTCTCTAACTGGCCAATTAATTCCAATTCCACCAACAAGTATTTTCCTTTTGAAAACCACCTGTTAACACAATCCCATACTCCTTGTCCTTTCAAAATTCTAGAAAATATTAAATTTCAAGTCAAATCTCTCTCCAGCTAATTATTTACAGTGCTTAGGTGTGTTGTTCCAATGGCAATAATAACTTCTCTAATGTTAAGTAATTAAAATGACAGGGACAGGGAGAAAGCTAGAGGTGTATTTAAACAGTGTAACAACTCTGGAAGAGCCTTGGCTGTTGCCTAGAGAGGAAGCTATTTTAGCAAAGCTGCAGCCTGCACATCTCAACATTCCAAGTGCCTCAGAACTGCATAGTGAGTTTGATAAAATGCAGATACCAAAGCTCTTTTTCCAGAAATCCTAGATCAATAGTCCTGGTCCTATGCTGAGTCCTAGGAATCTCATTCTTTAATAAGGGCTCCTGGTAAATTACACCTGCTATGTAGAGTAATGCTTTATTAGACTAGCAGAAACTACACCTCTCCTTCCACCCAAACTTTGGACACAAGCCTTTGGTTTGCTGTGGTTGTAATTTCAGATGTGAAAAACTCAAGTGGCCTGAGACAGCATGTGAGTAATTTTTGAAACAAAATCACATGGTACAGAGAAGTCATTTGAAGTGACAAAAGGTTAGGGACAAACATGCATAATCAAAGATTGAAGGGAAGAGCTGGAGTTTGGAAGGATTTTCTATTTTTGCAGGTAGTTTTCTTCTACATTCTCAAATGTTAAGGATGACAGAAAACTAACTTATTTTTATTAAAATGCACTTTTTGTTTTTCATTTCCTAAATCATTCATTTCCTATGTTAGAGATAAATGCAATCTGAAAGAATGATGCTTTTTCTTAACTTATCCCAACTGCACATCTGTCACATGAAACACCTATTCTGTTTCTCTGATCTTAATTTTTTTCCTGTGATTCTGTGATAGCACTATGGCTCTCAAAGTAAATATAGAAAACTGGTTTGTATCACCTAATTTTCAAAAACAGCAGTACATGAATTAAATAAATGTAGATTAGGAGAATTACAGACAATGGAGATGTATGCTGATTTTGCTAAGCAAATACCGGTGGCAATATTTGTTTTATTCATTCATTCACTGTAATTATTTATTGTCTGAACACCATGTGTCAGGTACTACCTGGACTCCAGTCTCCCAAAATCTCATTTCACGTGAATACAGGAGAACATTGGGCAGGCTGATAATCATACTTGCCCTCTGCAGAGCTGAGGGAATAAGTCCACTAAATGCCAGCTACTTGAAGTTTGCAGATTGTGGAACCATAAAAGGGAAGACTAACTAGTATGGTTGAAGTTAAAAATAACCACTGAGGCTTTAACTTTAAGAAAGTGGAACAATAGGGATGCCTGGGTGGCTCAGTCGTTAAGCATCCCAGTCTGGATTTCAGCTCAGGTCATGATCTCACAGTCATTGATGTCAGGGTTGTGAGTTAGAGCCCTGCGTTGGACTCTATATGGAGTGTAGAACCTGCTTAAGATTCTCTCTCCGACTTCTCTCTGCATTCTCTCAGATAGAAAGAAAGAAAGAAAGAAAGAAAGAAAGAAAGAAAGAAAGAAAGAAAGAAAGAAAGAAAGAAAGGAAGGAAGGAAGGAAGCAAGGAAGGAAGGAAGGAAGGAAGGAAGGAAGGAAAAGACTTTAAAAAAAAATGAAAACATACACTTATGAGTTTTATTATTGCATGAGGTTTTACATGATGTAATTTGTATTTTAAGAATGATCTTAAAAAATTCTAATTGTTTTTGCATTACTCCAGAAAGTATAATTTCTAAAATATACCATGCTTACCCAAGGGTTCCTAAAATTAGAANATGAAAACATACACTTATGTGTTTTATTATTGCATGAGGTTTTACATGATGTAATTTGTATTTTAAGAATGATCTTAAAAAATTCTAATTGTTTTTGCATTACTCCAGAAAGTATAATTTCTAAAATATACCATGCTTACCCAAGGGTTCCTAAAATTAGAATAAAATTTTGCAGCATGTTGGGAACCATCTGAACTCACTAGTTGAGAATACTCCTTGTGAGGTTAAGACAGGTTTTGCAACGTCTCCTGCTGTTAGATGATGACCGATACCTACCTCCACTCAATTATTTTTTGCTTGAACACCGACCCCCGAGGCACCTTGTTGGTTGGTATGAGGAGTGACTTGTCCCCTTATTCTGGCCCTGGTATGCTGATTGCACCCTGTGAAGGAACTTATTGTGGGAACTTCTTTTTTGTGATCATGGGAACAGACACTGTGTTTCCTGAGGATCCTGGTTTTCTTATACTTCCTTTTAAGCAAACAGGCTATTGACCTCTGCTCACAAAGAACTAACTGTGCCTTTGCTGTGCTAAAAACATTGCCTTGTATTTGAATGCTAAAGATACCTTCCTTCCCCATGTGATAAGCATCTAAATCACCTACATCAATCACTATTGATAAAGGTTATGCATGAGTCTTCTACAAATCTATATTCTGGGATATTTTTACATATCAAGGAAATTTGTCATCAAAAATCATTGTCTAAGGCAAATGCCACTTCTGTGCTGTTCCCCATACACTTAATCATAAATAAAGCTGAGTCTCAGTCAGTGTAGAGATGCCTGTCTGGTGGCCAGAAAGAATCTCATCGCTCTCTCATCCCTCTCTCACTGACACTGTCCATCCTTCAGGGACCCCTGGACTGGTTGGAGTGTGACTCCGGCAGCAGCCGCAATTATGGGAAACTAATATGTAAAGCATGTGCTTTTTATGTTGGAAAGTATTGTTACAAAGTTTTCAAACTTCTAAGTCCTTTCTTTGTTATTTCAATCTTTTCTTTGTTATTTGCTATTAACTATTGCAAGGTACTATATTCAAGGCTGTGTTGTGCTCACAGGCTGAGTTAAATCTTATTTTTAATAAATGTTTTTAAATTACTGGAAACAATTTGAGGCGTCTGGGTGGCTCAGTCAGTTAAGCACAGGACTCTTGATTTCAGCTCAGATCATTATCTCACGGTTCCTGAGTGTGAGCTGGTGTTGTGCTCTGTGCTGGCAGCAGGGAGCCTGCTTAGGATTCTCTCTCTCTGCCCCTCCCCCACTCTCAAAAATAAATAAATAAACTTAAAAATAGATTAGTAGAAACAACTTAAAAACTTTATAGAATTTGAAACTAACTCATCAGTACTAAGGATTACACGAGGGACAGGTCCTGTTACTAGAATCAGTTAGAATTCCATGCTTCCCTGCTTGTGTGATCTCAGGAGTTTACTTTGCTTGGTCAGGGATGAGGAGGAGAGCAGCGTGTGTGTGTGTGTGTGTGTGTGTGTGTGTGTGTGCGCAGATGTGTAACAACAGCCCAATAGTGACTGTAGAAAGTAGTTGCCTCCTAGCTGGTGTGTATGATCCAGGATGGGTCATTCTTTTTTTTTAATGTTTATTTTTGAGAGAGAGAAAGAGAGAGAGAGAATCTACATATAAGTGGGGGAGGGGCATAGAGAGAGAGGCACAGGACCGGAAGCTGGCTCCAAGCTGACAGCAGACAGCCTGAGGACATGGAGCTGGAACCCATGAACCATGAGATCATGACCTGAGCCAAAGCCTGAAGCTTAACTGACTGAGTCATGCAGGCACCCCAGGATGGTCATTCTTAAACAAGGGTGCCTCTCTGCCTTACTATATTCAGTGTATTACACTCTTCTAGCTAACTGGGGTACTGCAGGAGATGATGATACAGGATTCTTGCCTGTCAAGAGTTTCTAACAATCACAAACTGGGTGTGCTTTTTGTGAAAGAATAATTTATTTAGAATAAGTATTATGTGCATATGGTATACCTTCCAAATAAAATAGAGAAGAATTGATAAGTATGTCTCTCCTTTGATTTACCCCTCCACCCAGTTCCCATTGTTTGAGGAAACAGTTGTCACCAGATTCTAATTTATGCTTGAAATAATATTTTAGATACTTTATAAAAATTACAAAAGAAGGGAGTTTGGGTGGCTGAGTTGGTTGAGCATTGGCTATTGATTTTGGCTGGGATCATGATCCCAGGGTTGTGGATTGAGGCTGCTTAAGATTTCTCTCTGTATCCCTCTACCACTCTCTCTCGAATAAAAAAAAATTAAATTACAGAAGAGATATAAATAGAGACATACACGTGGACATGGGCATTTTTATGGTAGCATGCAGCCCACCAAACCATGCTGTACTTCATATTTTTTACTTGAAATAGGAAGTTTCTATATTGATCTTATTAGAGATACTTCATTGTTTTAATGGATTTTTTCCAATAATCTTACAGTGCATTTTTAGTTTTTCTGAATCTTTTATTATTATCAAAATGTTTATTTATTTTTATTGTTTATTTATTTATTTTGAAAGAGAGAGAGAGAGAGAAAGAGTGCATACCCCCCTTTCCCCATACATGCATGTCTCTGAACAAGGGAGGTTCAGAGAGAGAAAGAGCAGGCCCCCAAGCAGGCTCCTTTCTGTCAGAGCAGAGCCTGTAGGGGGATCGATATCACAAACTCTGAGATCACGCAAGGCTTGAGCCAGAAGAGTCTATTGCTCAACGTACTGACCTAACCAGGGGCTCCCATTAAACACTTTTTAATTAATTTTATTTCATACACAATTATTAGCCTGTAGAAACAATTATTTGTCTGTACTTAGAAGTGAAATTCCTTGATTAGCATTAATTTCAAATTTTAGTAGGTAGTCCCCAAATTCTCTAATTAAAAGTTGTACCAATTTACACTCCCCATAGTAATATGTGCAAGGGCCCAATGTTCTCTATCTCTGTGCATGCAAGGTGTAATCAAATGTAGATCATTTCAGCTCTTAGAAAAGCAGGATATCTCACTAGTTTCTACTGAAAGATTTATTATAAGCAAAGATACACATAACTTTTTCATTTTTTAAGAGGGAATCTACATTTCCTTTACTATGACCTTGCCATTCATAGTCTTTATAAGAGTACTTTATATTTTAAGGATGTACATCTTTTTATCTGTCATCTGTCATATTACATATTGTTTTCTCAGGTTATTGCTTGAAATTAATTTTGTAGTAAAACTTAACAATATTTCTATTATTTGCTTCTAGATTTTGTTTCATAATTAGAAATCCCACCCCACTTAGAATGTGTTTTTAAAATTTCCCTTATTTCTAAGACTTGTATAGTTTTGTTTTTAGCATTATTATTTTTCTATCTGCACTTTATTTTGGCAAGAGATGTGGTGAATGGGTTCAATATTTTTTTAATTCTTGATAGCTATTCTGTTGTTCCAACATAATTTGTCAAATAAAATATCTTTTCTCCAATGGCTTGAAATAAAAATTTATTTCTTTTTCCTCAATGTATCTGGATTGACTTCTGGACATTATTTTTGGTTTTCATGATATATCTGGCTACTCACATAAGACCAGTTATTATTTACCATAACTTTATAATCCATACTAATATTTTGAAGGACTAGTGTTCCCTCAGTTTTTGTTTACTTACTCATTTTGAAGTAATTATAGACTCACAGAAAGCTACAAAAATAGTACAGAGAAGTT
This sequence comes from Crocuta crocuta, assembly GCF_008692635.1. NCBI lineage: Eukaryota > Metazoa > Chordata > Mammalia > Carnivora > Hyaenidae > Crocuta > Crocuta crocuta. Next base: position 140,376 of record NW_027529633.1, read on the forward strand.
ATGTATAACCCTCATCTAGTTTCTTCCAATGATTATATCTTATATATGTATACAATGTCAAAAGAAGGAATTTCATATTGATACAATGTATGTTTCTAGTCCTATACCATTTTATCACCTGCAGATTTGTGTTACCACCCCCACAATTAAGAGTACAGAACTATTCCAACACCAAAAATTTCCCTCCTGCTACCCATACTACTCTTTAACCCTTAGCAACAACTAACCTGTTTCTATTTCTATAATTTTGTTATTTAGAGAATTATATTAAATGGAATCATACAGTATGAATGCAATATAAACTTTTGAGATTGGGTGTTTGTTTTCACTCAACATCGTTGCTTTACGATTCATTCAGCTTGGTGCATGTGTCAATAGCTCATTCTTTAATGCTGAGTAGTGTTCCAGGGTACACACGTACCAGTTCGTCTCATGATTCACCGTCGAAAGGCCTCTTTCCAGGGAGGGTTATTATACATAAATTGCAAAGAACATCAGGGTCCATGTTTTTGTGTGACATAACTTTTCATTTCTCTAGAATAAGTGTTCAGGTGCTATTGCTGGATCATATGGTAGTGGTTTCGTTTTATAAAAAACCGAAAAACTGTTTTCCAAAGTGGCTATACCATTTCCTGTTTCCTTGGGTATGCATGAGTGATTCAGTACCTCTACATTCTCCCCAAAATTTGATGCTTTCATTTGTTGTTATTTTAGTTGTTTTGATCAGTCTGTAATGATATCTAATTTTTGCTTTAACTGTCAGTCACTATTTCCTTCAAAGGAAGGAAAGCCAATTGCACCCACTTTCTACTCTCTTTCTATGACTCCAATGAGCCAAATGTTGGATCCTTTGTTATAGTCCAACAGATCCTTGAGTTTCCGCCCATTTTTTAGTCTATTTTCTCTCTGCTGTTTGTGAAAGGTAGTTTCTATTATTCTGTTTTCAAGTTTACTGATGTTTTCCTCTGTCCCTCTCATCCTTTTAATTTTGTTTATTGTATCTTTCAGTTCTAAAATTTTTATTTGATACTTCTTTATACCTCCTATCTTTGCTAAGACTATGTTTTTCTTTTTAAATTTGTTTCAAGCATGTTTGTAATTGCTCATTGAAGCATTTCTATAATGATTGCTTTGAAATCCTTGTCAAGTAATTTCAACATCTGTTGCAGCTCAGTGTTGGCATTTGTTGGCTTTTTTTTTTCCTCAGTTTGAGATCTTCTTGGTTCTTGGTATGACAAGTGACTTTCAATTGAACCCTGGACATTTTAAGTATTATATTATGAGATTCTGGATCTTGTTCAGAGCTTGTTTTAGCAGACTCCTAGGGGTGTTGGTAGGCTAGCACCTCATCACAGCCAGGTGTAGGTGGAGATCGAGGCTGTCCACTAGGCTTTGTTGACACCTAGAGGAGAGATGCTCCTTGTTACTGCACAGTGAGTCCACAGTCCTTACTCCACTTGACCTCCACCGACGGCACCCAGTGAGGAGCAAGAGAGCTCCCTTGTTACTGCTGCATGAGGTTGGAAGTATGGACTCCCTCATGCCCTCCATTGATACCAGTGGGAAGCCTCTTAAGAGCCTGTGAGGATGACATCTCTTTGGGAGGTCATTGATAGGACTTGACTGCTGGTGGACCTGTGAGCTGGACCCTGGGCAATTGGAGGCTCCCCACTCTTCCATTGTCCTTGGAATTTGCATCCATTTGCATTTCCATTCCCCAGAAACTGCCCCAAGGACACATCCATAGTGATGTGGTATTGAGGCTATTTGAACAGTATACCTGACTGAGCCTACCCAAGGCTTTGTATATACACTTTTAAGATTTGGCCAGTGGGTATGGACATCTACTAGTCTTGAAGCCATCCAGATAAGCCTCATATGTAAGTTCCCTTTGCTCATTAAAACTGTCACCTACCAATCTGGAGTGGTTTGCTCTGTCCCTACCCTGCATACAAGGGTAAGTTTCAGAATACAGGCAGGAAACTCCAGACAGCTTGTGAACAAATGATTGGCCAAGCCAGCCAGGGGACTGATGAAATGAAATGGGTTGTGGAGAGGTATCCATGGGGAGTTCCTGAGTTGGTCAATGATTTCTTTTTTTTTATTTTTAATATTTTTTATTAATTTCTGAGAGAGAGAGAGACCGCATGAGCAAGGGAGGGTCAGAGAGAGAGGGAAATACAGACTCTGAAACAGGCTCCAGGCTCTGAGCTGTCAGCACAGAGCTCAACGCCGGGCTCGAACCAATGAACCATGAGATCATGACCTGAGCCGAAGTCAGACGCTTAACCAACTGAACCACCCAGGTGCCCCAAGTCAGTGATTTTTATGTGGGGAGGGGTGGGCCCATATGTAGATGCTTGTGAAGTATTGTGTGAATATGGGGACACCCTGAAAATGCCAAGCGGTCTAATGCGCTTGTTGGAGGAGCTGCATAGAGCACACTGAGACAAAGAGGAGAAACACTTTTCCACAATGGGCTGGCCTCTCCCATGAGCTGTTCCACTGCCCACTGATGACCAGCTAGAGGCTGAAGCTCAGATTAGAAAGTTGGAGGAGCTGAGGTTAGAGATGGATGTGTGGGTGCCCACTACTCTCCTAGCTTCAGGACTAACAAACAAGCTGGAAGAGGGAAAACATTTATGTGCCATTCTGCAAAGCTAAGAGCACGTAAACCACAGATTGAGGTCCAAGCACTTGTAACAAAGCCTGATTGGGATGGGAAGCAGTGGAGTTCCTGGGAAAATGAGAAGAAAGAAGATGTTGTGAAGAAATGGATGAAATGTTTCATGCTGTGTGACCCTTCATACAAAAGAAAATTTTAAATAGCAATTACCTCAAAGCTCCCAGGAGGAAAGGACTTCTTTTTCTGTCCTTTAAGGTTGTAAATCTTACATAAGTTTGAAATATAAACACTCCAAAAGATGACCAAAGCACTGCACACAGAGTTAAGGGAGGGGAGGAAGAAGAAGAAAGAAAATAATTTTAATATCAAAAGTACACTGGTGCAAATTTAGAACTTGAATTTCTTTTTTATTAAAAGAACAAAGTTGTCTTAGATTATTGGCCTGCTATTTAATAAAAAAAAAAGGGGGGTTGGTTGTTGTTGTTGTTGTTGTTTTTGTTGTTTTACTTCAATGTACTCTGCCCAGAAAAGGTTCTGTTTTGTTTTATCAGGTCTTTGATTACTCAAAGAACTGAGTTTTCTTGCTTAAAAGAGCTGTTTTCTACAACTATGTAATTTTTGTATATGTTAAATGTTATGGGAAGTATTTTCAAATAAGAAGTGATGATAAACATTTTTTAGGGTTTGTTTATATAAAATTCCTAAAAATCTAATATGTCTTGGTATAATGTTATCATTCATAAATGTAAAATCTACATCACAGAAATAAATTCCCTTGTCAGTTGCTTTATGATAAATATCATATCTTATATGATATCATATATTTATAATAATATCATATCTTAAACCACAACCATTTTTAAGTCCTTTGTCATTTGCTGACACTTACTGATTTACTCCAATGATTTGACAAAAAGTGTTCCTGCAAATGTGCTTTATTTTCAGGGAAAAGACTTTGACAAGTTTCTGATATAGCTAAGATCATTTTTTTTTTCATGTAGGACTGACGATAATAAACTTTACAAGGGCTTCCCTGAAGCTACCTGTGCATCCCCAGAATATGTCAGGAGTTGGTAACCCAAGATGTCCCCTTTATCTCTCCCCACATCAGTATAATGGGCCCGTTACATTAGTGTGAAGGCATCCCCTGCTGCAGACACTGCACACTTTGCTGAAACATCTGTGAGGGGGAGGTTGGGTGATGAACCCACAGAAAACTCAAGGCTCAGATATCACTTCAAGGTTTGGAAAGTCTTTGGTTGGGTAAGATTCATAGTGTTCCAGAAGTTGAGTTTGATAAGATACAAGCCTATCCACATCCTAAAGATGTAAAGGAGATCCAAGCCTTTTGGGGGAGATCTTGGGTTTGGAGGACTTTAATTTCTTACCCTTTATTGTGTCCCCGTTCCTTGTACCTCCTGGTAAAGAAAGGGCACATACGGGACTAGGGCTAGAGCAGCAGGCTACCTTTGAGAAGGCAAAAATACTAGTGAAGCAGAATAAAGCTCTGGGCATCCCCCAAGCAGGCTACGATTAGAGTTAGATGTGTATGGCTCTGGAAGGTGTGTATCTGGCACTGGGGCTGAGACCAGAGAAGGGAGAGTGCCCCAAGGATTTTGGTTCCAGCTCTGGAAGGTGGCAAGAGTCTGACAGATCCCTATCGAGTGAGAGCTCCTAGCAGTGTGCACAGTGCTACTTCAGGTGGAGACTCTCATGAAGGAAGGAACCACAGCAGCCTGTGGACTGAATGAACTCAGAGTGGTTTGTCTGGTGTTCCATTTGCAGTGACAGTTGGGCTGCTCTAAAATCATTAACTTTCTGACTTGGACAGTAAAAAGCCAAGGGGTAAATGATGATAAATAAGCCCTTAGAAGTTCAAGACTATCTAGTCCATCTACAAGAACCTGAAACAGTCCTCACTGTTTTAGACATCCAGGCCCATAAGGAACTGACACTGCCTGGCAATCAAAAAGCTGATGCCCTAACTTGGGTAGAAACTTAGCAACTGACCCTTCCATAGGTACAACAGATTGGGTGCATAGAAAGTGGCCACTGCAGTGCCCAGGTGAGATGGCGTGTTGTCAAGCATGATGATTTGCCCTTGAAGTATAGTGACTTGATTAAAGTAGTAACCCTATTCCTTGTGTGTTTCAGTGCCCAATGCAACTGCCAAAGGAGATTGGGTCGATCCACCAGAGTTCCCAACTGGCCAGTGATTGACAAATTGATTATAGTAATCCCCTCCCTCTGAGTGAGGGTCCTAAATATGCCTTGATTTGTGTGGACACTACATCTGGCTTAACCCAAGCTTTCCTGTGTCAAGTGCAAAGTGGGCCACCATCATTAGTGGATTAGAGAAGCTGAGTTATGTATGGATACTCTCATGAAAAAGACCATGATAGGAGGGTCACATTTCAGATATGATATGCAAAATGGGACAAAAGAGCATTGCATTAAATGGAGGTTCCTTCTCACCTACACCTATAAGCAATGGAGTTGGTAAAAAAGAAAAATAAAATATTAAAGTAGCAGATTAAATTGTTAACATGTAAAAAGCACCTTGGCTGGGTGGACTAACGTATTGTCCCAAACTTCAGTACATTTGAATGATCAAGCAGTGTGGACTGTTGCTCCCTGTGACAGACTGGGACCTCTGCTGAAGCACCCAACACTGTAAAGGTATAGCAGTGACAAGAAATAGCCATTGCCCTGACTCTCACAACATGCTTTGCTGCTGAGAACACCAAGCCCCACCACACCTGGGAGAGGAGCTACCTACTAGAATTTGCAATGAGTACATTACTTTGCATCCCTGGATGAGGAGAAACTACTCAGTCTCCACTGGGATCCCATTGTCCTACTGCAAGCTTGACTTGTTGAAATGCACTATCCCTGGAATGGAACATGACCATTGAAAGGCGGGGAGAAGGTGGGCATCCTGGTCTGACATCTCCACTCCCAGTGCATCCCCTAACACCAGGTAGTGCTGCCTCCCCAACATATATGGTATGCACAACCTGGTCACATTCCAAAATCTGCCAACCTCCCTCTCCACAAGGCCAGATGGGAACATTCTGTTTTCCACTAGTTTAATGTTTGGTTGACATCTTTGTTCCCTCCATTGGCTTGGAGGATGTCATAACATATATAGAAGCACTTACTAAATTTACCCAGCAAGTCTTTTTTTTTAATGTTTATTTATTTTGAGAAAGAGAGAGAGAGGGAGAGAGCATGCATCTACATGAGCAACCAGGGAAGAGAGAGAGAGAGAGAGAGAGAATCCCAAGGAGGCTCCACTGAGGTTGATGTGGGGCTTGATCTCAAGACCCTGAGATCGTGACCTGACCCAAAATTGAGTTGGATGCTTAACCAACTGAGCCACCTAAGTGCCCCTCACACAGTGAGTCCTGAACGATAATAATAAAACCTGTCCTTACTGAACACTGAAATGTTTCTGATATAAAGAGCTGTTCTCCAAAATAACATGGCTGTGAGGGGCGCCTGGGTGGCTTAGTCGGTTAAGCGTCCGACTTTCGCTTAGGTCATGATCTCGTGGTTCGTGGGTTCGAGCCCCATGTCGGGCTCTGTGCTGACTGCCAGCTCAGAGCCTGGAGCCTATTTCAGAGTCTGTGTCTCCCTCTCTCTCTGACCCTCCCCTGCTCACGCTGTCTCTCTCTCTCTCCTAGAAATAAATAAAAATATTAAAAAAAAAAATAACATGGCTGTGGACATTATAACTGTCTCACAAGGAGACACCTGTATTGTTACCCAAACAGAATGCTGTGTGTTCATACCCATGAGGCTGCTAATTGATCATCTTTATGAAACCACATGAGGACATATCTGAATGCCATGAATGATCCACCCCCATGTTAGAAGATTTAATACATTAGTGGTTCAGATCATGGGGCTTTTGAAAAAAGCTGTCATTGATTTTGGGAACCACTGGGATTGGTTTTGGGGAATGTGTGTTTCTCTGGCATGAACCTGTGTTGTTAATGTGGCATCTGCTTCTAGTGCAGCAAAGTACTACCAGAGGGCCACCTCCATGCTCATGAGACTCCTGCTGACAGCTCAACGTAGAAACTTGGGTGTGCTGCATATGAAACTGTGAGTGAGTCGCTGATTTGTAGAGTGTTAGGGGAGGTCATCCAGAGGACATGGATGCTGTTTGACCTGTGAGCTGGACTGGCTAATCAGAGGCTCCCCACTCCTTCCCATCTTTGGAATGTGCATTCTGTTTGCCTTCCCAACTCCTGGAGGCTGCTCCAAGGATACAGCCTTGAGATGGTGACGTGGCACTGGGAGTTGGAAGGTAGCATGACCGAGCACAGTCAAGGACTTTATATAAACTGAAAATGTGACAGGTGGGTGCAGAGATCTTATCCTGCGCAGCCCAAGACAAGCCTCGCACAGAAGTTCCCTTGCTTATTGAACTTGCCACCTCCCCATCTTTCCCATCTGGAACACCCACTTCTTCCTCTCTCCCTGCCCCAAAGAAGGAGGCCAGTTTCAAATCACACCTGAGAAGCTCCCAGGGGTTTGGGAACCATCACATACTGGCTCTGCACTGTGACACTTACTCCAACACCAGTACTGGGGGTTAGGGTGCCCGTTACCACCTGCAAGGGTGGGAAACCAAGCCCCCACTCACGTTTGCTGGCAGGGAGGGACGTGGGGCCATGGTTTCTCTGCAGTGCTGGCTGTAGCAGAGTGATGATTCTCAAAAGTACTCTGTCTGGCTAGCATGCCTCTTTCCTAGTCTTTTGACTTGACTCTGCAGGCTTCCTTTGGGCTTTTAATTTTGTCTGTTCTTTTTTGATTTGGTTTGGTTTTGTTGCCCATGTGTATGTCCTGGTTGCTGGCTTCTCCGGTATTCAGTGTGAGACATATGAAGGAAAAATAAACCTGGGGAACTCACCACTGCATTCTCCCTTCGATCTAAGGACCTTAGCCATTCCTCTTTAGAGACTTCTTATATGTGCTTTGCATGCAATGTCCAGGGTTGTTAGTTTTACATAGTGCAAATGTTTCTACCCACATATGCTCACAGCCAATTTTTCCTCCTTACTTATTTCTTTAGACATATTCTTTGTATTTTGTTTTCTTATTTCTATGAGGTTCAAAAATCTTGTCATTTCCCCCTTCTTTCTTTCCAAAATGTTGCTATTATTTCATTGCAGCTACATTAACTTTCGATATTAACTTAGAGAGAATTTTCATTTTTATTGAATTAATTATTTTCCCCCAAGGTAAGTGTGTCTTTCCATGGTTCATGGCCTCATTTGTGTCTCTCACTAGTGTTTCAAACTTTTACTCATGATGGCCTGTGTTTGGGGGCGAGTCATTCTTAGATATTTTTTATTACACATTTTCCTACCTTCTCTTCTGATTACTTGTGTTTGTGTGTTGCAGACTAGTGATTCCTGTATATTAATTTTCTACCTAGATATGTTATGAGCTTTCATGTCATTTATAACAGTTTTTCACTGATTTAAAAAATTAATGTTTATTCATTTTTGAGAGATAGAGTACAAGTGGGGGAGGGTCAGAGAGAGACAGAGACACAGAATCTGAAGCAGGCTCCAGGCTCTGAGCCGTCAGCACAGAGCCTGACAGTACTCAAACCCAAGAACTGCAAGATCATGACCTGAGCTGAAGTCAGGCACCCAACCAACTGAGTTACCCAGTGCCCCTCACTGATTTCTTATACTTATAAAATAAATATATCATCTGTAAATAAATAATTATTTTATCATCCACTTTATGATTTTTAAAGTTCATTTCTTCCTCTTACTTAATTATGTTGGGCATTTTATTCAAGCAGTGTCAAATAAAAATGACCAGTAGAGTGGAGTTACACAATGTGAGGAGGAGACATCACTTAATCTTACTCCTTGAAAACACACCTCTGACTTGCAGTGCAATGACCTTAGGCCAGTGATTGTAAACTCTTGTCTTGCATTTGCCTATAACTGGAATATTTCCAATATTTTTCCTTTAAACATTTTGCTTTGAGATTCATCATGGTACAGCCTTTTAAAAAAGCATATATCTGGGGTGCCTGGGTGGCTCAGTCAATTAAACATCTAACTTCAGCTCAGATCATGATCTTGTGGTTCATGAGTTCAAGTCTCACATTGAGCTCTGTGCTGACAGCTCAGAACCTGGAGCATGCTTTAGATTCTATCTCTCTCTCTCTCTGCCCGTCCCAGCCTCATGCATTTTTCTATAACTCAAAAATGAATAAATGTTAAAATTTTTTTTAAAAAAAGAAAAAACTAACTCTTGTTCTTTTTAAAAATTCTACACTTCTAAAATGACTGACTTTATCAATTTTGCACTTATATTATCAATCATTTTACTTTACTTAGGTTTATTTTGTTGTTCTATTATTTTTAATTCTTCAGTTGGAACTTAATTTATTTTTATTCCACTTGAAAATTGTTAATAGCATGAATGTTTACAGTTATGAATATTTCTCTTACTTCAACATTAGCTCTAGATCCAAAGCTCTGATATGGTAGTGGGGGTACAGGTTTGGGGTCCACACAGACCAGGTTTGGCCACTTGCTGGTGACAAGATCCAAAGATGGAGAGACCATTGGTGATGAAACAAGACAGGAATTCATTTCAGTGAGGCCAACACCAGGAAGACAGTGGACTATTTTCTCAAAGACTGTCCCCAAAGGGCTAAAATTACTTCCAGGTGTACATAAGGAAAATGTGGGACAGAGGTCCGTGGGTCCATGTGGTTTAAGCAGTGAAGGTCAGGTTGATCAATGTCTAGAGCTGGATCACTGGTGAAACTTTGGCTCAGGACAGTCCCTACTGAAGGGGCAGTTTAGTTTCAGTAGGTGGACGCTTTGCTCCCAGACCTTTTGCCTGAATTAAGAGATAAGCTGGAAAGCAGAAGTTAATTACAAAGTTTGAGCTCAAAATGGAAGTACTTGAGTCGTCTTTTAATAGAGTACTCTAATTTTTGTTACTTTTTATATTATTTATAATTTTTGTTTTATTTTCTTTATGACTCAGAAGATATTCGAGAGATTTTAACTTTTTAGTTAAAAGAATATACATGCTATAAGGGGCACCTGGGTGGCTCAGTCGGTTAAGCATTCGACTTCGGCTCAGGTCATGATCTCACAGTTTGTGAGTTTGAGCCCCACACTGGGCTCTGTGCTGACAGCCTGGAGCCTGCAGCCTGCTTTGGAGTCTGTCTCCCTCTCTGTGCCCCACTCCCTCATGCTCTGTCACTGTCTCTCAAAAATGAATAAACATTTAAAAAATTATTTTAAAAAACCCCACTTGCTGTTAATTGTTTTGTTTTCCAGTTTTGTCATCAATTCCCAGTTATATTCCGTTACTACCAGATAATGTTGTAAATTAATATATCTTCATTTTTTGTGAACACCTTTATGGATGTTTACAGAAGAAAAAGGCTTAACTTTTGGTTTCAAGAATTATGTGACTTATTGCATTCCTTTTTCTATTGCTGCATGAAACTTATCTCAGGTTTGGCAGCAACACAGACATGTGACTTCGCAGTTTTAATGGGTCAGGAGTTGCAGCAGCTTAGCCGGGTCCTGCACACAGGGTCTCACAGGCCCCAAAGCAGAGGGAGGCTGGGTGGTCTGGGCTCTGGGGGCTTCTTCCAAGCCGATTCAGATTGTTGGCAAATTCAGTTCCTACGGCTGCAGGTCTGAGGACTTCCCTCTTGTGCCCCATGCCCTGGGCAAGCTGAGCTGAGAGCCTGGGTACTGCCCCCTTCTGGCGCTGGCAGGAGATTCAGATCACCCAAGCCCCTGCCCAATAAAGTAATCTCATCTCATCCCCACCCCTAATCACAGGAAACACCCCAAGTCTGTCTCCTTCCCTGTTCTCTCAAGCCATTTTCCAACCACCTTGGGCAGTCCACTGTTGGGAAAGGCTCCATTATGTAGGCAATAAATCTCTTCATACCTTCTTGATCTGTGTGGGGGGCGCGGGGGGAGTTCATCCTCTGCATCCAGGTAGTTAACGATAGTTGGCATCATTAGCAGGGTGCTGGGTCAGTGATGACTGCCACGTGGTCTTCCTGCTCATGCTCTGGCCGGCTAACTGTCCCCACTGTTAAAAGGCAAGCTGGAGACTGTGCTGTGCTGTGCTGCATTCACTGAGTCTTACCAAACTTCTGTCTTAGATTTAGTCCATTTTATACCAGAGGTTTCAGGAATTAATTGGTATTTAGGGACAGGAATAAAGAAACAAAGCTCTTCTTAAAGTAGCTCTGGGTCATGTATCTTGGTCTGGAATTACATACCTATGCATCTGTGATTGTTAATTTTATATTGTAACTTGACTGGACCATATGGTATTTTATAGTTAAATATTATCTGGTGAAACATTATTCTGAAAAAAAAAAAAAACATTATTCTGGAAGTTTCTGCAAGTGTGTTTCTGGATGACATTAACATTTTAATCTATAGGCTGAATAAAGCAGAGTGACCTCTCCAATGGGAGTGTGCCCCCTTCAATTCTTCCAGGGCCTGAATAAAGTACTGAATAAAAAAAAAATTGACCTCAGTCCTTGGTCTCTTGCTGCCTTCACAGGCAGACTCAGACTGGAATTAATATCGTCTATTCCCCTGGATTTCCTGCTTGTCAATTCACTTTGCAGATCTTGGGGCCTCCCAGCCTCCATAACTACATGAGCCAATTCCTTATTATATGCAAATACCTATGTGTAGATAGATCTCCTATTGATTCTTTTTTCTTTGGAGAGTCCTGACTAATGCAGTATCTCAGAATGTAGCTTTAACTGACATTAGGCTTAGGAGAGAAACCCTTAACATGTGACCAATTGGTAGTGTGTCTAAGCCAGGAGTTGGCCTCAATCTACATAGTGGCCAGGGAAAAGGCTTCACCCTGTGTGTGATATAGGCCTATTCACTGGGTGGTTGCTTGTGAAAATGCAGCCATTAGGTGGTGTGCTGATACCCAAACTCGAGAGCAGCTGACTTACCAGGACCCTAAATATTTTTGCTACTGCTGCTGCCCATGCATGGATTCTGATTCCTAGGTCATAGAGGGAAACACCATGGCATCCTGTGGCACAACAAAGGAGTTAATGAAAATCTGATTTAAGACCAGGGTCTTTCAACCCTATAAAGTAGCCATTGTCTTGGAGGGCATCCCTAACCCAAGATACTCATTTCAGGCTTTCTGATGAAGAAATCTGTAAATATAGCAGAGAAAAAACACTTTGAAATATATCCAATTCAAAATAATCTACTAAAAAAATGAAGAAATAAAGTCCCTATATTACCGGCTCTTGTACTTCTATGCCACAGATTCTGAATTAACTTTAATATGTGCTATAATGCATCAATTGGCAAATCTTTATGACCTTAATTAATATCAGAGCTCAAGCTCACTTGTAATGTCACTAAATTTAAATAAGGTACTCCCTACAATTCTTGGGCATTCTTGAATATAAGTCAGAGACCAAACAGATAATGCCTCACCTCAACCATTGGAACTATTCCCTGTGGTCACACCTATTCCCTTAAGATACTTTATGGTGATCATGGATGCTCTCATCTAATGAGTAATAAGGTAAAATTAAGTGTTTGACACAAATTGACATATAACATGAAATTCTGTGGAGTTTTCTCCAGTAAAACAGTATGGTCTGACGTAAATTATACAAGACCTTCAAGAATTAAAACCCACTAAATAAGACCTAATTAGTGAAAGAGGGACATGTCTATGGATTCTCTAACTAACCACCCAATTTGGTCTGTTCTTAAGCTGGAAAGACTAAATGGAGCCTAATAGTACAAGACTCCCTAACTTGTTTAAATTCTTAAAAATTATTTGGTAAATCAAGAAAGACTCAATCTCTGAGATTGTCAAGAAAAGTTACTGACTTTCTCAGCATTCACAACTTCTTTTAGGCATTTGGGTTCCAGAGGGAACATATTCCATATTTACAAGTTTTACTTAAGCTTATTTATGCTGTTATCTGAAAATCATCCCACAATAAAAGGAGCCCGCTCTAACAAAAGATTCTAGAATATGACCAAATTGCAATACTACAGGTACTTCCATAATTGCTCCCCACCCTGTGGGGGGAAAAGCACTTTTTTTATACTATAGGCTTTTGAAACTTCCTGTCATGCCTCTGGGTTCTTTATACATTCTATGAGGACCACTAGTTGCCCAAAGGCACCTGCTCAGCAACACTGTTCTTAGCCCCTTGCTACACATGAGAGTGTAATTGCTAGCTACATACTGGTTTCTCCCAGAGATACAGCCTCCCATAACCCCTGAGCTGTGACCTTCTGCACCCAGCTGCCCACATACCTTAAGGCATGGAAGAAGCAGCCTGCCAGTTCAGATACTAAGGTCTTAACACAGGGTGGAGCCACACCTGGGATGTCTGACTTAGTCCACCTGTCCTCAGTCCCTTGCCAGTTGCCAGGGTTCAGGAGCTTGTCATTCATCTCCCAGAACCCTTGGATCCCTGGGAAGCTCTCAATAGAGTGAATAGCCCTGGGTGTTCACACCTTTTCTTATACATGATGGGGCTCACTGGAAAGCTCTTGGTTTTCATCCCTTAACTAGGATGTCCCTGATAAAGGATAGATACCAAGGTTTAGCACAAATGGTCACACTTCAGGCAGGCATGTTAGCACTAGCTGCCCAAGCCCACCAATGGCCATAGTCTACACATATTTATACTCAGGCAAATGCCAAAGTGATGCCCCATTTGGGTTAAAGAAATCTGATAACATCTTGCTTTACAGAGACTCAAAATATAAATAAAATTCCCACATGTCCTTATACTTACTAAAACTATATTACAAGGCTTCAACAGGACACTCGACATCCTCGGTTACAGACATTACTGAGAGAATGAAGTGCTTGAGTCACTTCTAAGAACGCACTATTTTGGGCTCTTAAAGCAATCAGCAGATAGGCACTTCCCCTCTTTTTTTTTTTTTTAAATAGTTTATCGTCAAGTTGGTTTCCATATAACACCCAGTGCTCATCCCCACAAGTGCCCTCCTCCATGCCCATCACCCCCCTTTCCCTCTCCCCAACCCCTCAGTCCTTAGTTTGTTCTCAGCATGCAAGAGTCTCTCATGGTTTGCCTCCCTCCCTCTCTTCCACTATTTCTCCCCCTTCTTCTCCCCCTATGGTCCTCCATTAAGTTCCTCCAAATCCTCCCATACGTGCAAACATATGGTAGCTGTCCTTCTCTGCCTGACTTATTTCACTCAGCATAACACCCTCAAGGTCCATCCATGTTGCTACACAGGCCAGATTTCATTCTTTCTCATTGCCGTGTAGTATTTCATCATACAGATAAACCACATCTTCTTGATCCATTTGTCTGTTGATGGACACTTAGGCTCTTTCCATGTTTTGGCTATCGTTGAGAGTGGTGCTATGAACATTGGGATACATGTACCCTTATGCATCAGCACTCCTATATCCCTTGGGTAAATTCTTAGCAGTGCTATTGCTGGGTCATGGGAGAGTTCTATTGTTAATTTTTTGAGGAACCTCCACACTGTTTTCCAGAGGGGCTGTACTAGTTTACAAGGCACCTTCTCTCCTAACCCCAGGCTTCAGGCCCCACACAGCAACGTAATGACTTACTTACCCAAGTTTGAGTTTAATCACATAGAAATGGCATGTTTCAGTCCTCTGTAAAACATCACAGGTGGATTTTGATAAGTCTGACTCCAGTTTTCTGAGGTTTGCTGACAGCTGCAAAGCATCTTGCCTCCCTCCTCTGCATCTGCCCCACATCTGGGAAAGCAGAAAGGAAAGCTTGCATGTTCCCTTTCCGCCACTAGGGAAGATTCAAGCCATGCTGGGTCCCTTCTCACGAATGGGAGCCTGCACACTGGTTCCATCCCCGGATCACACTGAGAACTTCTCAAGCCAGCCAGACCCTTTTCCTTGCTTTCTCAAGCCATTTTTGGAGCAGCATGGGAGGCCCATGTTTCTTTCACCATAAAGCCTCAGTTATGTAAGTAACATAACTTTTCATACTCTCTTGGTATGTGTGTGGTGTTACCAGTCTTAATATTGGAAGCAAATTTTGAATGGAGATTTATTCTGTTGACTCAGGGTGGCTAAAGCAGTAATCTCTCATGGGAAGTTCCTAGCATGCTTGCTTGCTTTTTTAATGCCAGAGGTAGAGCATCTTTGTGACTGACTTCTTGGTTCTCTGCCCTATAAGCTTTCTTTCAAGTGGCTTGCCTGATTAAGTCAGGTCCACCCCAGATAATGTTTGATTAAGTTTAGGGCAATTGATTTGGGACCTTATTTAACTGGCAAAATAACTTCACCTTTGCCATATAAGGTAACAAATCACAGGAGCAAAACCTATCACCTTAGTCATATTTTATTGCTAGAAGAAAATTACATGTGCCACCTACATTCCAGGGGATGCTTTTGTACAGTGGTTATGTTTGCATTTGCCTACTGTATTGATTATTCAGTTATTAGTTATTTTTGGTTTTCTATAACAGTTATTTTTGATCACTTACATCAGCCACAATTGAGAGGGGTGAATTTGTCATATCCAACTCCTATTTTTTTTGTTTTTCCTTGTCTTCTTATACTTGTTGCTTTTACATTGATGCTATGCTGTTCTGACACAGGTTATAATAACTATTATATCTGCATTGTGGATATGAAGTTTATCACTGTAAAGTGTCCATCTTTGTAACAGTTATTTATTTCTTTATTTGTAATCCTCATTTCGATCACATACCTTATTCAAACTATGATGTTTGCATTTTTATTTGCTTTCATTTGCTTAGAATGATTTTTGTACAAACTTTTTGAGTTTCTTTGTTTTGTGGATATCACTTGTCTACAACTTTAAGTTATACTTTAAATTCTATTTTTAATTATTTATCATCTGAGTTTAGTTCATTTATATCTGTTTATGTATAATATATACATTTGATATTATTTCCTTGCTCATATGTTCTCCTGTGACTCCTTTTTTATAGCTTTTAAAATATATTTTACAGGGACACCTGGGTGGCTCAGTCAGTCAAGTGGCTGACTTCAGCTCAGGTCATGATCTCACGGTTTGTGGGTTGGAGCCCCATATCGGGCTCTGTGCTGACAGCTCAGAGCCTGGAGCCTGTTTCAGATTCTGTGTGTGTGTCTCTCTCTCTCATCCTCCTTGCTTCGTGCTCTCTCTGTCTCTCAAAAATAAATAGACATTAAATTTTTTTTAAAGAATAATAAAATAAAATATATTTTACTGGGACATCTGGATGGTTTAGTTGGTTAAGCATCTGACTTTGGCTCATGTCATGATCTCATGGTTTGTGAGTTCAAGCCCCATGTCAGGCTCTGTGCTGATAGCTCAGGGCCTGGAACCAGCTTTGAATTCTGTGTCACCCTCTTTCTCTTGCTTGTGCTCTTCTCTCTCTCTCTCAAAAATAAATAAATGTTAAAAAAATAATATGTATTTTACATGTTTCTGAATTTTCTTCTTTACAGTTTTGTGAGGTATTATTACTTGTTCCAGTAGATATCTAAGGTAATCATAACTTTTTTAAAAAGTTTATTTATTTATTTCAGAGAGAAAGAGAGAGAGTAAGCAGGGAAGAGTCAGGAGAGAGAGAGAGAGAGAGAAAGAATCTAAGCAGGCTCCATGCTATTGGTCCCATGACTGTAAGATCATGACCCTCTGAGCTGAGATAAAGAGTCGAAAGCTTAATTGACTGAGCCACCCAGGTGTCCCTAAGGTAATCATAACTTTAAAAAATATCTTTAAATCTTTTTAGTTAATACCTGTATTTTCTAATCTAAATGATGATGGTATTAATATAAACCTTTCTTAAGGAAAACCCTTATAGCCACTTGTTCAGAGTTGAACATTTTTAGAATTTTAGAAAGATAACATAGTGCTTATAATACCATGTATTACATATTAACATATAGAATTAAACACACTAATACTACTTTAATAAAATATATGATCAGTCACACAGTACAGAAGAAGGTAGATTATATGTTGCCTCATATTCAGATTAAGTAAATGATTATTTAAATATTATAGTCTTGACAACTTTTAGGATTTTCAGAAAAAGACCTGTATACAAGGTTTTCTTATTTTTCTCCATCAACATATTTAACTGCTTTTTTTTGTTTTTCTTTGTTTTATCTCATAATTTCAAATATATCTACATATCTAACATATAGCTTACCAGCTTTTAACTATATTTGTTAACCAGCTGTTTTAAAAACATTTAGAAAACCAGAGATATACAGAAACTCTTACCTTTTTTCCCCTTCCAATTTATATCATTTTTATATTGTTAGTGGCTATAATTTTTATATTTTTTGTAACCATAATTCCTATATTTATTTTAGACTATAGTCAAATAATTCATGTACTCAATACTCAATACTGAAATTTTGCCACAGCAATTCACTCATTATTTGGCTGAGGTTCATTCTCCAGAAGTTTCCATAAGAATAACTTATACTGGGGCACCTGGGTGGCTCAGTCAGTTCTGCACCTGACTTCTGCTCAGGTCATGATCTCACGGCTCGTGAGTTTGAGCCCCACGTCAAGCTCTGTGCTGACAGCTCAGATTCTGTGTCTCCTTCTCCCTTTGCCCTGCCCTCCACTCCTGCTGACACAGTGTCTCTCTCTGACTCTCAAAAATGAATAAACGTTAAAAAATTTTTAATTAAAAAAAAACGATTACTTATAGTAACAGTGCTCCCTGGGCACTCATATGCCTGTGTAGTTTTTTCTTTTATTTTTACTTTGTGCTTACACTGTCTCTTGGCGAGGTGTGAAATTCTTGGACCATTCTTTCTTTCTCTGAAGATTTTGTGGGTATTCCTCTAAGGTTGTCAAGCCTTGAGAATGTATGTATAGCCAGGTCCTGACTTCTTTCCATATAGGAAGTATAATATTTTATGTAAACATTCAAATTATTATTTTTTAAGTAAACCATGGGTTTATTTTCGTGTGGTTTGCTGCGTGTCATTTTCCCCTCCTTATATATATACATATACAGTATTTCTTTTAAATATCAACATTTAAATAATTGCATATGGAAATGTTTTTTCAATAGCATATGTATATAATGTTTTTCTGTTTCATTTTTCTAGTTCTCTCCTTGGACACACTCATTGTGTACTTGAGTTCCACTTATCCTCATATTTTTATATTTTCTCATATTTTTTAAAAATTGAAATCTAAATCATATACCACAAAATTTACTCTTTTAAACTGTACAATTCAATGAATTTTAGTATATTCACAAAGCTTTGTTCCCTTCTAGTGCTTTTATCAACCGTACACATTAGCACTCAACTCTCTTTACCCCCTCCCCCAGACCCTGGGAACTCAAATCCACTTTCTGTTTCTATGGATTTGCTTAGTTTGGGTATTTAGAACCATACACTGGATGAACTTTTGTGTGTAGCCTCTTTTACTTATAATGCTTTAAAGGTTCATCCATATTATTAGATGTATCTCCACTTTCTTCCTTCTTCTGTCTAAACCTTATTTTATTTATGAATGTACCACAGCTTGTTTATTCATCCATCAGTCAATACACATTTGGATTGTTTCCACTTTTGGCTATTATTTATAAACACTACTATGAACACTCACGTAGAAGATTTTGTGTGAACGTATGTTTCTGTTTTGTAGGTTAAATACCTGGGAATAGAACGACTGAGACATAATGAAATTCTATGTTTAACTTTTGAGAAACTGGCTATTTTCCAGAATATCGCACTATTTTGAATTCCTGTTGAAAATTTGTGAGCATTACTGTTGCAGACTTTGAGTCTGGAGTTCTCTCTTGTCCAGCAAGAGAGTGAATGTAGAATTAAAACATAAAGTAGTCAATGTCCAGGAGGAGACAAGAGCTCCTTGCTCTGTTTTTATTAGGATCAGAAGGCTCATATATGTGATGGACGTGCAGAAAGAGAGAATTAAACAGTGATCATTAACTCATGTGTGTGAGGGAAAGGGGGTTTTTGAAGGTATGTGGTATTAGAGGTTTGGGTCAATACAAATCAAAGTCCCAGCACCTAGCAGACGGCTGTTTACTGCGGGCACCAGGCACCACGTCTGTTCATCTTAACTTGTCTAGGGGCAAAGGCAGATAGAGCATGCTACCTCAGGGTTAACAGGGTTTTGGGGATTGGCTTTGTTTTGTTTTGTTTCGTTGCACTAACTAGCTCTGGGCTCTTTGCCTGGCTGCAGCAGCTTTCTGCCCCTACCTATTCTCAGATACAGTCACCCTGTGGAAGCAACTTTCTGCTCTGCGATTTGTTTTCTGCTGGGGGTGCCTTTGCCCTGTGGAGGCTTTCCACCTCTAAGCCTGGTTAGCCCATTGGTGCAAGCTCAGGGAATTCCTAAATTTATTCCTCACAGGTTCCAGTTTTTTCGTATCTTTTCCAAAACCTGTTATTGTCATCTTTTTAATGATAGCCATCCTAATGGATGTGAAATGTCATCTCTTTGTAATTTTGATTTGCATTTCCCTAATTGTGATATTGAGCGCCTTTTCATATGCTTATAAGCCATTTTTGTAGCTTTTAAAAATTTTTCAATGTGTTTAATTTATTTCTGAGAGAGAGAGACAGCATGAACAGGGGAGGGTCAGAGAGAGAGGGAGACACAGAATCTGAAGCAGGCTCCAGGCTCTGAGCTGTCAGCACAGAGCCCAAGGCGGGGTTCAAACCCACAAACCGTGAGATCATGACCTGAGCCAAAGTCGGAGGCTTAATCAACTGAGCCAGGCGCCCCTTTTGTAGCTTTTTTTGATGTCTATTCAAATTCTTTATACCTTTTAAAATTGGGTTTTCTTTTTTATTGCTGATTTGTCAGCATTTTTTATGCATTTGGTTTCTAGATTCTTACCAGATATGTGATATGTAAATACACTTTCCCATTCTGTGGTTTGTCCTTTTATTTAGTTGATGATGTCCTTTGAAGAACAAAGTTTTTATTTTAATAAAGTCTGTCTTTAATAAAGTTCATTTTTTAAGACATGTTGATTAATTGTGGTTTCGGTTTCACATCTAAGAAACAATCACTTGATGAAGATTTACATTTATGCTTTTTCTATGAGCTTAGTATCTTCNTGTTGAATGAGTCAGAGTTGTGTGTTGTGGGCAAGTAGTAATTCTCCTTCATTCACAGGGCTTAGTGTATGTCTTAACACTGTATTGTTCCAATGCAACTTTAAACTGTCACTGCAGCATTGTCTGCAACATAAAGTTACTGTCCTCCACCCATGACAAATATAGTATGTATATTCCTCTTTCAAAACACGGCTTTTCTGTGAGTTTTCATTCGTCTATCTTCTCTGCTTCTTGAGATTCTATTTTAACTAGGAATCAAAGAAGTGTTCCTCATCAGCCTCACACAGATTAGAAACTGAAGCTGTACTATTTCCTATGTATAGGGGTGATCCATTGACTTTTTCTGAAATCCACAACCATATGTATCTTTTCTGAGTGTCTCCAAGCACTTCTATTTTAGCTTCAATAGCTTTTATTTCTTACTTTTCTTTTCTCATATTTTGTGGTCCATGTTTTAAAAATTCTCTCGGGGAACCTGGGTGGCTCAGGTGGTTAAATGACTGATTCTTGATTTTTGCTCAGATCGTGATCTCCCAGAGCATAGAGCCTACTTAAGACTCTCTCTCTCCCTCTCCTGCTCATGTACACACTCTCTCTATCTCTCAAAATAAATAAATAAATATAGAAAATAAATAAAAATGTAATCTCGTTGGAGGTTGATTATTCAGGTGTTTTGTTTTGTTTTTGTTGTTTTTTTGTTTGTTTTGTTTTACTGCCTTGGTTATCTTAGATTAATTCTAGGAGGAGCAATGTAAAAGTATGACTTGATGCTGCCATATTTCAGCTGGTATTTCCAGTCCTAGTTTGTGACTTCATATACAACTAGAATAAGACTAATTACTTTTAGCATCTGAGATAAACATTGCAATATCATTACACTACAATGAGTGCTTTGAACTTCATTCACCACAGGATCATTTAATTCAAATTATTTGCCTAAAATATCTTTCTAGGACCCTTAGGATCAATGATAATTATTTATATATCATCTTTTTTCCGGCTTAGAGCTTAATGCTGTAATTAAATATTAAGTGGTTTGCATGAAGATAAAACATGAATCTAAGCCTATGTTTCAATGTGGCTTTGGAGCTGTAAACTCAGACTGCATGGGCTGAAACCCATCTTTAACACTATCTGTATGGCTTGGAGTGATTTATTGAACTTAAAATCTCACTTTTTTGATCTTCAGGATAAGAATAATTAAAAACAAATGCCCAAACTATCATTTGGGTTTATTGTAATTATGTAATGAAATAATGTGCATTAAGCTTTTAACACAGTGGCTAGAACATAATAAATAGCTAATGCATATTAGCTGTTTTATAGTTAGTTATTTTAATACGTGTGGAACATATGTAATAAGGCTAATTATAACTAAGTGGACTAATCAGCTAAAGAGATTTTTATTTGTGGAAGTTTCTAATTTAAAAAAATTTCCCCCCTTTTAATATGCCATAGAATAATATGAGTGAGTGAAGGCAATAGTGCTTTATGACTTGTAGACATTTCCCATATCCCTTTTGATATCCACAGCAACCCAAGAGGAATATAGATCGGCTTGGAAGAGAAGTAGTATGAATCACAATATACTTCTCCATTTCCCTATGTAAAACATCCTGCGGTGATAAGTTTTTAGCAACACTGTCATAAAATTGGAGTCAGTGTGGTGAAGTGGCGGGCATTCTATTTTTGGATGCAGATAGACCCAGATCTATCTTTGCAAATTACTAGCTGTATGATCATTAACAAGTTACCTAACACCTCTGAATTCCTTCTATTATATCACAGTGGTGACAAGACTATCTCATCCCAAAAGGTTGTTTTGGAGTAGGAGAAAATTATTAGCTACTTTCTGTTACTCCTCTGTTTGATGGTTTTGTAGAAAGCTTTTTTAAAAAAATTTTTAAATTTAAAATTTTAATGTTTGTTTATTTTTGTGAGAGAGTGAGAGACAGAGACAGAGTGGCAGTGGGAGAGGAGCAGAGAGAAAGGGAAACTGAAGCAGGCTCTAGGCTCCCAGCTGTCAGCACAGACCCTAATGTGGGGCTTGAATCCACAAACTGTGAGATCATTACCTGAGCAGAAGTTTAATGCTTAACTGACTGAACCACCCAGGTGCCCCCAAAGCAAACGTTTTTAAGTAATTATTTTCTTTACTGATCTTAAGGCTAGTGAGGCCATATTTGAAAGGATTTAGGGTTACATGAATAGTGTCAAAGAATGGAAGAGTCATTAAATGTTCTTTTAAATTGGTGATATATACTGTGATCTTTCTAAAGACCTTGCATTTACTTTTGCCAGCAGCATCTAGAAGACAGCTTGATCGTACCCAATAAATATTTGTTGAGTTAATATATTTGTATCCAAGCGCCAAGGTTAGTTCAAGGCATGACTAGGTTGATGAAACAGAATTCCCCAGATTCTGACGCTGAGTTCAGGGTTGGGTGGTAAGTTTAACCTAGGGACTAGCTGTTGGTTACTTCTGTGTGCACAAGGTAAGAAAAAGGGAGGGAGCTCCTATACTAGTTTCTGAGAGCTGCCTTGCTAATTTAACACAAACTGATGGCCTAAAACAAAACAAATGTATTCACCTGTAGCTCCAGGGCTCACAAGTCCTGCACAGAGTTAAAATCAAGGAGTTGGCAAGATGGCATTCCCTCTGGAAGCTCTAGGAAACAATTAGCTCCTTTGCCTTTTCCAGCTTCTGCTCACATTCTTTGTTCATGGCCACCTTCCCCTGTCTTCTGCATCAGCAACAAATGTGGAGAGTCTTCACAATGTATAATTCTTGTCTCCCTCTTCTGCATCCTTCTTCCGATTTTAAGGACCCTTGTGATTCCATGAGGATCCTTTGAATAGTCCAGGGTAATTTCCCTATCTCTAGGCATTTAACTTAATCAATTCTGCAAACTCCCTTTCTGCCATATAAAATAGCATTTTTACAGGTTCTAGAGATTAAAGTGTGGACATCTTTGATGGGGTTGGGGGTGTTATCATTCTGCCTACCGCAAAACTCTCTGGCAAAGACAAATTACATTAGAACGTAGTCTGGGTGGAGGGCTAGGGCACTTTCCTGTGCAAAAGCAGGTAAGGCAAGCTGCCTTCCCTATCTTTCTGGCAGATCTTCAATTATTGACTTTCCTTAAAACCGAAGCAGCAATGCTGAAACTCAGAATATCCTCATGCATTTAGGAACCCACTTTGGTAGCGCCTCTCACATTTCAATATATTTTTTTCCAGCTGCTCCAGATTTAGCAAATGGTTAACGCTTCAAGTGAATTTAAAGACAATTGGAAGCAATTACTACCTTGCAGTGCTTTTCAAAAATAAATACATTGAAAAGCACAGGGTGTGTTTAGGGGGGTGCTTGGGAAAATAATTGCATTTTAGGGCAGATTCTGCTCAGGTAGCACAGTTTACCTTACTGTAAATAATTGTCTCACACTGCATTCTGGATGGCTTGTCAATTGCTCTAAATTAAACATCATGCTGAGTGCCCACTCCCCCCTGAAAATTGTCACTTGAGACTAACTTTGGTAGCTGTGCCTTTATGTGCCTCCCCCTCAGGTCTGCATTTCTGAGTGATTAAGTAGGGTGAGAGAGTCAAAGATTTTTTTTTTCTGAGTATTCAAGCAAACAAATAGGAAGCAAGCAATTTTAGGACCCTTTAAAGAATGTAAGACCCAGAATTAGCTTCCTTACATAAAAACCTATCTAGAAGCACAGAGTTAGAGTAAGCCAAGTTTTGTTTTTTTTTTTCTCATCTGCTTTAGAGCTTGTCAACCTCCTGTCTACTCAGTTCATTTTTAATATGTATGTACTGCTCTGCCTGACCTACCCCTGGTTCTGCTTGGGTCCACTCACACACATAGTCCTTCTCTCTCCCTTTTATAAAACCATGTTTACAAGATGTTCACTCCCTTTGCTTTGCATTCTAACAAAACAAAACAAAACAAAACACAAAAACACAAGGTCAGATTCAAGTTTCTATTGAATGAAGCATTTTTTTTTCCTTATTCTTAGAATCAACTTCCAGAATTCAAATACATTGGAATTTAAGTCAGTTAGGATTGAAAGCAAATAGTAAATTTTATATTAGGGCAATTATTTGGTGTCAGAAAATAAGCTAAGAGACAAACCACTTTTTACAGAGCAAGTTAACCACAAGTGTTCCATCAAAGCATAATTTAGTCTATTAAAAGAGACAAATTGGCTTACTCTAATCAATTGCTTCTTGTCAAAGTGAGTTAACAATCCAATTACAAATTATCTGAAATCAGTTTAAATGTGCTTTGCAAATAAAGTGCACACACTTTTAGTGGTGGTGGGTTTGAGGGTAGTCATTATGCCTAGACAGCTTTGAACTGAATCAAACTGCAATCTGTTTTAATCTGAGCCAGTCTAAAAATGTTTAAAAGAAAATTGTCATGGAATTTTAAAAAGCCAAACTCATAAAAACACAAAGTAAAATGGTGGTTACTGGGACTCTGGGGTTGGGTTGGGGAGAAAGACAGGAGATACTTTAAGACTCCACATTGGCAACTAGTTGTAAATAAATCCCAGAGATAAAATTTGCTAAGACTAGACTTTACTTATTTCCACCACAAAAAATAATTATATGACTTGATGGAGTTTCTAATGTTTCAAATCAACATGTTGTATACCTTAAACTTACATAAATTTATACATCAAATTTATTTTAATAAAAAGTTTTAAAGATTTTTATTTTTAACTCATCTCTATACCCAAACACGGGGCTCAAACTTACAACCCAGAGAACAAGAGTTGTATGGTCTACCCACTTAGCCAGCCAAGCATTCCTAATAAGAAAAAGAATAAAATTAAATGCTGTTTGTATGCAGAGAAATTACATATATCAGCAGGACTTCTGAGATTATATTTGTTTATCAACTGCTTTAGAATCAACTACAATAGCATCTTCTCTTCATCCCTGACTTGTTTTCTGTCTTCTTTTGTTGCTAACTATTCTTTCTGGTCCTTCGGGTTGAAAAAAGGATCTCAACACAGTGTTGAAGATGAAACCATAAGAACCAGGACTGAAAGGTGAGATATAAAAAATTACAGTCAGAACAATCATCACCCACAACACAGAACTGCAAATGACATGCCCTATCTATAGAGAATTCTTAGTCTCCAAAATCTTACATGTAGGAATTAATCTGCTTTAAACAGCTTCCAAGCTCAGAAAAGGGATCTACCGCTAAGAAATGGCAGTCACATACCTCTTTCCCACCCCAGGATCTCCTCTATCTCACAACATACTTAAAGGAGAACAGAAGTTTTAAGTGAAGTTTAGACTTGTATTAATAAATCACTATACATTTTAATTTTTCAGAGATTGCTTTTCTTGCTTGAAGTGACTGGAGGAGATTTCATATCTTAGTGCCCAGAAAATTCAGAAGTCCTGCTCAACAGTTCATCCAAATGAGAAAGAACTAGCCTCATAGATTGAATTTGAACAAGCAGTATGGGTAAGGAAAGAATAAAGCTGTTTTTATTATAAACTACAATCCCTCTTGAATCATCCCAACATTATCTTCATAGATAATATATTATCTTCTTAAACATCGATACATAGACAGATACCATATATACTAATCATTCTCTCAAAGTAATAACATCTTTAGACCATTACCAGGCAGTATGCTAGGCTT
Source organism: Crocuta crocuta (assembly GCF_008692635.1). Lineage (NCBI taxonomy): Eukaryota > Metazoa > Chordata > Mammalia > Carnivora > Hyaenidae > Crocuta > Crocuta crocuta. The sequence goes on from NW_027529633.1 coordinate 165,819, forward strand.
GCTAGATCCTGGGAATATAATAATAAGAGAGAAACAGAGATGAATGAAGCAGGCATATGTGAAATATAAAGGTGTAACTATGATCTTGTTATATCTTGCCTGTAATATAGGGGTTTGACCTGCTCTTGTTCATTATTCAAGACATCCCTGAGAATATAACAATAAGCTGAGCTGAGGTTAAAGCCATAAAAATGAGAATCTAGGGTAGAAAGAAAGCATCTGTAAAGTTGATGTTGTGGTAAGAAACATGGAGAATATGAGAACTACAGAAACATCATTATGACTGGAAAGAGTAGAGGAGGCTTAGGATTAGTTAGAAGTTAGGGAATTAGGTAGAGGCTAAACCACTCAGATCTTTAGTTTTCTCCTAAGAAAAGGACACTGAGAAGCCACTGAGATGAACATATCAAACAGCTTAACATAAACTATACCATGTTTCCTCTCTCACGAGTGAAATGACTGTCAGGTAGGGGGAACTAAAAATAAAATTAAGTCCAAAATATAAAACAAAACAAAACCAGAGGCACCTGAGTGACAGTCGGTTAAGTGATGACTTCAGCTCAGGTCATGAGCTCACAGTTCATGGGTTTGAGCCCTGCATCGGGCTCTGTACTGACAGCTCAGAGCCTGGAGCCTGTTTTGGATTCTGTATGTCTCCCTCTCTTTCTCTCTGCTCCTCCCCAAATCATTCTCTGTCTCTCTCTGTCTCCCAAAAATAAACATTAAAAAATTAAAACTAAACAAAACCCAACTACATTAGAGAGAACACAAAATATGTTTATTGGACTATTTAAAATAATAATACTTTGTGTTTGTTTTTGAGGAGTTATTGTATTACTAAAATGACAAGATAAAGATCTAAACCATAATTCAAATGCAAAGTTAAATTCATTAAATATAATGGCCTACTTTAGTACCAGTTTTTAGCAACCTAAAATTTTACTGAAAGCAATCATACACAAGATAAAAAAACCAAGAAATTGTGACATCAAAAACATAAAACTTTGACAGGGGAATAAGAATATAGAGCATTAGAATGTGTTCAAACTTAAGTTGTTATCAACTTAAAGTTGACTTTTATAAATATAAGTTCTTCTGTGTAGCTTCATGGTAACCACAAAGCAAATACCTACAGGAGATTAAAAAAAAGATAAAGATAAAATATTTAAGCATACCATTATACAAACTGACCAACTCATAAAGGAAGAGAGCAAGGGATGAAGAAAAGAATGTAGGAACTACAAAACAGCCAGAAAACTATGAAAAATGGCAATAAATCCATACCCATCAATAATTATTTTAAATGTAAATGGACTAAATTCTGCAATCAAGTTACAGAATGGTGTAATGGAAGAAAAAACAAGAGCCAGCAATATGCTGCTATAAGATATTTGCTTCAGACATATGAACACAAATAGGTCAAAAGTGAAGGAATGGAAAAAGATACTCCATGCAAATGGACACCAAAGAAAATTGGGGTATCTATACTTATATCTGACAAAATAGAATTTAAGAAAAAGATTTTAATAAGAGACAAAAAGATCATCATATGATTATAAAGGGGTCAGTCCAACAAGAAGACATAACATTTGTAAAGATTTATAAACTCAACATAGCAACACTTAAATATACAAAACAAGTATTAACAGATCTCAATAGAGAAATAGACAGCAATATAATAAAAATAGATGACTTTAATACCTCACTCTCATCAATGGATAGGAAACATCGTCCTTAAATACCACACTAGACCAAATGGACTTAATAGACATATACAGAACATTCAATCCAAAAGCTACAGAACACACATTCTTCTTAAATGCCCCTGGTACATTGGCTAGGATAGATCACATATTAAGCCACAAAATGAAACTTAATAAATTTAAGATGATTGAAGTTATGTCAAGCATCTTTTCTGACTACATTGGCTGAAACTAGAAATCAGTTATAAGAAAACTAGAAAACCCAGGAATGTGTGGAGAATAAGCAATATGCTACTCAATAGGTCAAACAAAAATTTAAAACAGAAATCAGAAAACATCTCCAGGCAAATGAAAATGGAAATATAATACACCGAAATGCCTGTGATTCAGCAAAAGCAATTATAAGAAAGAAGTTCATACAATAAATGCCTACATTAAGAAATAAAAACCTTACATAAACAACCTAGCTCTTCACTTCAAGGAATTAGAAAAATAACACAGGAAGGAAATAACAAAGATCAGGAGTGGAAATAAATAAAATACAAAAAAGACAATGGAAAAGGTCAATGAAACTAAGCTATATTTTTGAAAAGATAAACAGAATTGAGAAACTTTCAGCTAAAATCACCAACAAAAAAAAGAGTGATGTCTCAAATAAAATCAGAAATGAAGAGGAGACATTACAATGGATATGACAGAAATACAAAGAATCATAAGAAACTTCCATGAATAATTATGTGCCAACATATTGGACAACCCAGAAGAAATGGATAACTTTCTAGAAGCATACAACTTATTGAGACTGAATCATGAAGAAATAAAAAAATTTGAACAGAGCAATTACTAGTAAGGAGATTGAATCTTTTTTTTTTAATGTTTTTTTTTTATTTATTTCTAGGAGAGAGAGAGAGAGAGAGCGTGAGCAGGGGAGGGTCAGAGAGAGAGGGAGTCACAGACTGAAACAAGCTCCAGGCTCTGAGCTGGCAGTCAGAACAGAGCCTGACGCGGGGCCCGAACCCACGAACCGTGAGATCATGACCTAAGCGAAAGTCGGATGCTTAACCGACTAAGCCACCCAGGCGCCCCAGGAGATTGAATCTTTAATCAAAAATTTCCCAACACACAAAAGTCAAGGACCAGATAGCTTCAGTTGTGAGTTTTAGCAAACATTTAAGAAAAATTAGTACCAATCCTTGACAAGCTTTTTCACCAAAAAAAAAAAAAAAAAGAGGGAACAGTTCAAAACATTTGAATTACCCTGATACTAAAACCAGACAAAGACACCACAAGAAAGAAAATTAAGAAAAGACCAATATTCTTGATGGATATAGATGCAAAAATCCTCAAGAAATTATTAGTAAACTGAATTAAACAATGCATTGAAATGATCAAGGGAGATTTATTTCAGGGATGCAGGATGCTTCTTATTTGCAAATCAATCAGTAATGATATATTGAGTTAACAAATTGAATGATTATAATGATATAATCATTTGAATAGATGCAGAAAAAGCATTTGGCAAGATTCAGTATCTGTTCATGATTAAAACTCTCAATAAAGTGAGTATAGAAGGGAATGTACCTCAACATAATGAAGGCCTTCTATGATTAACACCATAGTCAGGGGTGAAAAGCTGAACACTTTTCCTCTAAGATCAGAAAAAAGGCAAGGAGGCTCTCTCTCACCAATTTTATTCAACATAATATTGGACATCCTAGCCAGAGCAATTAGATAATAAAAAGAAATAAAATGCATCCAAATCAGAATGAAAGAAATAAAACTGTCTCTATTTGCTAAGGACTTGATATTATATGTAATAAACCCTAAAGATTCCACCAAAGACCTGTAAGAACTAATAAGCACATTTCTAAATTTGACGTTTACAAGTTTTGAAGTCACAAAATCAATACAAAAAAATTTAGTTGCATTTCCATTTACTAATAATGAACTATCAGAGAAATTCAGAAAACAGTCCCATGTACAATTGCATCAAAAAGAATAAACTATCTAGGAACAAATTTAACCAAAGAGGTGAAAGAACTGTACACTAAAAACTATAAGCGGTTGATGAAAGAAATTGGAGAAGACACAAATAAATGGAAACTTATTCTGTGCTTATGGGTTGGAAGAATGAATATTGTTAAAATGTCTATACTACTCAAAGCAATCTACAGATTTAATGTAGCCTCTATCAAAATTTCACTGATATTTTTCACAGAAATGGAACAAAGAATCCTAAAATTTGTATGGGACCACCAAAGAACCCAAAGGTAGTCAAAGAAATGTTGAGAGAGAAGATGAAGATGTCACATTCCCTGGTTTCAAACTATATAAAAAAGCTATAGAAATCAAAATGGTATGGTATTGGCATAAAAACAGACACCTACATCAATGAAACAGAAGAGAGCCCAGAAATCATCTATGATAAAAGAACCAAGAATATATAATGGGGAAAGGTCAATATTTTTAAAAAACAGTGTTAGGAAAACTGGACAACCACGCACAAAAGAATGAAACAGCATTCTTAGCTTACATCATACACAACATTCAACTCAACGTGGATGAAAGACGTTAACATAAGACTCAAAACCATAAAAGTCCTGGAAGAAAACATAAGTGGCAAGCTCCTTAACACTGGTCTTAGCAATGAGATTTTGGATTTGACAGCAAAAGCAAAGGCAACAAAAGCAAAACTAAATAAGTGGGACTACCTCAAACTGAAAAGCTTCTGCACAGCAAAGGAAACCATTAAAAAAAAAAAATGAATGAATGAAAAGAAAAGAAAAAGGCACAACAACATAAGGGGTTAATATTCAAAGTAAATAATGAATTCATACAAAAAAAAAAACAGTCTGATTATAAATGGGCAGAAGAGAGGTGCCTGAGTGGCTTAGTTGGTTAAGCATCAGACTCTTGATTTCACCTCAAGCCATGATCTCACAGGTTGTGAGTTTGAGCCACATATGGGGCTCTGCACTAACAGTGCAGGATTTTCTCTCCCCTTCTCTCTGTTGCTCCCCTGCTTGTTCTCTCTCTCAGTCTCGTTCTCTCTCTTTTTCTCTCTCTCTTTCTCAAAATAAATAAACTTTCAAAAAATTTTTTAAATGGGCAGAGGATCTGAATAGACATTTTCCCAAAGAAGTCATACCCATGGCCCACAGCAGCATGAAAAGATGATGAACATCACTAAGCATCAGGTAATTGCACTGTTGGTGAGAATGTCAATGGGCACAGCAACTACGGACAACAGTATGGAGGCGCCTCAAAGAATTTAAAGTATCACCTGATCCAGCAATTTCACTTCTGAATAAACACCTTAAGGGAAATGAATAGTATTTAATTTAATTTATTGAATAGTATTTAACTCAATATGATATCTGCACTTCCAAAGTGATTGCAGTATTATTTCTAGAGTTTAGTTGATTTAGAAGTTTCGTGTGCAACTTTTTGAACTTTTTGTGATTTTAGAGAAGAAATGTTTTTGAAGTTTATTATGTGTTTTCTTTAACTTTGGCAAAAATTCTCACTTTGTATGATTTCCCAGGAATCCCTGTTCCTCATGACTGGAGAACAGAAATCATTTTCCGTGGGAGTGAGTTGATGAGCATCATGCCTGAGACACTGGGGACACTCAAAGAATGGTAGGTTAGCCCTCCAGCTCACTTTATCTGCACTTCCGATGACCAATATTCTTTTCAAATGGATTTTCTTTTCTTTTTTTTTTTTTTTTAATTATTGAAACTAGGGGAGGTCCTGGGAACTCTTTTTTTTTTTCTTTAAATATTTTTATTTATTTCTAGGAGAAAGAGAGAGCATGAGCAAGGGAGGGTCAGAGAGAGGGAGACACAGACTCTGAAACAGGCTCCAGGCTCTGAGCTGGCAGTCAGCACAGAGCCCGACGCGGGGCTCGAACCCACGAACCGCGAGATCATGACCTAAGCGAAAGTTGGACGCTTAACCAACTAAGCCACCCAGGCGCCCCAAATGGATTTTCAATAGATTGTGAAAACTAGTGATATTTCTCTTACCAGGTCAATATCCATGCCCCCTGGAACAAGTTCAAATGTGACCACACTTGGGGTTTTGATAAAGTTACTCAGGCGAGGATATAAAGGTAAACTTTTGCACTCCCTTTGGCTCCTAGCATGAGATACTCAGCATAGAAAATGTTCAGCTCATCAGCATAACACCATGTTTAGATAGTGTGGTAATTTTTAAAACTGACCAAGTTGATGACCTGTGAAAATAGTGCTAACACACAGTTAAAGAAGGAGGTTTGCTTATATGAATAAAAATTTATAGCAATAAAGTATATACAGAAAAAATCTGGCAAAATCATTTTTTAAATTCTACGTCCTATTCTGAAGTATAATGTTTGCATTTTTTTGTTATGGTATTGTTAAAAGAATAATAGTGTAAGTTATAGAGACAGCCAGAAGCAAATATTTTGTTTCCTTGTATTTGAAAGAGTGGAGAGTTTAAGTAAGGATTCCACCCCTCAGCCTTCTACATGGTTGCTGCTTTTGGATAAAAACTAAAAACATGACCATGAGAATAAACCCTAAAAATAGATTTCCTTGGTATATACTTAGTTGAGTACCAGTCCAGACTAATTTGTCTCAGTATACCCAAAAGGGAATTGATGTTCATAATTCTTATGTTAAGTTTGTAAATGAATATTATTACACTCAAAGTAGTTATGGGCCAAATTATATCTGCTTAAAATTTATAGGTTGAAAGCCTCACTCTCAGTACCTTAGAAAGTAACTGTATTGGAGACAGGGTATTTAGAAAGGTAATCAAGCCAAAAAGAAAATTCTTAGGGTGTCTTAACTCAATCTATTGATGTTCTTATAAGAGATGAGACCAACAGAGAGACACTGAGTAAGGCTGCACCCAGAGAGAAGGAGGCCATTTAAAAGCCAAGGAGAGAAACCTCGGAGGAATCCACATTCTGGCACCTTGAACTTGGAATTCCAGAATTGTGATAAAATACATATTCTATTGTTTAAGGTCCCAGTCTATGGTATTTCTTATGGCAGCCTATCAAAATAGTTAAGGCAGCAGTTTTACGATAGAAATGTATTCTTTTAAAATAATATTTTTATTATTATTTATTATTCATTGTCATAGAACCCATGTTAACTACACATTAGAAAATATAAATTAAGGATAAAATAGCACCCAAGAGACAATAATTGATATGTTAAGAAATAAAATTGAGCCATATTAAATTTTCAATTTAAAACAGAAATGTGGAGTCCCGTTCCAGCCTGTCTAGGGGTCCCTGAAGGATGATCGGTGTCAGTGAGAGAGTGATGAGCGAGCCCTGAGATTCTGATCACCAGGCAGGCATCTCTGCTCAGTCTGGGTTCGCAACTATATTTATATAGGGACAGAAGGTATTTTTTTGTGATTACATATTTTCCAATGTTAAGCAAAAGTAGGATAATACAATGTTTCCAGCATAACCTTGAGAAAAACCTTTTACCAAGAAGCAAACAGAATTGTATACGTAAAGGTGAATCTTTTATGAGTAAGGGTCATTAGCCTGTTTATAACTCAAGGGAAGTATGGAAGAAAAAGGAAGCACTCTAGGGTGCGGTGCTCAAGCAGAAATGATAAGAAAAGGGGAATCTATCAGTCACCACCCCACAGCGGGAGACCTTGCAAGCCTACCTTAACCTCACAAGGAGTATTCTCAACTAGTGAGTTCAAAATGGCTCCCAACACAGAAAAAGAAGAAAAGAAGTGATAATATTTTAATATTTTAAAATAAATCCTTCTAGATTTTAACCAGATACATTAAAAATATATAAAGAGAGTCTTATTTTTACTAAAAGGAAATTATCTTCTTCATACAGTTTCATTTTTCATGTTGTGTCATTTATTATCATATCTCATAGTTTACATAAATATATAAATAATGTCAACAAATAAATATTTCTGTACTTTTTAGATTGCAATATATGCTATTGAATATGAAAATTTTGAACCAATTCCTCACTGTTGGAAGTTGGAACTTATCCAGCATTTCACTGTCTAAGAAAAGTTTAAACAAATGTAATTTTACATATATTTGGCATTCCTTTACAACCATGGATTAATTTCTTTTTTTTTAATGTTTTTATTTATTTCTGAGAGAGACAGGCAGCTTGAGCAGGCGAGGGTCAGAGAGAGAGGGAGATACAGAATCTGAAACGGGCTCCAGGCTCTGAGCTAGCTGTCAGCACAGAGCCCGATGCGGGGCTCGAACCCATGAGCAGCGAGATCATGACCTGAGCTGAAGTCTGAGGCTTAACCGACTGAGCCACCCAGGTGCACCAACCATGGATAAANAGCGAGATCATGACCTGAGCTAAGTCTGAGGCTTAACCGACTGAGCCACCCAGGTGCCCCAACCATGGATAAATTTCTAAGAGTAAAAGTACTGGGTCGGAAGTTATGAATGTTATAAAGTCTTAGATGTGTATTACCACATTGTTTTTCAGGAAAGCTGTACCAGTTTGTACTCCCAGTAGGAGTTTTTTTTGCATCTCTTTAAAAAACATTAAAGCCTTTAACTTTGGTCAAACATCTATGTTACATATAGCACTGTTTGGTGAGGCTAATTTTCCATTAATAGGACCCATTCCCCAGCTTTTTTGGCAAATGGATTATTTCACTCTAAATATCTGATTGAATTTTATTAAACTATAACCGCTTCATGGTTTATAGAGACCTCATATCTGTTATTGATACCTGTTCCCAATCTTGTACCTTCAATGGAATTTTTATTTATTTTACTGTTTTTAAATTTTTAAATTTTATTTTACTTTTTATTCTTTTAAGTTTATTTATTTATTTTGAGAGATAGAGAGCACTTGGAAGGGGCAGAGAGAGAGAGAGGGAGAGAGAGAGAATCCCAGGCAAGCTTATCACTGTCAGCATGGAGCCTAATGTGGGGTAGAACTCCCAAACTATGGGTTTTAAAAATTAAAAGAATTTTTACATTTCTTTCATGAATAGAAAACAATAAGATTTAGCTTTCTATTTTCCATTTTTCTTTCAGCAGTTCAAGCTTACTTTTCTTTATTTTTTCCTACATGAATATTTTTTTCTTTCATTTTCCAATGACCATTATAAATAGGTTTTTTTCTTTTACAGTTTATTGTCAAGTTGGTTTTCATATAACACCTAGTGCTCATCCCAACAAGTGCCCTCCTTCATGCCCATCACCCCTTTTCCCCTCTCCTCCACTCCCATCAACCCTCAATTTGTTCTCAGTATTTAGGAGTCTCTTATGGTTTGCCTCCTTCCCTTTCCTTAACTATTTTTTCCCTTCTTCCTCGCCCCAAGATCCTCTGTTAAGTTTCTCCTGTTCCACATATGAGTGAAAACATATGGTATCTGTCCTTCTCTGCATGACTTATTTCAGTTAACATAATATCCATAGGTTTGTTTTTTAAAACATCTATTCTCTAATGCAGTATGTATGCCCTCAGAGTCTTGATTATTATGATATATTCTCCATTGTACTTAGTTAACCCATATTCAGACAGATCTAATTATATTTTAAAAGTCTGTGGTTGGGGCGCCTGGGTGGCTTAGTCGGTTAAGCGTCCGACTTTCGCTTGGGTCATGATCTCGCGGTTCCTGGGTTCGAGCCCCGCGTCGGGCTCTGTGCTGACTGCCAGCTCGGAGCCTGAAGCCTATTTCAGTCTGTGACTCCCTCTCTCTCTGACCCTCCCCTGCTCACGCTGTCTCTCTCTCTCTCTCTCTCTCTCTCTCTCTCTCTCTCTCTCGAAATAAATAAAACATTAAAAAAAAAATTTAAAAGTCTGTGGTAAAAGTAAAGCTGACTCCATGTCTTATTTACTCCTTGTCCTAGTTGGACTTTCTTGAAAAATATAAAACACATCTAATCATACTTTCATATGCAGCTTTTGAACTACTTATGGTTTTAATTCGGCTGAAATCATGTATCCATGTTAAATACCTCTTATGCCTTTTGTCATTTGCCATACAGAAATATTGAACCCCTCTGTGTAGCTGGTCATATTCCCAGGGAACACTACAATCTGCTTTTACAAATAGTGCTAGGAAATAAACACATGTTCTCTGTGGATTTAAAAGGAGAGAACATACTGGACAATTAAGTCCCTCATTTTGTTTTTGATCAAAACCCAAAGCAATCTATGAAGTTTATTAGGCAGGTTAAGAGAGTTAATGAATAATATGACACAGGCTGAATAACATGGGGCTTACGATCAAACAAAATTTTTCTCTTTCCACACTTTTAAGTCATGTGAAATTATGCTCTTCCACTCTGTGGAACTTGTACTTTGATCAAGTTTAGGAGTTTGGATATGAGTATTAAATATTATTGACTTACATTCAATTCATGTTTGAAACCGCTGGTATCAGTGGACACAGAGTGGCAGAGACAGTACAAAGAAAATGTGGGCATAGCTTCTTTTTTTTTTAGTTGATTTATTTATTTTGAGGGATAAGGGGCAGAGAGAGAGGGGGACAGGGAATCCCAAGTAGGCTCCATGCTCTCAGCGCAGAGCCCCACATGGGGCTTGATCTCACAGACTGCACAGTCATCACCTAAGCCAAAAACCAGAGTCAGATACTCAACCTACTGAACCACTCAGGTGCCCCTGGGCATAGCTTTTTTATCCCCATATGTATATATGTGGATTGGCTGAGATTGGCTTTGTAAATATTTCCTCTTAAAGCATAGACGCTTGTGTTGATACTTCCTTAACAGTAGTGTGGGCTTTAAACAACTAACGCACTGTGGAGACATTATTATTTTTAGAGTGGTAGTTAGCTAACAGTGGCCAGTGTTTCTCCTAGAACAATACAAAAATTGGGTTATTTCCAAAATCATGTAGGAAAGACATCAGAAAGCTACAGAAATAACAAAGTTTGGACAGAGTAAATTTCAGAACAGAGGAACCTTTTCGAACGTGAGGTGAAAATTGGCTCCTGCTTTTCTTCTAGGTAAATTAAATATGGTGTCTTGACCCAGCTGGAGGTAGGCATGTGGGCTAGAACTGGGCAGAGAGTCATAGCTTTTAGGAGCCTCATGAGGCTGGTATAAATAAAGTGAAGATTTATAAGGCCTCAAACGCATGTCCTTTACTTCCTTGAGACATGTGCTGAACTTAGAAGCTGTTCTGAATAGAGAGCCAAAAAGTTAAGTCTGTTTTTTGGAAAGAAGAGGGGTATTACCTGCAATCTTGGATTCAAACAAGCCAGTGAAATTGACTCTGAAAACATGAGAGTTTCATGATGATGCCAATCAGAGTGCTACACCCACTGAAAATACTCCTCAACAGGAAAGGTAAAATATAGACATTTCAGATCGATAGCAGTCATGTTTTTAAAAAATAGTTTAAAATTTTTTTAAATGTTATACTAAATATTATACTAAATGTTAAAAAATAAATACTAAATGGCAGATATAAACCAAATATCAATAATTTCATTATATGTAAATACACAAACACTCTAAGTACTCTAAATACTCAGATTGGAAAACAAAGCAAAATAAACAAGGAAACAGGCACAACTCTCTCTCTCTCTCCCTCAAATATGTTGCTTATAAATGAGGCACAATAAATATAAAGACACAAAATGATGAAAATAAAAATTTAGAGTGAGTTATAACCTGCAAACATTAACTGAAAGAAAACTGAGTAGCTATGCTAATACCACAAAACAATGTTAATAGAAATAATAAGGAATTTTCATAATAATAAAGGCTTCAGTCAGAAAATCTTACATACATATTCACCCAATAACATACCTTCAACTATATATATAGCAAAAATTGATAAAATGAGAAATGGACACATTATATTAGAAACCGCAATGTAAATTTTTAAATAGCTAAGAAAAGACTTTATTTTTTTTAATATTTTTATTTATTTCTGGGAGAGAGAGGGAGAGAGAGACAGCGTGAGCAGGGGAGGGTCAGAGAGAGGGAGACACAGACTCTGAAATAGGCTCCAGGCTCCGAGCTGGCAGTCAGCACAGAGCCCAACACGGGGCTCAAACCCACGAACTGCGAGATCATGACCTAAGCGAAAGTTGGACCCTTAACCGGCTAAGCCACCCAGGCAAGAAGAGACTTTAAAAGTCAATAGAAACAGAGAAGAACTGCTCAATGAAATTAATAAATTTGATTCACTTTACATTGGAAACTGTACTCAGTAATAGCAAAATTCAATGTTTTTCAAGTGCACATAAAACATTAACTAAAACTAACCATATGTATGTCTATTGTGTAAGCATCAGTTTATTTCAAAGAATTGAAATCATTAAGATTATGTTCTCTGAGTACAGTGAAATTAAACTAGAAATCAATAACAAACATGCTAAGTAGAAATACCAATTACCTACATATTAAGCAAATAAATTTTCAAAATCTATTGTTCAAAGAATATTTCATGGTGGAAATTAAAGGTGAATTATAATGATAATACAAATGTCAAAGCCTGGGTGATACAATAAATGAGCTATTTAAAAGGAAATTTATAGACTTACATTAGTTACATAAATAAGTAGAAGTATGGTAAATACCTAACAATCTATCATCACAAGATTTAAAATGAACTACAAGTCAAAACTAAAATAAAAGGTAAATAGAAGACAATATCATACATGCAGAAATTAATGTAACGGCCTCATCATCATCATTTTAAAAATCAACAAAGAGAAAGTTGGTTCTTTAAAAAGACCCCAAGTCCAATGCTCAACCGAGCCACCCAAGTGCACTGAAAAGAGTAATTAAATAGACAAGCAAGCCCCCATCCAATAAGCAACATAGTGTGATTTATCCCATGAATGCATGAGTAGTTTAATTTAAAAAAAAAAACAAATCAATACAATTTACTAAATTAATAGAAAAAAATATATACAATTATTCAAAATCACAATTTTTATTTTTAAATCATAGCAATCATTAATTAGAAACACTATCTATAAAAATACTATAGTAACCTTTGTGAATTGCTAATAGGAATGTGAAAATAATGCAGCCAATTTGGAAAACAGTTTGTCAGTTCCTCAAAAAATGAAACACAGTGTTACATATGACCCAGAATTCTACTCCTAGTTATAGAAAAAAGAAAATAAAAAATATTTCCATACAAAAACTTGTACAGAAATATTTACAGCAGCATTATTCATAATAGCAAAAATATAAACAAATGTTCATCAACTGATAGATGGATTTTTAGTCTACTATTATTGAGTCATAAAAAAGAAATAAAGTACTGATACATGCTAAAACATGTATAAACCCAAAACATGCTCAGTGAAAGAAGCTATAGAATACTAAATACAGTATTTTATACTGTTTATAGAAAACATCCAGAATAAGTAAATCTATCAAAGCATAAAGTAGTTAAAGTTAGACAGGACCCAAAGGACTGGGAATGGGAATGACTGCCAACAGATGTGGGATTTTGGGGGCATGATGAAAATGTTCTGGAGTTAATGGTAACAACTTTGTAAATATAATAAGAATCATTCAATTATAGTTACCTATTTCACAATTAAGCTATAATCCACCTTTAGTTTATTTTTGTGAAAGACGTAAAGACAATGTCTAGATTCTTCTTAATATTTTGTTATTATTTCTATTATTATCATTATTTGCACGTGGTTGTTCAGTTATTCTAGGACCATTTGTTGAATACTATCCATTCTTCATTAAAATGCCTTTGTTACTTTTTCAAAGATAAATTGCCTTGAGAAAGAATGAAATCTGGCTATTTGTAGCAACATCGATGGAACTTGAGGGTGTTATGCTGAGCGAAGTAAGTCAGGCAAAGAAGAACAGATACCATATGTTTGCACATATAGGTGGATTAGGAGGAATGTAACGGAGGACCATGGGGGAGAAGAAGGGGAAAAATAGTTGGAGAGAGGGAGGGAGGCAAGCCATGAGAGACTCTTGAATGCTGAGAACAAACTGAGGGCTGATGGGAGTGGGGGAGAGGGGAAGTAGGGGTGATAGACGAGGGCACTTGCTGGGATGAGCACTGGGTGTTATATGGAAACCAACTTGACAATTAATTATTTAAGAAAAAAGTAAAATAAAATAAATTGCCTATATTTGCACGGATCTATTTCTAGCTTTTCTATTCTGTCTCATTGATTAATTTTTCCAATACCACACTCTGTTCACTACTCTAGCCTCATAGTAATTCTTGAAGCTAAGACATATCAGTCCTCCAACTTTGTTCTTTTTCAATATTGTGTTGGCTATTCTAGGTCTTTTATCTTTCCATTTCAACTTTCAAATCAACCTGTCAATAATGACGAATAATGTTTTGGGACTTTGAGATTGCATTGAATCTGTATAAATTTGGAAAGAACGGACATCTTGACAATATTAAGTATTCTTAAGCATGGACATGTGATATTTCTCCATTTATTATATCTTTTATTTCTCCCATTAAAGATTTATAGTTTCTCTCATATGAAGGTGGTGGTATAAATAGTGTGGTTATTTTGCATTCAAATTTTTATTATTCATTTCTGGTATATAGTTGAGCAATTAACTTTTGCATACCAACCTTATATCCTGCAAACTTACAGTTTCTTCATTTCAAGAGTTTTTTGTTGATTCTTTGGGATTTTCTACAGAGACGGTCATGTCATCTGCAAAGAAAGGCACTTCTAGGTTTTTCTTCACAATCTGTATACCTTTTATTTCTTTTTTTAGTTTTATTGTATTTGCTTGGATTTCCAGTACAATGTTAAATATGGATTTTAAAATGGGACATTCATGACTTGTCACTGATCTTAAGAGGGAAAAATCCATTTTCTCACTTTTAAGTATAAGGTGTCTGTTGTTATTTTGTAGATGTCCACTATCAGGTTGTGAAATTGTCTTCTACTCCTAGTTTGCTGCAAGATTTTATCATGAACATGTGTTGGATTTTGTCAAATGCTTCTTCTTCATCTATCAACATGATCTTGTAATTTTTCTTCTTTTGCCTGCTGATGTGATGGATTACATTAATTAATGTTTAAGTTTTAGATCAGACTTGCATACTTGGAATCATATTTCATTGGGCATTTTTACATTTATGTTCATGGAGGTTTTTGTGTTTTTTTTTTTTACAAATGGTTTATTGTCAAGTTGGTTTCCATATAACACCCAGTGCTCATTTCCACAAGTGCCCTCCTCCCTGCCCATCTCCCCTGTCCCCCCCCCACACACCCATGAATCCTCAGTTTGTTCTCAGCATTCAAGAGTCTCTCATGGTAGGCCTCTCTCCCTTTCCCCCAACAATTCTCCCCATCTTCTCCCCCATGGTCTTCCGTTAAGTTCCTCCTAATCCTCCTATACGTGCAAACATATGGTATTTGTCCTTCTCTGCCTGACTTGTTTCGCTCAGCATAACACCCTCAAGGTCCATCCATGTTGCTACACATGGCCAGATTTCATTGTTTCTCATTGCCATGTAGTATTCCATGGTATAGATAAACCACATCTTCTTGATCCATTCGTCTGTTGATGGACACTTAGGCTCTTTCCATGTTTTAGCTATTGTGGAGAGTGCTGCTATGAACATTGGGGTACATGTGCTCCTATGCATCAGCATTTCTGTATCCCTTGGCGAATTCCTAGCAGTGCTTTGCTGGGCGATATGGAGTTCTATTGTTAGTTTCCTGAGAAACTTCCACACTGTTTTCCNTGCTATTAGCACATTCTTATCTATAAGCTTGTTTCTGTTTGCGATTAATTGTTTTAAATATTAGGTGCTCCCATATTCGGTGCATCGATTTTTATGATTGTTAGTTCTTCCTGTTGGATGTACCCTGTAATTATTATGTAATACCCTTCTTCATCTCTTGTTATTGTCTTTAATTTNGTTGCGTCTGACCGTAATCCTGAGCTCTCGAACTCTTCTTTCATGTTCCTGGATCAGTTTGTCTCTTTTTTTGTCAGCTTCTTGTTTTTCTGTAATGGTGTCTCTTAAATCACTTATTCTCCTTTCTGCCTCTTCAGTCCGTGCATTGGAGGCCTCTAATTTATTATGTATCTCATTCATTGCATTTTTTAATTCTTCATGCTTATTTTTATTTTCCATTCTGTCTGTAGCCATAGTTTTTTTGATATCCTCTATGTTTTTTTCAAGCCCAATATCAATTTTACCATTATTATTCTAAAATCTTGTTCAGTTATGCTGCTGATATCTGTTTTGAGCAGTTCATTAGCTGTCAATTCTTCTTGGGGTTTCTTTGGTGGAGAGCTCTTTCATTTCATCATTTTAGTTATCTTTCTGGCTCTTGTTAATTTTAAAGACTTGTTATGCTCTCTGCACCTGTGAGCGTTGCTATATCCAAGAAGACTCTTTCACTTTCCAGGGCCTGTCCTTTCAGAGAGTGTTTTTTGAATGGTATCTCTTGGTCTCTCTTGCTGAGACCTTGGTTATTTTATTTTCCTACTCATAGTGATATTTAGGACTCTCTACCTTGAATACTCTGGCTTGTTTCTTGAGGTAGCTCTGGAGAAGAAAACAGACAGACAAACACACAGGGAGCACGAGCGCAGAAACACATGGAGAAATCCAACTAACATGCAAACCGAGAGGGAAAACGAAAAAGTTAAGAGAAAAGATGGAGGAGGGAGGGCGAATAATAAAGAATAAAAAATACATAAAAGGATCAAAAGGAAGAAAAGAACAGGTAAAAAGATGAAAACCAATGGACAAAGAACGGTTTAAAGCATATAACCAGATTTACCTGCTACAGTTGAGTAGCCAGGTGTATGCAGTGCTTGTTGAAGAGCATAGAGAAAGAGAGAGAAGACAGGGCAGGGATGAGGCAAAATTGGAAATAGAATGAACAGGCAGAAGGGATAAGAAGCTTTTTTCAAAGAGCTAAAGGGTGGAATATGGTTGTAGAGGTAAGAGAAGGACGTTGGTGTTATCCAGAGAAATTATATAGTCTAATTACTCCTGAGAGACAGAGATGAAAAGGTCAGTAGGTGTAGAATTTACATCTACAGAATGGACTAAATGTGACTGTTTAAGCAAGCCAGTGAGCAGAGTTAATCTGGTCAGTGTTCTGGGAAAACGGGAAAAGACAAACAAACAAAAAAGAAAACATACACACACACACACACACACACACACACACAAAGGGAGGAGGGCAGCTCTCTAGCAGGGATGGGCATGGTGTGATCCACTTTGTCAGGCAGGTGTTCTGCCTTAGTGGTTGTGGGGAGGAAGGTGGCGGTGCACCAGTCCCTTCTTGAACCAAGCTCTGCACCTCGCTTTTTTGGGTGTGTAAACTTCCCATATCTGGTGGGTTGCCCTCTTTAACCCAGGCCAGGCTAATTTGCAAGTGCAGTCCATGCACCAGACTGAAATTGTGGTAGACACAACCTCTCAGGGCAATTCCAAGCCTCTTGCATAGCCCTGGGGGTGGAGCCAGAAGCCACTGCTCTCATTCCTCCAGGTCCCGTTGGCGAGCATGGGCGGGGGTTTGCCTGCAGGGCGCATCTGGCTTAGAAGGCTTTCTCAGTGGACTGAGTCCTTTCTCTCCCAATCTCTTGGGTTCTGTAAGGTTTCCTATGGCTTCAGATCTTTTCCGTGTGAAATATGGGGGTGAGTGCAATGCACAGAACTCTCTACTTCTCTGCCATCTTGCCCCTCCTCTGTTCATGGAGATTTTTATCTGTAGTTTTTCTTTAACTGTGATGACTGTGTCTAATACTGATATTAGGTAATAATGGTCTCATAAAATGTGTTTAGGATATATTCCTTCTGCTCTGATTTTATGGAACAGATTGTAATATATTAGTATAATTTTTCTTCAAAAGTTTGTTGGATTCATTAGTGAACCTAGACCCATTTGGGTCTGGTAATTTCTATTTTGGAAGATTATTAATTATTGATTCATTTTCTTTAATAGTTACAGACACAGTCTATTCAGAATATGTACTTCTGATTGTGTCTTTCAAGGAATTGGCCCATTCATTTAAATTATGAATTTTTGACCATAAAGTTATATATATTATTAATTTATTATCATTTTAATGTTTATAGGATCTCTAGTGATATCTTCTTTTTCACTTCTGGGTAATAGCAATTTTTGTCTTCGTTGTCTTCTTAGTCTGTCTTGATTTTTCACAAGTTTTTAACTGATTTATTTTTATTGTTTTCCTGTCTTCAATTTCATTAATTTCCTCAATTTCTATTTCTCTACTTACTTTGGATTTAATTTGTTTTTTTTTCTTCCTTTCTTAAGATAGAAGCTTGTATTACTGATTTTAGGTCATTCTTCTTTTCTAAAATATGTACTCAATGGTATAAATTGCTCTTTAAGCACTACTTTCACTGCATCCATATATTTTGATAAATTATGTTTTCATTTTCATTTAGTTCAAAATATTTAAAAATTTCTCCTGAAATTTATTTGACCCACATGTTATTTTAAAATGTATTGTTTAGTCTCTATGTATTTGAGGATTTTATAGCTATCTTTATGTTATTGATTTCTAGTTTAATTCAGTTATGGTCAGAAAGTATGTTTTCTATAATTTGTATTCATTTAAATTTGGTAAAGCATGTTTTATGGTCCATATAAATGTGAATTAGTTCTAGTTGATCGATGCTGTTATTCAGTTCAACTATATTCTTAAGCAATTTTATGCCTACTAGGTCTTTCATTACTGATAGAGGAGTATTGAAATCTTTACTATGTGTATATTTCTCCTTGAAGATCTGTCAAGTGTTTTGTCATCTATTTTAACACTCTGTTGTTTGTTTCATACATTAAGGAAGGGTTTTTATGTTTTGTAGAAGTGACCTCTTTATGAGTAGGTAAAGTTCCTATTTATATTGTAATTTTCTCTGCTATGAAATGAGCTAAGTCTGAAATTAATATAGCTACCTTAGCTTTCTTTTGATTAGTATTAACATGGTATATCATTCTTTATCCCTTTTATTTTATCTATCTGTGGTTTTATATTCAAAGTAGGTTACTGGAAGACAACATATAGTTGGGTCTTGTTTTTTTCTTTTTATCGTTTTAAATTCTCTGATGGTCTCTTTCAATTGGTGTATTTAGAACATTCACATTTCAAGTGATATTATTGGATTAATGTTTACTATATTTGTAAGTCTCTTCTGTTTGTTGATGTTACTTTTAAGTTTTTGTCTTCCACTTCTTTTCTTCCTTCTCTGTTTTTTTATGGAAAATTTAATATGGTTCTATTTTATTTCTTATCAATTACTGTTTTCTTAAGTAGGTGCCATACAATTTGCAACATATATTTATAACAATTGAGGTTCAATTTCAAAGAATACTATACCACTTATGGGAAGTATAAAAGCCTTATAATAGAGTATCCTCAATTCCTCCCTTCTATGTCTTGCAATTTTGTTGTCATTCATCTCACTTATCTATAAGCTATATTAATCCAATACATTTGTTGTTATTATTACCTTGAACAAATTGTCATCAGTTGATTAGTAAAATAAAATATTTTTTTTACTTTCATTATTCCTTCTCTAACATTCTTTATGTAAACCTCAATTTCAGACCTATATTATTTTCCTTCTTTTCCAATAACTTCTTCTACCATTTCTTTCAAAGCAGGTCTACTGGTAACACATTGCTTTACATTTCATTTGTACAAGTCTTTATTTCTTTACTTTTGAAGAAGAATCTTACTAAATACAGAATTAGAGGTTGGTGGTTTTTTCTTTAAAAACTTTAAATATTTTGCTTTATTCTTCTTTTGAATGCATGGCTTCCGAAGGATATCCAATGTAGTTATCACCCTTGTTCTTTTATTTTTATTTTTTTTTATTTTTTTTAATGTTTTATTTATTTCTAGGAGAGTGAGAGAGACAGTGTGAACAGGGGAGGGTCAGAGAGAGAGGGAGTGACAGACTCTGAAACAGGCTCCAGGCTCTGAGCTGGCAGTCAGCACAGAGCCCGACGCGGGGCTCGAACCCACGAACTGCGAGATCATGACCCGAGAGAAAGTCGGACGCTTAACCGACTAAGCCACCCAGGCGCCCCCCCTTGTTCTTTTATATGTAAGGTATGCTCCCTTTCCCACCGGTGGCTTCTCTCAAGGTTTTCTCTTTGTTTTTGTTTTCTTGTAGTTGAATGTGATATGCGATCAGTGCAATTTTGTTGGTATTTTTCCTGTTGTGTTCTCTGAGCTTCTTCGATCTGTGATTTTGTGTTTGCCATTAAGTTTGGACTATTCTCAGCCATTACTATCTTAAATATTCCTTCTGTTTGTTTCTCTCTCTTTTTACTTTCTGGTTTTCCTGAGTGAGTATGTTACCTCTTTGTAATTTTCCCTGAGTTCTTGACATTCTGTTTAATTTCTGTAATTATTTTTTCTCTTTGTTTTTAGATTGGAAATTTTGTATTGACTTGTCTTTAGATCACTGAATTTTTTTCTTGGCTATGTCCAGTCTACTAATGAGTCCCTTTAAGGTATTCTTTTTGTAAAATTGAAGTATAATTAACATGCAATGTTATATTAATCTAAGGTGTACAACATACTGATTTAACAATTCTATACATTACCCAGTGTTCAATAAGCATAGTCGCCATTGAATATCATTACAACATTATTCTACATTCCCTATGCTGTACTTTTAATCTCTGTGACTTATTCATTTTATTACTGGAAGTTTGTATCTCTTAATCTTTATTTATTTCACTTATATTTCACCCATCTCTCCTCTGGTAACAACCAGTTTGTTCTCTGTACTTAAAAGTCCATTTTGTTTTGTTTTGTTTTAGGTTCCACATATAAGTGAATTCATACAGCATTTTTCTTTGTCTGTCTGACTTACTTCACTTAGCATAATATTGTGTACATCTATTCATAATGTCAAGAATAGCAAGAAAAGTATTCCTCATTTCTATTGTTGTGCTTTGATTTCTAGAATTTCAATTTTATGCTTTATTAGAGTTTTTACCTCTTCTTAATTATCCATTTCTTTTGTGTATTGTCTACTTTTCTCTTTAAAGCCCTTACCACAATCATAATTACTTTAAATTACCCTTCTTATAATTCTATAGTTTTTATCATATCTGGGTCTTATTCTGATGCTTGCTTTTTCCTTTCAGACTCTGGTTTGGTTTTACTTTTTGGACATTTAGCTTGCTTTGTAACATTCTTGTTAAAAGCTGGATATTATATATCAAGTAAAAGAAAATGAGGCAAATAAGCTTGTATTATGAGATTCTATATTTATCTTTGTAGAGTAAGGCTATGTACACTCTACGTAACTGTAGTGTCAGAAGCCAATATTTATTTTAGTGTCCTTGTTTTTGTCTCTCTTGTTGCTTTTTGTGTTTTTCAAAAGGCTCTTTAAAAAATCTGAGCTTGAAGGTCTTTCAGTTGTAATCTCCTATTATTATACATGAAAGCAGTGTAGTAAAGGATAAAGAAGAGAAAATATTCTAGAATTCTGCAAGTAGGTCTCCGTCCCCTAGATCAAATTATAGTGGGAGATTGAGTTGAATACTCCTCTTCCCTCAAGTTTAATAGGCTCTGATAAACCAGTTTTCCTTGAAAGTGGAAAGTTCTTTGTAAAGAACAAAACGCTGTGGGTGTATTTCAAAATGTTTACCTTCCCCCTTTTTCTGCCCAGAAACCAAAGGAGATCTTTCTCTTAATTTCACCTTGAGAGACTGATTTCTTGGACACAAAACTCATGAGGTGTGGTCGCCCTGAGACTGAGAGAAAGCCTTTCATTCTCAAGCTATTTATATTAGTCTGCTCAGTGTGCCATAACAAAATACTACTCTGTATGTGGCTTAAACAATAGAAATTTGTTTCTCATAGTTCTGGGTGGTGGGAAGTCCATTCATTCTCAGTGAGGGCTCTCTTTCTGTCTTGTAGATAAGCACCATTTCACTATGCTACATGGCCTCTTCTTTGTACACACACAGAAAGAGAAAGCTCTGTTCTTGCCTCTTCTTATAATGAAAACAATCCTATTGAATTAGGCACTTGCCTTTATGACCTCATTTAATCTTAATTACTTCCTAAAGACCCTATCTCCAAATACTCTCATATTGGGATTAAGCCTTCAACATATGGATTTGGGGAGACATAATTCAGTCTGCATAACTAGTCCACATGGAAATTGCAGCAATTTATCAATTACAATTTAATTGTTCATACCAGTGCTAACTCTAGGGACAAACTTCTGCTCTTGATTTTCTCTTCCTGGTAAGCTGTGATTCTTAAAATCTGTCTCTTTCTCCAGTTTTCAGGACCTCAATAATGGGTCTGAGTTGTTGAATATATATATGTGTGTATATATATATATAGATATATATATAGAGAGAGAGAGAGAGAGAGAGAGAGAGAGAGAGAGTCTTTTCTATTGTGAAAATGAAAGTGGTGATTTTCAAGCTCCTTACATGTAAGGTCAAGAAACCAAAGGTCTGATTTACTTATTTTAAGGGTATATTTGAAAAAGTATCTGAAAGTTTTTAAATAAAAACACACATTACATTTGGAAGTGGCATTTTCAAAATTGTTTATTGAATAGTTTTGTATGTTTAAGCAACTTATTTTCATAAATTTTAATGAAATTAACACAAATGAACAAATGTGTCCATGGCAAAGTATATTGCTGATGATTCCATGACTGGTTGGAAAGATGGCAGAATGACTGTACTCACTTGCTCACCCTTTTTCATCCCTTCCTTCTTTCTTACCTTCTTTCCTTCCTTCTTTCCTTTTTCCTTCCTTCCTTCTTTCTTTCCTTCCTTCCTTCCTTCCTTCCTTCCTCCACTTTGTACTTCTTAAAGATTTTTGGAGTTCCTTGTATACACAAAAGGACTGTCTCAGAAACAGATTTTTCAGCTTTGGTTTAATTTCTTGTCTCCATCTCCTTGTTGACTTTCTCTATCATTTATTTCTTCATAAATTCAAAAAAAGATGGCCAGTAATAATTTTTTTTACATTGACTCTTTATGACCTTCCAACTTAAGTGATTATCACTTTGATTGATATAATTCAAGCCAGCAAATTATGATTATTCCATAATTCTAATAAATTCATTTTTTGTTGAAAAACATGAAAAATGTCTACATTTTGTGGTGATGATGTGAATGATTATAAGCTTGAGTTCTATACCAAATATCATAACTAAGTTTTTGTTGAGTTGAAACCTTGATTACAGGTTGTTTAGACACATAACATGTTTTGCTATAACATCTAACAATTTGTTATTTAAGCCCCCTTAATTTGGTCAAAATGAGTGAAGGAGTATAAAACAGTTTATTAACTAAAAGTAATTAAAAACTTACTACTGTATGATTAGTAGTCTATTTTGCCTCTGTTAAGTACTAGAAAATTATTCTTCATTTGCATTTTTTTACCTACTTATTTTCCTGTTTAAATTGAAAAGGAATAATTTTTGACACAAGTAAAGTGACATTTTTACAATTCAGCAGGCTGGTAAATATAACAAAGATTTGTTCTGTAAAATTTATTTATTCCTTTATAACTATTTTAATATTTTAAAAGAAGTGGTCTAAATTTCTGGGGTGCATGGGTTGCTCAGTCAGTTAAGCATCCAACTCTTGATTTCTGCTCAGATGGCTCAGGTCATAATGTCGTGGTCCTGAAATTGGGCCCTGTGTCAGGCTCCATGCTGACAATGCGAGGCCTGTTTGGGATTCTCTCCCTCTCTTTTTTCTCCTACCCCGCTTTCATGCTCTCTCTTTATCTCAAAATAAATAATAAAAAAAAGTGGTCTAAATTTCTGTACAATCTAGCTTGGCAGAAAAATTATTTTGCCACCTTTTTATTAGCATATTTTATTACATTTCTATGTTTTTCTAGCCCGTGTGTCATGAAATTTTGAAAAATAAAAAGCCATGTTTAAAATTTAGATATTAAATTACAATCTCTTTAGATTTATCCACCAATTAAATTATAAGTAATAATTTTTATATGTTTATTTATTCATTTTGAGAGAGAGCATGCACACATGACAGCATGAGCAGTGAAGGGGGAGGGACAGAGAGAAGGAAAGAGAGAATCCCAAGCAGTCTCCCCACTACCAGTGCAAAGCCTGATACAGGACTCGATCTCATGATTCGTGAGATCATGACCTGAGTTGAAATCAAGAGTTGGATGCTCAACAGAGTGAGCCACATAGTCGTCCCAGTAATAAATATTTTTATACTTAAAGTGATTTTCCACAACTGCTTATTGAATAATTTTCTATGTATAAGTAATGCATGCCTTCTATGAGTTTTAGCATAATTAGCATGGAACTTACAAAGTCACTATAAATGTGTATTTATCTACATATGAAACGTCTTTACAAGGACATCTCAATACATTATTTTAATGTTTGTTATCAAGAACATTTTTAACTACTTTATATTATATATAAAATTAGAATGTGTATAAGAAGGGTGTCTGGGTGTCTCAGTCGGTTAAACATCCAACTCTTGATTTAGACTCAGGTCATGATCCCATAGTTCATGAGTTTGAGCCCTGTGTCCACTCCACACAATGTGGAGCCTGCTCGGTATTCTTTCTCTCTCACTTCCTCTCTGCCCCCTTTCCACTCTCTCTTTCAACATAAATAAACTTAAAAAAAAAATTGAATGTATATAAGAAAGAATCTAATAATAGTGCAAATATCCATTGGTGAATGGATAAAGAAGATATATGTACACACACACACATACACACACATTCACACACACACATTCTGGAATATTAGTCAGTAATCAAAAGGAATGAAATCTTGCCATTTGAAATTGTGTGAATGGAGCTAGAATGTATTATGGGAAGCAAAATAAGTGTCCGTAAGAGAAAGAAAAATACTATATGATTTCATCCATATGTGAAATTTAAGAAACAGATGAACATAAGGGAAGAAAAAAAGAAAACCATAAAAGATTCAACTATAGAGAATAAACTTAGGATTGATGGAGGAAAGAGGAAAGGTGGGCAGGAATGGGCTAAATGGGTGATGGATAGTAAAGAGGGCACTTATGTTGAACACTGTGTGTTATATGTAAGTGTTGAAACACTAAATTCTACTCCTGAAACCAATATTACACTATATATTAACTAACTGAAATTTAAATAAAAATTTGAAAAAATAAAAGAATCCAATGCTTAGGTTTAGAGGTAATCAATTATTCATATGATAAAATAAATAATAATTTATTTTTTAGGGGCACCAGGGTGGCTCAGTTGGTTAAGTGTCCAACTTCGGCTCAAGTCATGATCTCATGGTTTGTGGGTTCAAGCCCCGCATTGGGCTCTGTGCTGACAGCTCGCTCAGAGCCTGGAGCCTGTGCCTCAGGCTGAGATTCTGTGCCTCCCTCTCTCTCTGACCCTCCCTTGCTCACGCTTTCACTCTCTCTCTCAGAAATAAATAAAAAACATTAAAATAAATTTAAAAAAAAGAATAATTTAATTTTTAGCCAAATATATTAACATTGATCTCTGAACTTTTCAATGGTGAAAACAAGCAATCAAAACCTAAGGCATAAAATACAGATATATGGGACGAGTTGCTGAATTCTAGGTGAACATGGAATATGATAGGAAGACAAATCTCAAGAGATATCTTGGCATTGCCTTAATTGGAGAACTAATTTCTTATGACAGTCAAGTTAAAAAATGGTCTTCTGAGTAATATCCATACTTTTATTTTTATCATATGCTTCTCGTATTTTTATTACTCAAATGTTTTCACATGATTTCATTTTTGGTCAAATATTGAGTGATGGCAGAGACAAACAGATTTTGAGGTTTAAAAGACTAAGGAAGGCTATAAACATTTTCCAGGGTTAAAGCTGAAATAATGTGTCCTTCTGGGAAGATTCTAGATTAAAACATTGCAGAGAAGAAACATCAAGAGTATATACTTTGAACTGTTTAAACATCATATTACTAATTCATTACTGAAACTTAATCATATAAAAAGGAGAAAATAAAAAAGTGATATACTTGAGAAATCAAATATTAACAAGTTATAGTAATTTATAATGAGAATGATAGTGAAATTAGCTAAAATATATCAAATTTTACTGGTTTATATCACAAACAGGCAAATACACTTTTAAATATCTAGTTTAATATCTAGTTTAGACATCAAGATGACTTCTTTGTTAAAAAAGACTCTATAGAGAAGTCACTGAAAATTAGAACTTTTGATGAAAGACATAATAGCTATTATTAATTTGTAAAAATGGCAGTACATTATAGAGGTATCATTTTCTTTCTTTTAATTAAGGATGATTTAAACTTTGATTCCTCCAGAAAACTAGTAAATACACACTGTCCAAATTGGCACGCCTGGGGCGCCTGGGTGGCTCAGTCAGTTAAGCCTCCGACTTCAGGTCAGGTCATGATCTCACATTCATGGGTTCCAGCCCCACATCGAGCCCTGTGCTGACATCTAGCTCAGAGCCTGGAGCCTGCTTCAGATTCTGTCTCCCTCTCTCTCTGCCCCTCCCCTGCTCACGCATGCTCTCTCTCTTTCTCTCTCAGAAATAAATTTTTTAAAAAACCATTTTATAAAATCCCACAAATTGGCATGCAAAAAGAAATCCAAAATATAATGTATTTACTTCCTTCCATATCCGCCCACCTCACTTGTCTAAGCCTCTGCTAACTAGAACTTCCTAATGTGTCTCTGCATTTACACCCTGACTCTTATCTAAATTTTAAGCCATTTTTTAAAATGTGCAAATGGCTAAGTTTAGAGGAAAAGACTGACTCTTACACTTTGTCAGTCAAGCCATTCACTATTGGTCCTTTTCCTTCTTAATTATCATCCCAAATCATTAGCTCTCCTTTTTTGGTAAGTCTTCTGTATAAACAACAAAAATATAATCAACTGATAACTTTTTGTTGAACAAATATAAACCTTAGATACAGAAATAAACTAGAGGCACTGAAGATATAGGGGAGAGATTGTTTTATGACCAGTCTCATTATCTCTATTCTTTACTTTTTTAATTCTCAAGTTAGTTAACATACAGTGTAGTCTTAGCTTCAGGAGTAGAACCTAGGATTCATCTCTTGCATGTGACATCTAGTGCGCATCCCAAAGAATGTCCTCTTTAGTGCCTGTCACCCATTTAACCCACCCAAATATCCCCTTTTAACAAGGAAAAATAGTATTATTTTTTCTTCTAAAACTAAGCCACCTAGAAATATTAGTTTTAATCATTAAAAGATAGGTAATATTAATATATAATATGTTGATTTGAGGAATTATATATGTAGTACTCTTTACTGGCATTACATTTCTTTATATCTAACACATTTATTTAAATAATAAAATTGTTTCCAAATGGCTGTGTAGGAAGTCTACATAAAGAATTGACAGATTTTTAGGACAATTATAATTGCTTATGATTCAAGAAGTTTAGTAAACCATAATACTTCAAATGACAATTATAATTTTTATTATAAAAGAAAGTTGGCAACTTTGTTTTCTTCACAGCCACAATAGATTTTTTGTTGTTTTTTTGTTTTTTTGTTTTTTTTAGTCTTCCCAAGGGTATACACACCTGTTCTCTTGCTGACAACTCTAATTTTTAAGACTGCAAGTTTGAGAACCTGGGCTTTTATAAACACATAAAGATAAATGCCATCCCATGAAACTCTTAAAAAGCTCTTTTATAATTGTTTAAACTGTGGTTATGTATGTGTGTGCATGTGTAAGAGAAAAAGAGAGAGATAAAGAGATGGAGAGAGAAAGAGAAAAAAGTAAGAAAAACAAGGTGTCATCAAGCTGTGTTGGGATTTTTGGAAGGAAAATAGATAAAAATAGAAATGGTGGTGTCATCACATATGTGAGGTTCCAAGTCTAGTGGTATACCTCAATTCCTTGGTTATGAACCGTTGGGCTCCAAAACTCTTGAGATATTGAGCATGGGTGTTAGCCATTTATTACAATTGAATAACATTGGATTAGATTGATAAAATTTCTCATATTTATGTTTATTAGTTCCATATTACAGTAAGCCTTAGAGATATAGATATTGACAGGATTTGTTTAGACCCCATCGGTCCCAAAGTTCCAACTCTTGGTTTCAGCTCAGGTTGTAATCTCATGGTTCATGAGATTGAGCTTAGCATCAGGCTCTGCCCATCAACACAGAGACTGCTTGGAATTCTCTCCCTCTCTCTCTGTCTTTCCCTCCCTTCATGCTTTCTCCTCTCCCTCTCTCTATCTCTCAACATAAACAAACAAACAAACAAAAATAACCACTAAAATAAAGAATTAGACGGGAATCTGGGTGGCTCAATTGGTTACGTGTCAAACTTCTGCTCAGGTCATGATCTCATGGTTCGTGGGTTTGAGGCTCCTGTCGGGCTCTGTGCTGACAGCTCCGAGCCTGAAGCCTACTTTAGATTCTATGTCTCCCTCTCTCTCTGCTGCTCCCTCACTCTCACTCTCTTCTTCTCCTTCAAAAAATAAAGAAACGTTAAAAAAAATTAGAAAAAAATTATTATATTAATCTATTTTAGGAACTCTGTTCTTCAGTTAGACCTCTTCTTCCTAATACTATACTCTCTCATGAATTAACTTTTTCCTTCCTTTCCATTTTACTCCTTCAACTTCTTCCTTTATGACAAGATATTCATTTACAGCCTACTATAAGACATATACTGTATTAGGGGAGGCTGGGTGGCTCAGTCGGTTAAGCATCTGACTTCAGCTCAGATCATCTCACAGTTTGTGAGTTTGAGCCCTGCATCAGGCTCTGTGCTGAAAGCTCAGAGCCTGGAGCCTGCTTCAGATTCTGTCTCCCTGACCCTGTCTTTCCCCTGCTTGCACTTTCTCTCTCTGTCTCTCTCTCTCTCTCTGTCTCTCTCTCAAAAATGTGTAAAAAAATTTTTAGGCATTAAAAAAGAGACACATACTGTATTAAAATCTGAGAGTAGAGAACAGAAAACACAATCTGAGCCTTTCAGGGGCTCCTATTCAAACTATCAATGGAGATCAAGATTGATAAATTAATCCCAGGCTAAGATGGTTATTTTTTTAATTTTTTAAATGTTTTTTTATTTATTTCTGAGAGAGAGAGGGAGACAGCGTGAGCAGGGGAGGGTTAGAGAGAGGGAAACACAGAATCTGAAACAAGCTCCAGACTCTGAGCTGGCTGTCAGCACAGAGCCCGACATGGGGCTCAAATCCATGAACCGTGAGATCATGCCCTGAGCCGAAGTCAGACGCTTAACCAACTGAGCCACCCAGGTGCCCCTAAGATGGTTATTTTTACATGTCAAATTGGGTGGATCACAGGATGCCCAGATATTTAGCTAAACATTTTTTTTGAGTGTGACTGTGAGGGTGTTTCTGGATGAAAGTGGAATTTGAATTGGTGGACTCAGTAGAAGAAGTTTGCCCTATCCAAAGGGGATGGGCATCACCCAATCGGCAGAAGGACTGAGTAGAATAAGGGGCAGAGGAAGAAGAATTTGATTTTTCCTGCCTAACTATTTGAGCTGGGATGTTGATGTTCTGCCATCAGTGTTCCTGGTTCTCAAGCCTTCAGACTTACTGAATTATACCACCAACTTTCCTGGGTTGCCAGCTTAAAGAAAGTAGATTGTGAGAGTTCTCATTTTCCAGAATTGCATGAGCCAATTCCCTATAATGAATATCTTCATCACATCACAAGTTATATATCTATATATCTATATCTATGTCATGTATCTATCTATCATCTATCTATCTATCTATCTATATCTACCTATATCTATCTATATCTATCTAGCTAGATATCTATAGCTATCTAGCTATATCTATATCTATCTATCTATCTATCTATCTATCTATCTATCTATCTATCTATCATCTATCTCATCTAGATAGCTAGATAGCTATCTATCTATATCATCTATATCTATCATCTTTCCTATTGGTTGTGCTTCTCTGGACAAACTTGCCTAATAAGCTAATGTTCAAAAATTATTGAACTAAGCACATGACCAATTATAGCATACCTTGTAAATTTTTGTAGTTTTGGTTATACTTAAAAGACCATGTGTAATGATGAGGAACCAATTTATGGCCTATGTATAAAAGGTATCTCATGAGAAGAGCCTGTGTCATCCAGACTAGAGATAGGGAGAAATGTGTGTATTTATTGCAAAAAATGATTCCAGCTCTCTTTCCTAACCATCTAGTCCCTCTGATTTCTGAGTAATAAGATTTGATTCATAATAGAAGGTCAGTGATTATTAATGTGACAAAACTCAAAACTTTAGCAAGTAGTATGAGTCAAACATTGTTCTCTACTGAAAACACTTTCCAACATGAAAATTGTCTATCAAAAATAATCAATATACTTGGCATTTTAGGAGAAATGTCGGGAATTTCTTTACCTCAATCCTTAAAAACTTTACCTATGGCTTAGGTCAGTTTCCCAAAAGAGTTGGAGAGATATTTGTGTTCAAGTTATTTATTGGGGGAGTGCTCTCAAGAAAAGAAAAGTTGGATAGATCAGGAGAAAAAATCCAACAAGCATGTGTTTGCACCCACACACCAGCTTCAATCTGATCCCATGAGGTAACACTGGATCAGGAATTGCACAATAGAGCTGTTTTCTCCTTGAGGTAAGGGGCTGGAATTGTAACCTGTTTTTCCGTCAGTCTTTGGTCTTGATCACTCCAGTATGGGAAGGGGCAGAGCATACTCTTCTGTTAGGCAGATCCTCTCTGAAGGAAGGCATTGACCTGGAGAAGAAACAACTATGAGCCATTATCAGGCAATATTCACAGCATATGGAGGAGGAAAGCATCTGCTGATAAGAAGATATAAAGAAGATCTGGGCAAAGTAACAATGGCATCCACCAAGTTACTTTTTCAAACTGATGAATATTTCTTTGAGATCACATTTTCCCAACATCCCAAGTTGATTTTATTGCAAGCAAACAAGAGTTTCAAGTGGGACTCAATATAGGAAGAGAACCAGAAGGGAGAAGAGGACATTGGGAGATAGGGGCTTCAACATAGGAACTGAACTTAGAGCAATAGCAAATCAAAGACTGCTTATTTCTAACTTCCACTTTAAGTCCTTTCGAGAATGAAAATTTTAAATGTACATGAATCACGTTGACTCCATAACTCTTTACTAACTGGCTGAGAAAATTCAGCGTGTGGATTTTGAACATACTTACTACTTCCAAAAATGAATACTAATAGATTTCTTCTCAAGTATAATTTGTAAAGAACTATGAAAATGTAAAAATGTACATAGATATACTAGAGTTTGATAGAAAGGTTGCACATTAAGCTCAATGACACTCTTACACATAGCAAATAACAAAATATATTTTTATAAATATTTGTTAAAATGTGTATTTATATATATTTGAGTAGACAAGTTCATGCTTCCTTCATAAATAATGATTCCTTGTTTCCATTCTTCCTCCCTCCCTTCCTTTTTTTTCCTTCCCCTTTCTTTCTTCCTTTCAATTTTTATTACAGATTCTTTTCAATAGTCATATTCAACCATAATCATTCCACAATTTTTGAGCATATTCTATATGCAATGCCTTATGTTAAAGGCTGAAGGTACAGGTATTTGGGACAACTCCATGACTAAGGGAATTTAAACATCTAACCAAGGAAAGAAACGTGTGTACAATATATCTTACTATCAGGTAGGTATATGTGAAATAAAATGTAGTCACAAAGTAAAAAATAATACTAGGCTAGAGGAGTTGGTAAAAATTTGGTAGATGAGATAATATTTAAGCTAACCTTGAATAATAAGTTAGGCTTTTCCAGATAAAGATGTAGATGAATATCTTATAGTCAATAGTCAATTGTGCTTGGAACATATTCAGTTAACTATTTAAATTCTGTTTTCCATTTCCATAGAAAATGAACATACCCGTTTATTTTCTTTTCCTTTAGTTTTCTCATCACCATTAACATATATGATTGTGAATGTTAATGTTCACTTGGATTTCGAGAAGATAAATCAAGATACATAAGATGAACAAAATAAAAATAAACAACATTAAAGTAAATCACCTAAAAATTGAATTTTAATCATAAATATTCCCATAGTCCAGTGTAAAAGGGGGAAAGTGGTTAAAACCTTCCTATAAGATCTTACCATGTTGTCTTCAACTTTAAAAGTTTGCTTTTCATTTTGTGGCTTGCTCTTCTTCCTCCTCCTCTGAGAGAATATATTCTCCAATCTTCCTTCTTCCTCTAATTCCTTTTAGCTATTATCATAGATTTGATCACTCTATCTGGACAAGGAAGACACAGAATTTAGTATTCTTCAACATTACATATCCAAAATTCCTTGGAACAGAACAGTGGAAGATGGGCTTTGGCATTCCAAGCAAGGTTACCCTGGGATCTCTCTACCACAATGAAAAAAGGACATATCATTTTTCTGGCTTTTTGCACTATGTGCATAACTCTTCATACATTCGACATATACCATTCTGAGTATCACTGCTAATTTTCAGACACATACAGTTTATACACATGTTATTTTTTTAAAAAGTTTTCAGGGCACATGGATGGCTCAGTTGGTTACACATCCAAATCTTGGTTTCAGCTCAGGTTATGATCTCACAGTTCATGGGTTCAAGCCCCATTTCAGGCTCTGAGCTGACAGCTTGGGATTCTCTCTCTTTCCCTCCCTTGCTCACTCGCTCTCTCTCGCTCTCAAAAATGAATGAATAAACTTGAAGAAACATTTCCATGAATGTATAATCTTCAGAGATTACAAAGCTCAAAATTGGAATAATGAATATTTTTTTAGAATAGCTTTAGCTACCCTTTCCTTGCTTCTAGACAAGAGCATGAACCATTTGGCTGCATGAGAAACAAGACCCAAAACTTTGCTTTGTCATCTGATTAAAACATATTCTCCTGGTGACCATGTTTAGGTTCACAGAGTACTTGTAGAAGTAAAGGAAGTTCAGATGTTGTTCCTTAAGGACAAGCCAGCCTACCTTCTTTGTCAGGTTACGTCATATCTTCCCTCTTCCAGGCACCCTCCTTCTCCCCTAGCTTGGAAGCCAAAAGGATTTGTAGTTTCACTGTCCAGATTCAAAATCCAGGGAGAAGAAAGTGCATGTGTGAAATGTTAGGGTTTTAGATTTTACATTAATTGAATACATTTCATTGTAACTGGGGTTTTGTTTTTTTTTTTTTTTTTTGGACTTTTCTAAATAGTTTCCAAATAAATACTTTTTGGTAATGAGCCCTGGAATAGCATTTTATCAGTATATCTATTGCACGCTGTGAGAGTGCCACTTTCATAGACCTCAGTATAAATAGTGCCTCTTGAAGTTTCTGTATTATATTTATGTAATCACTTATTTAAAAATATTCAGGTAGTTAAAATGTATGTATAAACATATAAATATGTACCACTGGCAAAATTCCTGGGGATATTTGCTTGACATTAACCATTAATAATCTTCAAGATTTTATTTCAGTTTTTGCTGTTTAATTTGTGTTATGAAACTCCAAATATTTTATAAAAGCATTGAACACGACCCTTATTTTAGCAGTTTTCAATATTTAAAAAATAACTGGCATAATATGTTAAAGCTAAATATCTGCTTTAAAATCTCGTTTGTTTGCTGCCAAAAATAATAGCAGATATGAAATGCGTTGGAGTTGTACTGGAAAAGATCAAGATATTCAGTGCAAACAATAATTAAGGGCAGGTCATTGCACAAAATTGTGTAATATTGAAATTTTAAAATTGCATATTAGGGCATGAGATACTTGGCAGAAACTGTGTTCTATTAATTTTCATTTAGATCAATTTTCATTTAGATCAGGCAACAGTCAATGGATTTTTCTGGTGTATTTCCCCATTTGGCAAATCCAGAGTTTACTTTTTTAATCTCCAGTGTGGCTTTTATTTTTAACCTTCCTTTGAGTCTTATGGTAGCTCATGGGTAGAGAGAGGGCTTATATTTAGGTAGTCAAGCACACACAGAACTTGCAGTAGACATGAGTAGTACATAAGAAGATAGGCCAAGGAAAAACACTTTTTTCTGAGAATAAGAATGGAGGAAGTAGATAGGGAAGAAATATTATAGACCTAAAGGAATTGGGACATGTTAAAAAGAGTCAAAGCATTGACCAAACATGGGAGCATAGGATATGTGGGGAAAAAGCATCAAGTGAATGAAATTCGTTTCTAAGGTAGGAGCTAAATACAGAGCTAAATAAGAAATAATATGAAAGAATCAGTATATAAGTATGAAGTTAATTGTAGAAGAGTTTTGATTTAGACTTCAGCCCTTGAGTCGTTATTTATAGTCACTTCAAATGTGAAAGTGAGAGAATGAGCACAAATTTTAAAGTATCTAAGAATCACCCACAGCTAATATCATCCTCAATGGGGAAAAACTGAGAGCTTTTCCCACACCACTGTTATTTTACATAGTGCTGGAAGTCCTAGCCACAGCAATGAGACAACACAAAGAAATAAATGGCATTCAAATGAAACAGGAAAATGTCAAACTGTCATATTTGTAGATGACATGATTATATAGAAAACCTAAAAGACTCCACAAAAAAATTGCTAGAACTGACACAGGAATTCGGTAAAGTAGCAAGATACAAACTCAACATACAGAAATCTGTTGCATATATATATACACCAATAATGAAGCAGCAGAAAAAGAAATCAAGGAATCAATTCCATTTGCAATTGCATCAAAAACCATGATACCCAGGAATAAACCGAAACACAAAGATGAAAGACTTGTACTCTTAAAACTATAAAACACTGATGAAAGAAATTGAGGATGACAGAAAGAAATCGAAAACATTCCATAGTCATGGATTGGAGGAATAAATATTGTTAAAATGTCTATATTACCCAAAGCAATCTACACATTTAGTGCAATCCTTATCAAAATATCAACATCATTTTTCACAGAGCTAGAACAAGCAATCTTAAAATTAGTATGGAACCACGAAAAACCCTGAATAGCCAAAGTAATCTTGAAAAAGAAAGAGCAAAGCTGGAGATATCACAATTCCAGACTTCAAGTTATTACAAAACTGTTGTGATCAAGATAGTATGGTACTGACACAAAAATAGACAGATCGATGAAACAGAATAGAAAACCCATAAAAGAACACACAACTATATAGTCAACTAATCTTCAACAAAGCAGAAAAGAATATCCAAAGGAAAAAAAGACAGTCTCTTCAACAGATGGCATTGGGAAAACTGGACAGTAATGTTTAAAAGAATGAAGCTGGGCCACTTACACCATACACAAAAATCAGATGAATACTGGTGGGTGACTGAATAGTTGTCACAATTGCAGCAGTTGTGGGTATGTGTCTTCTTCATAGGAAGAGAGCAGCACAACTTTCACACTTGATTTGTGCTGCTGATCTGCATTCTTGTCTATATTAATTACTAATGGTAATGTTGATTAAACATGGTTTTTACATGAAAAAGATAAAACATTCTTTTACATTAAACTGAGGGTATATTGATTATCTAGGCATCCATTAGTACATCCTGGTGGTACATGATAATGATGACATTTTGCTAAAGGTACATGGTGAGCAGAAAGTGTCAAGTTCTATTAATGCCTTAGAAAGCATGTATTCCAATGAGTGAGAAACAAATCCCACCGAGATCTGGTAAGGACTTCAGAATCCAAAGATCTCAGTTATTTGGAGAATTGACCTGCTGAGGCAGGATGATGGAACACTACGATTCATTGACAGGACACTTATTTTGGTGAACAAAGTTTTATTGGAACACAGCTCGGCCATCTATTAACATATTGTCTATAGCTATTTTCAAGCCAGAACAGCAGAGTTTAATAGCTCTGTCAGAGAACATGTAGCCTACAGTCGTAAAATATTTACCATGTGTTATTTTAAGAAAAAACTTTCTGGACTCTGCTATATGATAGAGGACAATTAGTAGTACCTGATGTTCCCTACCTCTTTTAAAAATCCAAAGCATTTAGAGGACCTCTTTGAAAATTAGAGACAGCATCCAACATTTTCTGACACATGATCCATTTGTCAGGAGACCTAAAAAGTTCCAAGTTGTAGAAGGAGCTCAAAGCAAGAGTGGGCCCCACAGCAGTTTCAGGCTGTGGGACTCTCTTGTCATTTGGCAGAGAATACAAAGATAAATCTAGAAATTTTACTTTGACGAATAATTGTGCCTTATGGCATCTCTGATTAGCCTTGTTAGAAAAACTAGAAGACAGAACCACATAGAGTTCTAGAACAATTGAAACTATTAGCTCATTCAAAGCCAGCGGCTGCCAAGTTACTGGAACCAGTAAAGACTGAAATATGACTTTGATAAATGAAGGGAATATGGAGTTAGAAGTATCCATCATGACCTGGATGTTATCTGATCTAATGATTCACAAGATTAACTAGGCATAGTGACATCCATAATACGATCTAAAAGGAATAGTGGTATCAGGCCTATGTCTATCCAGAATACCACGTTTCCTCTGATATGCTTTCAAACGCTGTCCTTAGCCTCATTGCTTCCATGACTCCAGCTGATGAAAAGAATGAGATTCTCTATCTTGGTTCAGAAGTGGTATGATATATGTATATGAGCCAAAAATGGGGTGGTAGGTTGGTGCCAGTCTTCTCATATTTTTATCCTCCATGAACTTGTGGTACAGCTAGCTCATAATTTTCACATGATAATGGCAGAACCACAAAAATAAAAATATTATTGCATAAGAAAATTTCAATTATTGGCTCTTTTCTCATCCACTAATTTAATTGACCAAAAAAGTCACATAAAAAAACGAATACCATGAGGCAAGGAAATATAAACATTACTCATCAAGAGAGTTTTACCCCCTATGGTCTTTGTTGAAAATGATAAGTATTACAGTTTAACATTACACTTCCCTGAGGTGGGGCTACCCGTTGGATAACACAGGAGTCAGGACTTTTTAAAAAATTATGGGAAATGAGATGAGATACACTTAGGGAGATTTGAAAATCTCTGAAACATTACTGGGGATCTAGGATGCCATGTAAACATGGAAGGTCATCTTCATACACTTTATTTATTTTTTTTTAAGAATTTTTTTAATGTTTTTATTTATTTCTAGGAGAGAGAGAGAGACAGCGTGAGCAGGGGAGGGTCAGAGAGAGAGGGAATCACAGACTCTGAAACAGGCTCCAGGCTCTGAGCTGGCAGTCAGCACAGAGCCCGACCAGGGGCTCGAACCCACGAACCACGAGATCATGACCTAAGCGAAAGTCGGACGCTTAACCGACTAAGCCACTCAGGCGCCCCTTTACACTTTAAATACCTAAACAAGCCTTAATCTGTCACCAGTTTGTTACCTTGAGGCTCTGTCAAAGTAGGCAGTCAGTGTCCTAGAAAAATTATAAGCTGCCAAAGTGTTGAAAGTATGACCCAATGCACACACAGAGCCCCTTGATGAAAGGGGAGGGACTTACTGGCTGAAGGCATTTAACAAAATTTCTGTTCTATCATTAGCTGACTTGTAAACTAACTGAACAGATTTCAGCATCAGCACATAGTAAAAGATAGAGACATTGCAGAATATGTCTACAAAAGTCATTAAGTGAAACAGAAACAACCACAATCCCCCAAAATGAAAGGAATCAGAATTTCACAATTGTCCCATTATATCATTTAAAATGCCTACCTTTTGAAAGTTTATGTAAGTAAATTATAGCTAAAACTTTCCTAATCTGGAAAAGGACATAGACATCAAAATCCAAGAAGCACAGAGAACCCCCATTAGATTCAACAAAAACTAACCACCATCAAAGCATATCATAGTCAGATCAAAAAATACACAGACAAGGCAATAATTATGAAAGCAGCAAGGGGGAAAAAAAGTCCATAACCCATAAGAGAAGACAGACCAGGTTCACAGTAGACCTATCTGCAGAAACTTGGCAAACCAGAAAGAAGTGGCAGGATATATTGAACGTGCTGAATCAGAAAAATATGCAGCCAAGAATTCTTAATCCAGAAAGAATGGCATTCAAAACAGAAGGAGAGACAGTTTCCTAGATAAACAAAAATAAAGGAGTTTGTGTCCACTAAATCAGCCATGCAAGAAATTTTAAGGGGGGCTCTTTGAGTGGAGAAAAGATAAAACAGAACAAAACAGACCAAAACCAACAAAGCCTAGAAAGGAGCAGAGAATATCATTAGAAACACCAAGTCTACAGGGAATACAGTGGCACTAAATTCATATCTTTCTAAACTCTCTCTAAATGTAAATGAACTCAGTATTTAATTTCAACTCAGGTCATGATCTCATGGTTCATGGATTCAAGTCTCACTCTGGCTGCGTGCTGACAGCCCAAAGACTGGAGTCGTCTTCGGATTCTATGTCTCCTTCTCTGACCCTTCTATGCTCCCTCTCTCTCTCAAAAATATATAAACATTAAAAAATTAAATTTAAAAAAAACAAGAAAACAAGACCCATCTATATGCTGCTTACAAGAGACTTATTTTAGACTTAAAGACACCTGCAGATTTAAAGTAAGGGGATGGAGAACAATCTATCATGCTAATGGTCAACAAAATAAAGCTAGACTAGTCATACTTATATCAAACAAAATTGATTTTAAAATATAAAAATAAAAAGAGATGAAGCAGGGAATTATATCATGATTAAGGGTCTATATACCAAGAAGACCTAACAATTGTAAATATATATGCTCCCAGCATGGAACACCCAAATATAGAAATAAATTAATCTCAAACACAAAGAAACTCATTGATAATAATAACATGATAGTAGGGGACTTCAACACCCCACTTACAGCAATAGACAGATCATGTAGACAGAAAATCAACAAAAAAACAATGGTTTTTAATGACACATTGGACTGGATGGGCTTAACAGATATACTCAGAACATTTCCTCCTAAAGCAGTGGACATGGAATATTCTCCAGAATAGATCACATACTGACACAAAAATGAGCCCTCAAGTACAAAAATATCGAGTTCATACCATGCATATTTTCAGACCACAATGCTATGAAATTCAAAATCAATCACAAGAAAAAAATTGGGAAGTCCAAGAATACTTGGAGATTAAAGAACAGCCTACTAAAGAATGAATGGATTAGCCAAAAAAATTAAAGAGGAAAATAAAAAGTACATGAAAGCCAGTGAAAATGGTAACACGACAGTCCAAAAAATTCTGGGATGCATCAAAGGCATAAAAGGGAAATATTTAGCAATCCAGACTTTCCTAATGAAGTAAAAAAGTTCTCAAATACACAATCTAACCTTTATACCTAAAAACCTGGAGAAAGAAACAGCAAATAAAAACCAAAACCAGCAGAAGGGAAATAATAATGATTAGAGCAGAAAGCAATAATATTGAAATTAAAAAAAAAAACCCAAAGAGTAGAAGAGATCAATCAACCAGGAGCTGGTTCTTTGAAAGAATTAATAAAATTAATAAAACCCTAGTCAGATTGATCAAAAAGAAAAAGGAAAGGATCCAAATAAATAAAGTCAGGTATGAAAGAGGAGACGTCACAACCAGCACCACAGACACACAAATAAGAGAATTTTATGAAAAATTAAATCCCAAAATCTGGGCTATGTGGAAGAAGTGGACAAATTCCTAGAAACATATAAACCACCAAAACTGACATAGGAAGAAATCGAAAATTTGAATAGGCCCATAGCCAATAAATTGAATCAGTAATCAAATAACTCCCAAAAAACTAGTCCAAGGACAGATGGCTTTCCATAAGAATTCAACTAACATTTAAAGAAGAGTTGACACATTCTTTTTAAGCTGTTCCAAAAATAGCAGTGGAAGAAAATCTTTCAAACTCATTCTATGAGGCCATCGTTCCAAAACTAGACAAAGACCTCACTAAAAAGGAGAGTTACAGACCTATTTCCCAGATGAACCTGGATGCAAAAATTCTCAACAAGATACTAGCAAACTAGATCTGACAATACATTAAAAAAATTATTCACCATGATCAAGTGGGCTTTATTCCTGGGATTCAGGGCTGGTTCAATAGTGGCAAAGAGTAGAAGAGATCAATCGACCAGGAGCTGGTTCTTTGAAAGACCATAGGATCCTCTTAATAAATGCAGAAAAAGCATTTGACAAAATACAGCCTCCTTTATTGATAAAAACTCTCAAGAAAGTAGGGATAGGAGGATCATATGTCAAAAGCATAAAGGCCATATATGAAAGACCCACTGCTAATATCACCCTCAATGGGGAAAAACTAAGAACTTTCCCTCTAAGGTAAGGAACATGAGAGGGATATCCACTCTCACCACTGTTATTCAACATACTATTGGAAGTTCTAGCCTCAACAATCAGACAATACAAAGAAATAAAAGACATCCAAACTGGCAAGCAAGAAGTCCAACTTTCACTCTTTGTGGATGACATGGTAACCTATGTGGAAAACCCAAAAGACTCCACTAAAAAACTACTAGAACTGATCCATGAATTCAGCAAAGTCACAGGATATAAAATCAATGTACAGATATCAGTTGCATTTCTATACACCAATAATGAAGCAACAGAAAGAGAAATCAAGGAATCAATCCCATTTATAAATGCATCAAAAACCACAAAATACCTATGAATAAACCTAACCAAAGTAGTGAAAAATCGGTACACTGAAACTTATAGAAAGCTTATGAAGAAATTGAAGAAGACACACAAAAAATGGAAAAACATTCCATGCTCATGAATTGGAAGAACAAATATTGTTAAAAAGCCTATATTATCCAAAGCAATCTACATATTCAATGCAATCCTTATCAAAGTAACACCAGCATTCTTTACAGAGCTAGAACAAAGAATCCTAAAATTTGTATGAAACCAGAAATGATCTGGAATAGCCAAAGCAATCCTGAAAAGAAAAACAAAGCTGGAGGCATCATAATTCCAGACTTCAAGCTGTATTACAAAGATGTAATCATCAACATAGTATTGTACTGGCACAAAAAAAGGCACTTAAATCGATGGAACAGAATAGGGAACCCATAAATGGGCCCACCAATGTATGTCCAACTAATCTTTGACAAAGAAGAAAAGAATATTCAATGAAATAAAGACAGTCTCTTCAGCAAATAGTGTTGGGAAAGCTGGATAGAGACATGCAGAAGAATGAACCTTTACCATTTTCATATATCATACACAAAAATAAACTCAAAAAGGAAGAGAGACCTAAATGTAAGACAGTAAACCATCAAAATCCAAGAGGAGAAAATAGGCAACAACCTCTCTGACCTCAGCTGCAGCAACTTCTTACATAACATGCCTCTAGAGGCAGGGAAACAGAAGCAAAAATGAACTATTGGGACTTCATCAAGATAATATGCTGCACAGTAAAGGAAACAATCAGCAGATCTAAAAGACAACTGACAGAATGGGAGAAGATATTTGCAAATGACATATCAGATAAAGGGTTAATATCCAAATTCTATAAAGAACTTATTCAACTCAACACCCAAAAAACAATCCAAGAAACAAGAAATGGACAAAACACATGAATAGACACTTTTCCAAAGAAAGCGTCCAGATGGCTAACAGACACATGAAAAAGAAAAAATGCTCAACATCACTCATCATCAGGGAAATACAAGTCAAAACTACAATGAGATACCACTTCACGCCAGTCAGAATGGCTAAAATTAACAATTCAAGCAACGACAGAGGTTGGCTAGGATGTGGAAAAAAAGGAACACTTTTGCACTGCTGGTGAGAATGCAAACTGGAGAGGTCGCTCTGGAGAACAGTGTGGAGGTTCCTAAGAAAATAAAAACTAGAACTTCCCTACAACCCAGGAATTGTACTACTAGGTATTTATCCAAAGGCTATAAAAATGCTGATTCTAAGGGAGACATGCACACCAATATTTATAGCAACACTACTGACAATAGCCAAAGTGTAGAAAGATCCATATGTCCATTAACTGATAAATGGATAAAGAAGAGGTGGTATTTACATACAATGGAATATTACTCTGCGATAAAAAAAATGAAATCTTGCCATCTGTAACAATGTGGATGGAACTATAGTGTGTTATGCTAAGTGAAATCAGTCAGTCAGGAAAAGACAAATATCACATGATTTCACTCACATATAGAATTTGAGAAACAAAACAGATGAACATAGGGGAAGGGAAGCAAAAATAAGATAAAAACAAAGAGGGAGGCAAACCATAAGAGACTCTTACAGAGAACAAACGGGCTTGCTGGTGAGTATTGTCTGGGGCATGGGCTAAA
This sequence comes from Crocuta crocuta, assembly GCF_008692635.1. Classification (NCBI taxonomy): domain Eukaryota; kingdom Metazoa; phylum Chordata; class Mammalia; order Carnivora; family Hyaenidae; genus Crocuta; species Crocuta crocuta. The sequence continues at coordinate 207,805 of NW_027529633.1, forward strand.
TTGGCAATGGGCATTAAGGAGGACATTGTTGGCATGAGTGTTAGGTGTTATATGTATAAGTGATGAATCACTAAATTCTGTTTCTAAAATCATTATTACACTATATGTTAACTAACTTGGTTTTAAATAATTTTTAAAAAGAATAATACTTTCTTACAACTTGTCAAAATTGTTAGCATTAATATATGAGAAAAATAAATTAATTAAGAGACAGAATTGGACTATAAACACAGAGAATAAACTGATGGTTATCAGAGGAAAGGGGGCAGGGAAGGCAAAATGATTGAAAGGGAGAAGGGGTTACAGGCTCCCAGTTATAAAATGAATGAAGTCATGGGAATAAAAAGTACAGCATAGGACATATATGCTGGAGGCTGGCTCCGGCATGTCCAGGGGTCCCTGAAGGATGGACGGTGTCGGCGAGAGAGGGACTGAGAGAGCCCCGGAGATTTTTTCTGATCACCAGGCAGGCATCTCTGACCTGTCGGTTTTGGTGTCTTTATTTAAAGGTTCAAAAGCAACATGGGGTCAGAGAAAGGAATTTTTACAATGGGAAGACTTTTGCGATAACAAATTGCAGAATTATCCCAGTCATAGTTGAGTGAATATTACAACTAAAGAAATAACAGGATGTTCTTAGTAAAAAATAGGATAACATATGTTAAGTCGTAAACAGTTAGGCCAGGAGTCATTCCGTTTGGTTCTTAAGAGGATGAATGTTTTTGAACTGGTTTGTTTGTGGAAACCTATTTGATGCTGAATGTGTGAACACCACGGGGGCCCTAAATGTGTTAGCCTTTTGCTTTTGGGTGGCTATGTGTTAGCTACTCTTATCTATCCTCATCCCAGCCACCTGTAAGGGAGGATGTTTGCAGAAGGTATGCCTTGGGGAAGGGACTGCCATACATTACCAGTTAGAAGAAGCTGTAAGTGTTAAGTTCTACCCTTGTTTCTTCCTAAACTCTAAATTAGGCTCTTTGTCTTGGCGCCAGGCTCAATTGTCTTTGATATGCAAGACCCATTGGAAGAGGCTTTTGACAATCACCCACAGAGCTCTTATCTAAAATCTCTTTTGTAAAGGCAGGAATATGCTTTTCCTTATGTGGTATCTGTGTTCAGAATATGGGTCTGTTATGGAATATTGTGAGGCCTGGTCAATACCAGCAGGCTCATTTCCAACATGAGCCAGTAGTAGCAGAAGGAGATACCAGTTTTCGTTTCTCACAGCAGGAGCTGTGCAAACACTGCCATTTCCTTGCTGTGACTGCCATCCAGAGAGGCCAGTGCGGCTCCCAGCACATATAGTCAATGATATTATAATAGCCTTGTGTGGGGACAGATTGTAGCTATACCTGTGGTGAGCATAGCATAACATATAGAGATGTTGAATCACCTGAATCTAATGTAACACTATATATCAACTACGCTAAAAAAAAAAAAAAGAACCTTTTTAAATAGAAAATAAAATGCCTATTTTTTCAGGGATGCCTGGGTGACTCTGGTGGGTCTGACTCTTGATTTCAGCTTAGGTGATGTTCCCAGGATCATGGGATGGAGCCCCACACTGGGCTCTGCATTGGCCGTGGAGATTTGTTAAGATTCTAAGATTCTCTCTCTCCTTCTGACCCTTCCCCACTCTTGTTCTCTCTCTCTTTCTCTCTTAAAAAAAAATGCCTATCTTTTAAGAAAAATAAAACACATGCAAAGGAACAGAAAAGTTTCAACCATGTATAGAAAAAGGACAGCCAGTAGAAACTGTCATTGGGGAAACCTGATGCATTTTTACTAGGCAAAACCTTTAAACCAGCTATTATAATTTTGTTTAAATACTAAAATAAACTATACATGAAGCACTAAATAAAATATTAAAGCAGTGTGTCATCAAATAGAGACTAACAATAAAAATATATGAATTATGAAAAAGAACAAAATAAAAAAATTCTTGAGTTTAGAGGTATCATAAGTGAAAACCTTACTGCAAGTGTTCAATAGCAGATGAAAGTATACAGAAGAAAGAATCAGTGAACTTTAAGATGGGTGTATTGGAATTATTCATACTGAGGTAGAAAAAAAAAGAATAAAGAAAATTAACAGAGCCTAAAAGAAAAGTGGGACATCATTATATGTACAAACATACATAGGAGAGTCCTAGAAGTGGAAAAGTGAAGAAAAGAGCAGAAAATATTTTAAGGAACAATAACTTGAAACTTCTAAGAGTTGACCAAAACATCATATATCCAAGAAGCACAATAAATTCCAAGGATGATAATCTCAAGGAGATTCAGCTTAGACACATCAGTCAAAATTTAAAAGACAAAAACATAATATAATAAAAAGTATCATAGTCAAGGTAATCTCAATAAGATTAAGAGGTGATTTCTCTTAAAAAATGATGGAAACCAGAAACGATTCATTCAGAAGAGCTGAAATAAAAATATTTGTCAACCAAGAATTTTACAACCAGCAAAAGTATCCTTCAATAATGAAGGATACATTAAGACAGTCTTATGGGGGGGAAAAAAAGAATCTGGAGCTGGCAGACCTGGTCTACAAAAATACTACCGAGTCTTTCAGGCTGAAAGGAAGGAACGGTAGAATGTAACTGAAGTTCCCATGAAGAAATAAAGAACACTAGCATGGGTAACTAGATTAACATAACAGACAGGATTTATTTTTGTTCTGTTTGGTAAGACTTCTCCTCACTTATCCAATTTAGAAGATAACTACATAAAGCAATAATTATAAAGCTATGTTAAGGGGCTTATGATGCATTAAGTTGACATTTATATGACAATAATACCATCAAAGAGTGGAAAGAGAGCTATAATAGACTAAAGATTGTGTATACTTTTGAAATTAAGTTGAATATTAATCTGAGGTAGAACATTTTAAGTTATTACTCATTCACCAAAAGCACAGGCAATAAAAAAATAAATAAATAAACAAGTGAGACTAAATTAAACTAAAGAGCTTCTGGAGGATCCAGTCCAAGGTGGAGACACAGGAAAATCCTAAACTCACCTCCCACAGACACACTGGGTCTATAGCTACATATGGCATAATTCCTCTTTAAAACTCCTGAGGTCTTGCTAATTGCCAGCTACACATCAGACAAATGAGAAGAAAACCACATCAAAGTGGGTAGGAGAAGCTAGGACACAATATTGCCACAAACCCCACTCCAGGAACAACGTCCTACAACTGGGGGGGGGAACTGAAAACCCAGAGCTCCTCCTCTGAAGAGTGAAAGGTTTAAACACTGCATTGGGCATTCCAACATTTAAGACATACACTTGAAAGACAAGCCCGCAAAGCATCTAACTTCAAAACCAACAGGGCATGTGTCCCAAGACCCTCAAGTACCTAGTAATCTGAGAAATTGTTCTTAAAAGGCTTGTGTGCTCAGACCAGACTGCTCCAGGGCCCAGCTCAAAGACAATCAGTTGTGCCCAGACTTGAGTGAAGAAGGCTACCTGCTTATATTATAGTTTTGGCTTGAGTGGTAGGAATCTCATTTAACACACATACATTCAGGAGCCTGCTGGAACACTCTGGAGATGGAGACTTAACAATACCACCTGTACTTTCCCTTTACCATGCTCCATAGCACCAGTATATCCTGAAAGGGAACTTTTACAAATGTCTGGTGCCCTGATTTCTGTGGCTGCTGCTAAGGGGATGCCTGTTGATCACCTGGTTCTGAGGGGCAAGTTTGTGTTCCTGGTCCTAGGGGACTGCAATAATTGGTGTCACCTAGGAAAGAGCTCATATCTCTGTCTGGTGCCCCGAGTTTTCCAACTATTGCTGAGGAGCACCGCTGCACTGTGTGGCTCTGGTGGCCAGTGGGATTTATGCTTGTGGGTCTCATAGCATTATAACCGATGGAGAGAGTTCATAAATATCCACCATCCCCCACAGCACTGCACAGACAGCAGACTCGGGCACATTTACTCCCCTTCTTTCAGTGAAGGAGATCCTTTGAATGTCCTGGAGCTTTAGTCTGAGAGACAGGCTTCAAGACTGGCATACATTTAAGACACACACACACGTGTGTGTGTGTGTACATACACACACATATATATACACACACAGACACTTACTATTATGTTATATACTTATTATATATATTATATATTTAAGTTGTGTATGAGAGATCCAGTTCCTCCATACCTTCACTAACATTTGTATGGTGAGACATATTAACATTGATAAGCCTCATGGGCATGTAGTGGTATCTCATTTTAATTTTCATTTGCATTCCCTAATGACTAATGGTAATAAGTATCTATTCATGTGCTTATTTGTTATACATATAACTTTTAAATCTAGTGTTGTTCATATATTTTGTATATTTTAAAGGGTTGGGTTTTTTATTTTTATTGAATTTTGAAAGAATATATATGCATATACATAATTTAAATATAGATATTATTCCTTGCTCATAGGAATATATTCTGTGTAGGTAGAAAATAGTAAATGCAATTTCCTTTTTAGCCTCATAAATAGGGCTTATTTTTGGGTGTCTACTTCATCAACCTTTATTTTTAAAAAATCAAAGATTTCTATAGTGTAATTGTTTATGGAGGTAACTGGAACCATGATTCTGCTATCATTTTCAATCTTAGAAATAGTCAGGATCTTCAGATTTAAGAAATTTTGATTGCTTTGATATGATTCTGTTAGCTTAGAAGAGGAAGTAGATCACTGTTGTTTTACTTAGACTTTGAAGTATTTTTGGAAATAGCATTATTTGGAACAACATTTTCATTTAGAAATTGGGGCAATATAGACAATTATCAATGTGATGTGGTTTGAGGCTCCTTTGCCATATTTGCTCTACTGTAGGACCAAAGTCACAGAACCAGGGTAAAATAGATCTAAGTATGGTTGTTCAATGAGTTCTAGCACCTAGACCCTCAAAGCATGCTCATCATCAGAAGACTATAAGAAATGCAAAATCTCAGACCTTTTCCCAGATCTAATGAATCTGGATCTGCATTTTTTAAATGTTTATTTATTTATTTTGAGAGAGAGAGAGAGGCAGAGGGAGAGATAGAGAGAATCCCAAGGAGACACCACGTTCAGAGCAGAGCCCTAGATGGGCCTTGATCCCACAACTATAAGATCATGACCTGAGCAGAAACAAAGACTCGGGTTTAACTGACTGAGCCCCCTAGGCACCCCTGAATCTGCATTTTAACATGATTCAAATGCACAATAAAGTTTGAGAAGCACTGCTTTATAACAAATTGGAGAATTCTATGGATAAATTTGTGGAATGAGAAATTTATGTTGCAGACTTATTTAGCTTTATAATGTGAGGTAGAAACTATCAGTGATAGCTTTATGAGTCAAGCTACTCAATGGCTTTAGGGATTACTGGACAGGATGGAACACCACTGCATATCAATAGGGCATCCATTGAGATTCTGGACTCTAAGCCTATGTGTGCTCTCCTTCTATTTGAAGCAACCAATATCACTGATGAAAAGGTGCCATTATTTATCCAAGAAATTGGTCTTTTCCTAACCAATGAATACATGGATGGCTCCTATTTCAGCTTTAGCATATGCAAAAGGAAACTTGAATTTAAAATAGATAAATATTAATGTGGAAGAAAATCATTTTCTATAATTAAAAAATGCTTACAAGGTGTTATGTAAACATACCTTCTGCAATTTGATGTATTATTTTTTTTCGTTGAGGCATAATCTTTTTAAAATAATGACTATCTCTTGAAGTAGATAGTGACGCTTCTTCAGCAGGTTCCTATCTTTCTGTTTTATTTTTTCTTTTTCTTTTTTTAAATAGTTTATTGTCAAGCTGGTTTCCATATAACACCCAGTGCTCATCCCCACAAGTGCCCTCCTCCATGCCCATCACCCCCCTTCCCCTCCACCCCACTCCATTAGTCCTCAGTTTGTTCTCAGCATCCAAGAGTCTCTAATGGTTTGCCTCCCTCTCTCTCCCCCACTATTTTTCCCTTTCTTCTCCCCCATGGTCCTCTGTTAAGTTCCTCCTAATCCTCCTATACGTGCAAACATATGGTATCTGTCCTTCTCTGCCTGACTTTATTTCACTCAGCAGAACACCCTCAAGGTCCATCCATGTTGCTACACATGGCCAGATTTCATTGTTTCTCATTGCCATGTAGTATTCCATTGTATAGATAAATCACATCTTCTTGATTCATTCATCCGTTGATGGACACTTAGGCTCTTTCTATGTTTTGGCTATTGTTGAGAGTGCTGCTATGAACATTGGGGTACATGTGCTCCTATGACTCAGCACTCCTGTATCCCTTAGGTAAATTCTCTAGCAGTGCTATTGCTGGGTCAGAGGAGTGTTCTATCGGTAATTTTTTGAGGAACCTCCACACTGTTTTCTAGAGGGGCTGCACCAGTTTATATTCCCACCAACAGTGTAGGAGGGTGCCCATTTCTCCACATCCTCACCAGTATCTAGAGTCCTCTGAATTGCTCAGCTTAGCCACTCTGACTGGCATGAGGTGATATCTCAGTGTGGTTTAGATTTGTATTTCCCTGATGCGGAGGGCTGCTGAGCATTGTTTCATGTGTCTGTTGGCCATCTGGATGTCTTCTTTGGAGAAGTATCTGTTCATGTCTTCTGCCCATTTCTTCACTGGATTGTTTGTTTTTTGGCATGGAGTTTGGTGAGTTCCTTATAGATTTTGGATACTAGCCATTTATCTGATATGTCGTTTGCAACTATCTTTTCCCATTCTGTCAGTTGCCTGTTGGTTTTATGGATTGTTTCCTTTGCTGTGCAGAAGTTTTAACCTTGATGAGATCCCAATAATTCATTTTTGCTCTTAATTCTATTGCTTTTGGGGATGTGTCAAGTCAGAAATTGCTGCGGTTGAGGTCCAGGAGGTTGTTTCCTGCTTTCTCCTCTAGGGTTTTGATGGTTTCCTGTCTCACGTTCAGGTCCTTTATCCATTATGAGTTTATTTTTGTGT